>NC_139958.1:3270722-3675722 GCF_963454915.1 Gymnoscopelus microlampas | reverse complement strand
TAAAATGTAAAAATGTACCTTATGGGTACATTTTTACATTTTCAATGAAGATTCAGCATTTCACATTGTAAAATGGCATTTCCAGTACATTTCTAGTGCTGTGGTTTTAAATACCATGTTATTACTTACAACAGTATCTTTCTACTTATATCATTTTTGCACCATTTCTGCCCAAGTTCCCCATCCACATCAGTAGTCAGCTCATATTCTATATTAAAATTGGTTTAAGGGAGGACCTGCAGACCTCTGAAATCACACTCATATCACCATAACTCAGGAGTTTTGATTTAATACCTATTTAGACAGAAATTAAATCTGCATGAGGTAAAGTCAGACATTTAGGCTTAAAGGATAACAATACAGCTACGCCCAAATATGGAGTGTGTTGTCTAACCTCAATGTGTCGTCATGGCATCAGGCGCATAGAGACATAGTTTGCTGTGACACACGCACGCCCGCACGCGTGCGCACACCCACGCACACACACACTCTCTATCACTCATACAGATAATTTCACTCAGAAATATTTTGTGTGGCAAAGGAAATGTATTTTATTCAGAATACATTGAATGTGTTCTTGCAGGTGATTTACACCAGCACCACCAGAACTGGACATCATGGAATACTGGACAATGTCAACTGTAATGGCACTGAGACGTCACTGTGGCACTGCAAGGCCAAGTACAATGACTCTGTCCCATGCACTTCCACTGCTCATGTCACCTGTGAAAGTAAGAGCATGATTTTATTGTTGAACAACAGATGGTAACAAGTCACATAAGAGTGCAAAGAGAATAAGTTCTGTCACAGTGATGGCATGGTCAGAAAGGGTGTCCAGGAGAAGCAGATGGTTCACTATGTCAAATGCTGCTGATAGCTCTAGAGGAATTAGGACTGTAGAGTGGGAGGCAGCCTAGGCAGCATGGAGAGGTTTTGACTTTCAGTGGAGTTAGCTGGTTTGATCCAGCAGGTTGTTCTGTGAGAGACTGAGAGAAAACGGGGTAGAGACGACATGTTCAAGAGTTTTGGAAAGAAAGGAACGCAGTGAAACCAGTCTGTAATAAAGCACACATACATGTTATGGTTTCCCTAATAATTCATCCTTTTTTCAGACAACAAGATGGTGTTCATGAAGAATGGAACGTCCTGTTCTGGTCAGGTGGCAGTAGAGCATGCTGGGAAGGACTACTGGCTCTCAGGGACCAATGAGACGTGGAACCACACTGCTGATGTGGTCTGTGGACAGATGCATTGTGGGAATGCTACTAATGTCACCCTGTTCCCTCATGTTCCTTCTGGAGAACCTGGAATGGAGAATGATGTTTGGAGTGAGTCCTATAACTGCTCCTCCACAGAGACATCAGTCTTCCACTGTCCAAAGGACAACACAACATCATCCAATCAGAGCCTCGCTTTGGTGGAATGTTCAGGTAATGTGTTAACCTTTTTAAATGTTCCTGTTGTGATTAGTTTGATTTTCTATTTATCATGGTACCTTTATTTCTCACCCATCATGTTCACAACACGTATTCTACAGAACATGATATTATATCCTCATTTCTCACTAATTTTCATTTGATCCTAACGTGTATTTCAACAGGTAATATAACAGCAACGCTGTCAGATCAGTGTTGGGGGACAGTTCAGGTGTGCACCCATGCAGGCTGTGGGGGTGTGTGTGCACACACCTGGACTGAAGCTAATTCTGAAATGCTGTGTAAAGACCTGGGCTGTGGACCTGCCTTCTCTGAGATCCACCAGAACATCAAGGGGAATGTGACCATCCTGGCAATGTACCCGACCAATCACACCACCAACCTGACTGAGAGCATCATCGTGAAAAAAGACCCAGAGACCAACTGTGATGACAAACCAGCCTTCGTTGTTTGCTTGGGTAAAATACCTACACTAAAATTAGAACTCAATTATTTTGGTAGATTGTTATAGGCAAGGCAAGTTTATTTGTAGGCTATAGCACATTTCAACAAGGCAATTCAAAGTGCTTTTCACAAGACATTAAAAACCTGTTATTAAAATGAAACAGATGAGATAATTAAATCACAATGACGCAAAAATTGTTATGGTTATACTGTAAACTATTCTCAATCGTACCTCTTCATAATAATTCGATTTTGTGAACATCAATACATTGTCTATAATATAGTCATTTCAGCGGTACTTGACTATATAGGCTACGGCCAATTTAATTAAAAATATATATTCTTTATTTTGTATATTATATTATATTATGTTTATTGTTTTAGTGGTTTTAGTGGATATGTATCTCTGTACATAGAAAAAAACCTGTTTCACATGAAGTTTTTATACTGTTTCCATGCAGCCAGTATCAAGGCTGATTTCAAGGATTCCAGAGATCATTGTTCTGGAAATGTGGAGATACTCTATGGAGGCCGATACCCTGTCTGTAAAGAAACACTGAATGACACCAATGTCCAAAATACCATCTGCAGAGAGCTGCAATGTGGAGAGACCGGCGAGCCTGTTGAATTCTTTGGACCTTTACCACAAAGTCCACCTGAAGTCATGTCAGGATTGAGCTGTCCTGCAAACAGCCACAAGGTGGCAGACTGTAACATTACTTTACAGGACAAAGGACATTGTTCTCTTGGTGGCCTCCAGTGTTCTGGTACGTTTTAAATGCTTTCATCTGATTCCAACTGACTTAAACAAATAAGTGTTGTATAGATACTCTGCATGTTACAGTAACAGCCCATTTATGAGCATGGACTGTGGTAGAATATGATTTTACAGCAACAATCTGAGGCAATGATTCATATTTCTTGGTTTTCAACTATGCTGTGTCTCTGCTACTTCTCATCTCAGACTGGCAGAAGATCAGAATACAACATCTTAAACAGCCTGGAAGACACTTTGAGGGACATGTGTTTGTTTACAGTCAGAATGGTTCCAGGATGGTCTCTAGCCATGGCTGGACAGACACAGAGGGAGACAAACTGTGTCGTCATCTGGACCGTGGTGGTTATATAAACCATACAGCATCAAATAGTTCTTCTGATCTGTGGGAGAAGAGCTTCAACTGTAGAGATGTGAAGAACCTGAAGACCATCTGGGACTGTGAACGTGAAAATACAACCTCCGGGAACCAAGGGGTCTACCTCCAATGCCAGAGTAATGACTATTATTATTAATACATCTCCAATGCCAGAGTAATAACTTATTATTATTACTACATACTATCTATCTCTGATGCTAGAGTAATGAATAACAATTATTCTTAATACATCTCCAATGCCAGAGTAATACATTGTATTATCAAACAGTGTAATCCAAACTAAAACAACAAAAAATGGATTATAATAAATGCTGTCATTATAATTTGTTTTATTATAAATAATAAAATTAATTGACACCTAGAATTTTACCAGTCCATTTGTACACATTAAGAGTTATATTAACTTACAGGACTGTGTTCAAAAGATGATTTAATATCAAGACAGATGTATGTTTAAGTGGTGAAAAGGACAGGTTTTTTTTTATTGATCATAATTGGATGAGGGATATTCAGGCCTCATCAGGCCCAGTGGATGTATGCCTCATATTTCAAGTAAATGGTTTGAATGACATCTCTACATGACCCCATGACATGTTTTTTTCAGAGCTATCACATCTGTGTGGTTGTGGGATTAGGGATTTATTTGTTTCTGTTGATTTGTTGTTGTTTCTGTTTTCCCAGATAACCCTGAGGTTAGCCTATCAGACTGTTCTGGTCAGGTGAAGATCGATGGCATCAGGGTGTGCAGTGATCACTGGGATGACAAACATTCACAAATAGTTTGCAGAGAGCTGGGCTGTGGCAATGCTCTGCCCTTTAAAAAACATGGAAGAACTGGGTCACATGTTTACCACGTCCGTTGCCAGGGCTCTGAGTCCAGTCTTGGCCAGTGTGAGACGGTCCGGGGCCGGTGTGCTGGAGGACTGGTGTCTGTCTACTGTACAGGTGAATTATTTTATATACTTCTACACTTTTGCATTTTGTATTCTATATAGCAGCTACTGTATATCAGACTATTCAACAATTTAGTCCATATTTTACTTCAGTATTTGTTACTGATATTATTTTCTACTGATAAAAAAAATAATAAATGTTTATATGAGACTGCAATGACATAGTTTATTACTACATTTTAGATTAACCCATGAACTTATTTCTTAAATTTCTAGACATAATGGACAATGGATTGGAATTGAGATCAGATCAGTTTTCTCTTGCTCCTTATGCTAATTAATTCCTATTATATATGCTACTAATATTTATCCATTCAAAAGTTTGGATGCAATATCATTTCCACATGACAGGGAATAAAGCAGAGGTTTTTCATTACAGGTGGCATCAGATTCAGAACCACAGAGTGTAGAGGCACACTTACTGTCAAATACCAAGATAAGTGGGAGCATGTGTGTCCCCTAAATGTAACAAAGGATTTTAAGAACCTGCTGTGCAAGGAGCTTGGTTGTGGTGAAGTCATAGAGAACATTATGACAGATGTGAACTCCACAGAGGAGGTAAACAACTGTTTGTTTGCTTTGTCCTTTAAGTCTCATTGATATCATCAAGACATATCGTCACTCCAGTCTCTTCTGTACATTATTTTGTATGAAATGTGTTTTTGTGTGACATTCCTGACTGAAAACAGAGAGGAAAAAACACTCAAACCCTAAAGTAAGTTTTGATTATGATTGTAGGACCTGGAAATGACTCTGGTTTGCACAAAAGATAATTTAACCATCAGAGACTGTGTCCACCAGAAGTCTTGTAAGAAAGTCAAAACAGCTGAAATCTATTGTGAATATAAAGGTACCACACCTACTTTCACTGATCATGTTAAACTACATGTGTTGTTAGGTTGTTGTGATTTTACCTAATCGCTGGTGAGTGAACCAATTCTGCTTATTTTTTGATGATGATGATGATTTCTCATTTGCTTTATTTCAACCAACACATTCAACAAGACAAAGTGATATATGATATGAGATTACTGGAGGTCCTTAGGATTGTCACAGTCCTTGTGATTGTGCTGCTGCTGATTCTCCTCAGCCTGTGTGTGAGAACACCTGCTACTGTTAATAGTGAGTAACATTATATTCATGTATTCTATTAATGTGGTTGTATTCATAGGATATTCTCTTTTATGTGAACCTTGTGAATAGGAGTCTTGAATCATGTCAATAATATGTTATGCCAATCATGTAAATTCACTGTTACTGTACATGTTTTAATATTTGTAACATTAGAGGGTCAGCCCAAGTCTTCACTGTGTGTGTGTGTGTGTGTGTGTGTGTGTGTGTGTGTGTGTGTGTGTGTGTGTGTGTGTGTGTGTGTGTGTGTGTGTGTGTGTGTGTGTGTGTGTGTGTGTGTGTGTGTGTGTGTGTGTGTGTGTGTGTGTGTGTGCCTGCCACATTGTGAAGACATTTGTATTCCAAAATATCTTAATCGTAATCAAAATAATATATAATAATGAATAGTAAGTATTATTATTATATTATTCATAGTAATAATAACTATTATATTATTATTAATAATAGTAATAATAATAAAAAGTAATTGTGAATATATATTTTATCAGTAGTGTTCTAACTGTGTTATGTAGTAAGAAACTCTTCACAACAAGACAAAGAGGATGAAGGTGTTGAATATGAGGAGATTGGCATCACTGCAAATGAAATGAAAGTCTTGGATCAACTTGGTGAGTGATATTTACATTCTCATCAGACAGTGATACACATAATCATTATCTAACTCAGTCTCACTATGACACAGTGCAAAACACTGTTGTTACAACCCCCTGTCTAGGGTAGGGAGTGTAATATAATAATAGAGGACCATAGCTGTTTCAAAATGAATTTCTTTTATTATAATTATGTATTATTATTATTATTATTTATTATCATTTTTTTTAGCAGAGACTGTAAGATCTTTTTTTTTAAATCTCTTTTAAGTGCAAAGTGAACTTCAAGGTGTTGGTTTACAATATAGCCAAAACGTACTGATACAAAAGAAAACCCCTAACCAAAAGAAAAAATACAATTATTAACCTTACTTACCTACTGTAACTAATGAAAAAATCTGAATCGAATCCCGACCCCGACGACCTTTGCTGTGTGTCACTCCCCATCTCTCTCTTCCCATTTCCTGTCAGACTACTGTACTATCTGATAAAGGCAGAAAAGGCCAAAAAATATCGTAAAAACAATGGCCCCGATTCACTAAGCGATTTACGACCATATTTTGTACGTACCGGCATTTAAGACAAATCCTACACCTGCAGTCAGATTCATGAAAGTTTTTTGGTCTGTGTTTTGTGCGTCAGGTGCGCACGTTCTCAGGTCAGCCCCGAGGCTGTCTTACCAGGGCTGAAATGTGCGTATGTCTTTAGAATGCTTTGTTCTTCATGTCAAAATCAATTACAATAGTGGCAAACCTCAAATAAAATATATATGTGCCCAACATTTGTCAACGCATATATATAAAAAAATAAAAATAAATGTCAAACGATGTATTGCTTGTAGCCTATGCATAATATAGACATGATGTAGATACCACCGCTTTTACTTTGTTTTCTAGGCTATCAGTTCCATTTAGAGCTGAATTATTAGGTCCCTCAGTGTGTTTGCCAGCGGGCCATCTCAGCCAAAGTGTCACGTAATAATGAAAATAGGCTATCATACCTTAATGAAACTGCGGAGGGACTGACGCACCTCAGTGTCCGTGCCGCGGTATTAATTTGTAGGCTAATAGCCTACTGTAGGCTACTCTACTGTATATTGATCACATGAACACCACACACAACAGCCTAATAAATCTTACCATCTGATGAGGAAACTATAGTGGATGAAAGCTGTGACCAGAAGATCCATTCCCCATTCAGACGTAGCTAGGACAGTGACAGTGACAGATGATCAATAAGCTCTGGTCCATAATCGGATAGAAGCGTCCCACTTGTATGCTGGATTTCATCATCTTTTTTATCTCGGTAAAGGTGCGCAATGTTCATTAGAAAAGGCTTATATAATATCCTTTCCACGTTTTATTAGCATTTTATTTGGTAATGGGGTTAAACCTTGTAAACTTCTTTATTCTCATTACACATGAGAGCATTTATTACGTGATCCGCTTCCAGACAGAACAGTAAGTTGTCAAGGCGATGCGACGCCGCATCTGTTATCTTTAGACGAGGAGGAGTTGAATTTCAAACTTGTATCAGCGTTGCCAGATGTTGTGAGAGAAATAAGCAACCAGGTCTAGGAAAACAAGCCCAAAAGAAGCAACTGGCACTTAGGCCATTATAAGCAGTTTAATGCTATATTAAAAAAAAATCTTGTAATAAAATGTGGAATATTTGGAAGATTTTTTTTTCTAACAACACAAATCTGCCTCCAGCTGGCACAACACATTTTCAGATGGGGCTTATAGGTATAAATTAGCCTACATATTAACTTGGGGGTCCATGACATAAAAATATTTGAGAACCACCGGTTAAAACAATTGAACAATTGTGAAGCAAGCCCAAATAACCAACTACACTTTATAAACAAGCCCAAAAAAACGCACCCCACAGCTACCAATATTTACAAGCAACTTTACAGAAAGATAAGCCCAAATTCGCTTATAATAAGCGGACATGGCAACACTGTGCCGTAAAGTGACGTTAAAGTTGGATTCTGTTGGATGCAGACTTCGAGATTAATCAGGTCCGTCCTACACCTGGTCATAAGCACGTCTCTGGGATATACGAACTCCTTTGTGAATTGCAAGTCAGTTTGTGAGTATAAATACGACCTCCTTTAAGAACTTTATTTACCCCATATTTCGACCCTCTTAGTGAATCGGGGCCATTGCTTTTTGTAAGATCATCAACAGTCAAGTGTCAGGAGGTTGCGACGTTCTGTTATCTCATTATAGTTGACACAATGTGATTCAACCTCAGAACTGAACCATACTAGTCCTGTAGATATTAAGATTATCCAGAGCAAATTACAAGAGTGAAATCAGAGTAAGCATTAGGAACTGTAGTCAGCAAAAAAAAAACAAGGTAAATAGTCATATAGAGTGCTGAGAGAACAGTGTATTGCCTCAAAGAAACGATGGTAAACGATGAACCTAGCATCTGTCTAAACAACATGCTATCTATCTATATAACATCCTGTATATTCATAGCGGTCATAGCAGAATCATTAGAGAGCACGTCTGTGGAGGCCCTGGTTGTCACAGGTTTGACTCCAGGCCAGACCAGCAACTGTGAGTAATGTTATATTAATGTATTCTATGAACATGGTTGTAGGCATAGGATATTCTCTTTTATATGAACTGTGTGAAGAGGAGGCTTGAACATCATGTCAATAATATGTTATGTCAATCATGCATATTCCCTGAACACCATGTTTTAATACTTTAATACTAATTAGAAAGACACATACAGTAGCTTGATTGTACTCATGTAAGGCCTGGCCAGGCCAGGCAATTTTATTTGTATTGCACATTTCAATAACAAGGCAATTCAATGTGTTTTACACAAAACATCAAGCAAAGGAAACACAATTATAAAATGACAATTAGGTACATAAAACAAAAAAAAACAAAAAAAAAAACTAATACAACATTAGCACTCGTGCTATATACACTGTAAGCAATGCATCTGGTTCCGTCCAATGTAATTTGTGATGTCCATATCAAATAAATAAACATAAATAAATAAACAGAACTAGAAAAAGTGCTCCTCAGAGCACAGGTCTCCGCCAGGGCAGGTAGGTTATTGTGGGCCAGCAATGTTGATGGAATATGAAGTATCAGACAGATCTGTCTTGATCACATGACTATAGAGATGATGTGATGATATGTGATGAGTAATTTAAAACAATGCGGCTTCCTGGTGGCGCTATAATAGGGCAATGTCAAAAGGGTGGCATTTGTTCACCAAGTCCAAGTCAAGTCTACTAAAGATGAATGCATGGACATGTTTTTCTATGAGTCCTTTAACCTGTGCTATATTGTTGAGGTGGTATAGGCTGACTTTGTGATTGTGTTAATGTGGCTGTTTAAATTCAGGTCTGAGTCCATGACTACACCAAGGTTTTTGACTTGCCTAGAGGTTTTTAACATTACCGATTGGAGCTGGGCGCTGACTTTTAATCTGTCTTCCTTGGCTCCAAAAACTATTACTTCAGTTTTGTATTTGTTTATAATTATGTCACATCCAATTGTTGATTTGTTCAATGCATTTACTCAGTGTTTGTATTGGACAATTCCTCTGGTGATACAGTGTTACGGTGCCATGTTGTGAAGACATTTTTATCCTATAGTAGTAGGCTAGTAGTAGTAGTAATAATGATGATGATGATGATAATGCTCTGCTGTGGCAAGTATAAGTACAATAATATTGCATGTATGTCAGTAAAAAAAAGTAATTTTCTGTTATATGTAGTAAGAAACTCTTCACAAAAAGACAAAGAGGATGAAGGTGTTGAATATGAGGAGATTGGCATCACTGCAAATGAAATGAAAGTCTTGGATCAACTTGGTGAGTGATATTTACATTCTCATCAGACAGTGATACACATTCATTATCTAACTCAGTCTCACTGTACTGTATAACATTGTGTAGCACCCAGTGCTTAATTTGTAAATGATTAGGTGCCGGAGCTCATGAACCCCTTAGTCCTGCCAACACCTACTATGACATGCTATCTAAATAACATTCTGTATATTTGAAACTATAGGATATACCAGGTATGTATTTTGTCAAGCAAATGAACCAAATTAAATAAAAAATAAACTAGAAAATGTGCTCCTCGGAGCACAGGTCTCCGCCAGTACTGTTCCTGATTAATCCTGTCTTACCTCACTTCAAAAAATATAAATTCTCTCTCTCTCTCTCTCTCTCTCTCTCTCTCTCTCTCTCTCTCTCTCTCTCTCTCTCTCTCTCTCTCTCTGTCTGTCTCTCTCTCTCTCTCTCTCTCTCTCTCTCTCTCTCTCTCTCTCTCTCTCTCTCTCTCTCTCTCTCTCTCTCTCTCTCTCTCTCTCTCTCTCTCTCTCTCTCTCTCTCTCTCCTCTCTCTCTCTCTGGCTAGAAATCAAACCTACCATTGATTAGTTCAACAGGCTGCGTTAGATTTATCTCCTGTTTGGCCCGGTAATACTTTTGTGTCTATTACACTGTGTTGCGGGATTCCGACGGTTCATAGGAGGCTCAAACCTACCTACCACTGTGCATGTTGTAGCTGCGCAGCTCAACCAAAGGGACTGGTGTCTAAAAAAAAACGGATTGACAGGAAAATCGCGCAGAGGAAAAACTGTGAAATCAGTTGCTGGGCGCAGCTGGGGCACCGCGGCCATTGTGGCCGTGAAGGCATGTCATTATTCGAGGGGCACACGGCCAATGAGAGGGGCAACGACGGCCATAGCCGCCGTGAAATTCCTGCCCTGGTTTACACTACAGTATATTACAGTATTTTGTTGTTTGAAGCGGCAGGATTGTGTGGATAAACTGACGTTTTTTTACGTGAGTTCTCTTGCGCTTCTGTTTCTTGTCATGTTGGAAGCAGGATGCAGGTCAGAGACTCTGAACGATGCAGGAAGTACTTCCTCCTTGTCTCATGATGTCATCCATGAGGAGGAAGTGACCGTGGTCCTCAACCCACAACCTCACCACACCAACACTCAACATGCAGGAAAGTTGGAGCCACTGTTACACCTTTATGAAAGTACACATGAACGACCCGCCAATCCCCCCCATATGCCCATATATGGGTATTCCCATATATGGCCATATTCTGATAACTTCAGGGGTATCCATACTGTATATGGGCATAAAAGGGACACAGGCAGACAGACAGATACAGAGATCTCCGTATATGGGCACAGACAGGCGGTTACAACCAGTGGTGGCTTATCCAACAGGCTTTAGGTGCTGAAGCACAGGGCACCAACCTTGAGGGGGGCACCAAACAGCGTGAAAAAAAACCCAGCAAAAAATGGCGACATTTAGAAGCAGGGATCTGCGCATCACCGCCCCCCCCCCCCCCCCCCGTTGCCAAAACGCTCGGGGGTGCTCCGCGCACTTTTTTCATTGAAAAAATTAAACGCCGTCTTGCATCGAATCTGCTACCGGAGTCTCCGATGGAAGTAGGCTGTGAAACAAAATGTGTGTCGCAAGCTTCTTCCATTTGGTGGAGTCAGGTTACTTGAAAGCTACATCATTTCGCATATTTTTTTCACGGCTGGGAATATGGTTACTCATTTGATTCTGTTACCTGCTGTCATTGACTGCAGTGATGGCAGGAGAGGACAGCATTCGATAGGTAACCTTGATAACCAAATAAGGTCAATGTTTTATTGATAATAAAACAAAATGTAAACTGTATAATGTGTAATTAAGTACATTCAAGGTGGGGAAAGAAGACATTCCAATAGCCAGACCACTGAGCAATATTTGTGCCATGTGAGACCTGTGACAACTCGCACCATGCACACAATGTCTGGGACCGTCAATTATAAAGAAAATAGAAAGATAATGATAATAATGATAATAATAATAATAATTGTGTGTGTGTGTGTGTGTGTGTGTGTGTGTGTGTGTGTGTGTGTGTGTGTGTGTGTGTGTGTGTGTGTGTGTGTGTGTGTGTGTGTGTGTGTGTGTGTGTGTGTGTGTGTGTGTGTGTGTGTGTGTGTGCAGATGCAGTGATCTATGAGGTAGAGGATCCACAGGAGGTGTATGATGATGTGGACACACACCCTGACATCACAGCTGAGGTCCAAGATGACCCCCAACCTGGACTAGGGGGAGTCCACCTTTTGGGGATACAATTATTCTATTGTTCTGTAGTGTGGATATTCTGGATGATAATAATAATATTAATAATACCTTTTATTGTTAACGCACTTTACATTTTTGGATAACCCAAAGTGCTACAGGGTTAAATCAAAAGGCACAAAAATAACAAAACCAGGACAATAACAAGACCCTTTCTTGTGGGAAAAGGTCAATTAAAAACAAATTATAAGACCTAAGATAAAGCTTTGTTAAAAAGCTATGTCCATTTTTAAAAGCATCGGTAGATTGTGGGGCTCTCAAGTGGTCAGGGAGGGTATTCCCCGACCGGTTATTATCATCAGCGTTTGTATTTCTTCTTTTAATTTTTTTTCAATTCAAATCAATTGTATTACATACTGTATGGAGCAGAGACCCAGCATCGTCCCACCCTGACCAAGCAATTTTGCGACAGTGGCAACAAAGAACCCCCCCCTCAACCGCGTCGGGGGGGGGGGGGGGGGGGGGGGGGGCTAAGAAGAGAGAGAGAGAGAGAGATAGACAGAGGAGAGACAGAGAGGGAGATAAAAGTAGTCTTGGAAGTCATCACCAAATCAAAACGTTGAGACGCCAGGTCGAAAGATAGGTTTTAACAAAATAGAGTTTATTAGACAAAGTCATACATGGTCATTCGGTCTAGCCTGGTGGCCGGCTTGGGGATAAAAGGGTATCCGTCACTTTGTTTATACAGTATTTATAGTTTACAGTAACCTGGATGTGTGTGTACTTGCATGTCAGTCTATTCATTGCGAACGCGGAAGGAGGCGCGCCGCTCCGCCCAAGTGGAGCTTACTATGAAAGTCTGCTCGGCTTGTGTGTGTGTGTGTGTCTGTGTGCAGTGCACTGCCTGGGTGCGGCCGACAGAGGGCGCCAGAGTGCAGCTACAGTCAAAACACAAACACACACACACACACACACAGAGTCCGTAAATACACAATATTTTCGAGCTGCGTTCGCTTCCAGCGTTCGCGTGTCTTACTTGTGTGTATGGGACAAGATGTTTGTATGTGCATGTGTGGGTGAGTGTGCATACAGGCTGTAGAATGTGTGTGTGTGTGTGTGTGTGTGTGTGTGTGTGTGTGT
This sequence comes from Gymnoscopelus microlampas, assembly GCF_963454915.1. NCBI lineage: Eukaryota > Metazoa > Chordata > Actinopteri > Myctophiformes > Myctophidae > Gymnoscopelus > Gymnoscopelus microlampas. The sequence continues at coordinate 3,662,794 of NC_139958.1, read as the reverse complement.
GTGTGTGTGTGTGTGTGTGTGTGTGTGTGTGTGTGTGTGTGTGTGTGTGTGTGTGTGTGTGTGTGTGTACCCCTTGCCTCATAGGCTTATTGGAGAAGTGGTCTGAATCTAAGGGGGTGCATGGGATGTGCGTGTGTTACTGTGTTATGTCCATCTGACCAGCATGGCCTGGAACAACGTCCAGTGATGAGTGTCCAGCGGTGGGTGTGTGTGTGTGTGTGTATGTGGTAAAGGTGACATGCATGTGTATGGGTGTGTGTGTTTGTGTATGGCCCAACAGGGAGGCCTGGATTCTTGTCGGTTCTGACTGGTTCCCGTGCATGAGAGTACGTGCGTGCGTGCGTGCGTGCGTGCGTGCGTGCGTGCGTGCGTGCGTAAAAGGGGACTTGTGAACTGGTCATGTAGTCCGGGGTTGAACATGAGGTTGTAGGCCAGGGGTCGGCAATAGGCGGCCCGCGGGCCGAAATTGGCCCCCCAGAAATAATATCTGGCCCGTGAGATAATTTTGAAAAAAAAAAAAAAAAAAAAAAAAATTTTTTTTTAGAAAAATATTTTTTGATTTTTTTTGGGGGGGAGGGATTTTATTTTTATACAGTATCAGACCGATAGTCTCACATATAGGCCGCTATTATATCTATTATATCCAAATACAGAAAGATACAGTATGAATGATTTACTGAAAAGTGTTAAAAATTAATGTTAAAATAATTATAAATACTTATTTCATAGAACCTGAACCCACTTTTGAAATCATGCACTCATAAACACGATGCATTTTAAAGGATTTATAACATTTTATAGCTAGATTAGAGGAAAATGGAGAAAAAATAAAAAATCACCAGAAAAATCGCCTGTGCTGATATTTAAACCGGAAAAAATGTTGATTTATATTGGTCAAACAGAACCGAATTAGACCCAAATTAGACCCGAATTAGACCGAGTTAGACCCGAATTAGACCCGAAAAATTTTGCGCACGCGCGCGTTCGCGGGGAGGCCCGGCCCGCGATGGAATGTCTGGGAGTGATATTGGCCCTAGGCTTATCTCAATTGCCTACCCCTGTTGTAGGCCTTGTGTGCCTGTTCTGCATGTGCTTTGAGCATGTGTTTGTGTGTCTCTGACTTGATGTGATTAACATGATGAGGTGTATATACAGTATATATGTATGTATAATGTGTGTGTATGCGTACAGATTTACGATAATACTGAATATATTGCAAGTTATTATTAGTAGCAGTATTAGTATATCATTAGTATTATATTTACCTTTTTACACGTTTTTACAAATGTATCCATTTTAATGAAAATATATCTACATTAACCATAGTTGTTATTGAAAGTTGAAGTTATGTTTTATAATAAACATGTTAAACTTGTAGATCGGCTGTATTTTATTTGAAAGAAAAATCGAAAACCTGGAATATACCCCCTAAAAATCAATAATCTTTTGTAAATGAATGCCCTACTTTATCATACAGGAGTGTTGCACAAAAGAAGAGAAAATAGCCGATCTACAAACTGAAGTGGTCGGCATTGGTTAAATATTTATAAAACCAACAGACAGATTTAAACACTTTCACTTTCAAAATATATTTTAATTGCAAAACTAGCAGCTCTACAAGCCCACAACGATGTAACATGTGAGCTTGTAGATCAGCCATTTTCACTTGTTTTATGCGACAGTAGAGCATTAATTAAGCAGTAATTCATGAAGAAGAAAAAAACAATGTTGAAATATGGAGATACAGTACAAGGCCTGACAACACTGATTTGTAAATATATGTATTTTATTTCTATGTATGGTTTGTTGTGTGTGAACGTTGTTTACAACAACAGAGCAACATGCTGTACTAAGATGAATTCATCCTGTGTGTATGTCTTATGTTATGTTATGTTATGTAATGTTGTCTTGTGTGTACTTGGCTGATCATCTAATTCAGTGGTTCTCAAAGTGGGATCTGGGGACCCCCAGGGGTCCTTGAGAAAAATGTGTTAATATAGCACCACAATCAGTTAAACCACTTTAACCCCTATACCTATATACACATCGGCCATTTGAAAATGTGCTATTTTCCAAGATTCTTGAATATGTTTTGAAACACCCCCATACAAGCAGTCTTGTATGGGGGTCCTTGGGGGTCCTTGGCACAAAATATTTTAAGCAGGGGGTCTAACTGATGCTGATCACAACTTTTTTTGATTGATTGATTGATTGATTGATTGATTGAATACTTAGGTTACCATGAAGTGCATGCATAGTCAAAATGACATTGGCTGACAGGTGCCGCCCCAGCCCATAGGAGTACATGCAATGACCAATATCACCCTCCCCGCCTGGCTTCCCTCCCCCAAACACGGGCCAATTGTGTTCACATAGACGCCCGACAAAGCCGGTTGCACCACGGTGGTTTCGAACCCACAACCTCCCTGGTGGTGGGCAGGGACTTTACCACTGCGCCACCTGAGCGCCCTTACCCAGTCATTTTAACCACACTAGTGCTGCATGCGTCCAACACCATACATGCTTTTTGAGCTGATGCAGTGGCACACATCACCCCTGCCAATGTCACATTCTGCCTCTTACTTTGGGCCTATAATGCAAAATCAGAAAAGCAGGCTAGAGCTGATATACTATGCTGTGGATAAGCAACATTACACAGACCTGATTAGGCCTGGCGGAGATCTGCCCTCTGTGGCGCGACCCTTTCTAGTTTTAAGCTGCATTTACTGTGGTTTGTGTGGAGTTTCCCATTTCAGAAGCACATGAAGTGACACATGTTTGTTTCCAGTCAGAAGAAAGGTGTGAATTTACTGAGAAACCACCTGATGATGAGATAAGTAAAAAGCCACTGCTCTGCTCTTAGACCACTGATACACCCCCCCCCCCCACACACACATTTTAGATCAAATGTCATAGTCAGTCCCATCTACATCATGTTTAGATCTAATTCCATCGACAGTCCCATCCCCATGATTTGTAGGTCTAATTCCATAGCCAGTCGAATCCCCATGATTTGTATATCTAATTCCATCGCCAGTGCCATCCCCATTATTTGTATGTCTAATCCTATCCCCATGATTTGTATGTCTAATCCCTTCCCCATGATTTGAATGTCTAATTCCATCGCCAGTCCAATCGCCATGATTTGTAGGTCTAATTCCATCGCCAAACCCATCCCCATGACGTGTAGGTCTAATTACATAGCCAGTCGCATCCCCATGATATGCAGGTTTAATTCCATAGACAGTCCCATGTCCATGATTTGTAGATCTAATTCTAGCGACACCCAATCCCCATGATTTGTAGGTCTAGTTCCATCGACACCCCATCTCCATGATTTGTAGGTCTAATTCCGTAGACCAGGGGGTCTCAAAAATATTTTGAGATGGGGGTCCGTGGCCAAATACAGTAAATATAATTTTCTGACATTCCGGGCAGCCCTTGCAAAAGTCCTCTATGGCCCGTTTAACCCCGGGCCAATAGAAGCGGGCCAAAATGCACTCGTAGGTCTTCTGGACCCCCAGGTGCGCCCCCTAGCTGGTGAGTATGGTCTAACACTCAGGAGACATAGGCTTTAGGTACCAGCAATTGCTCAACAGTATCCCCCTCCCCTTAGTTATCACCGGGGGGGGGGTCCAACAGGACCATGAAACAAGTAAATCATTTGAGTACTTTTTCCACCACTGCTAACATGTAAATTATAAATTGTAAAGGAAAGACAAACAAAACACATGTTAGCTAATTTTATCTCCTTTTTTTTTAAAGGTTTGGAAGAAAGCTTGTTATGTTTGTAACCATGGCAGTCCAGACACTTTTTACCTTTGTCCAAATCTTCTCTCCCTCGTGGACGGTGTTCTCTATCCTCTTCTTCATCGTTGCTTTGGGCCAGAACTCCAACTATTAACCAACTATAACTATACAGCACTGACTTTGTGATATGATAATGGTCTGTGTGCTCCTTCTTGTATTGTTATACTATGAGGTGCATTGATACAGATTGTAGCATGATGAGCCATTCATGTGTTTTGTTGGCATGTCATATTATTTGAGCTAGATATAACTTGCATTATTATTTTTGAACACTTGGTGGCAGTCATTGGCTGCACAGGGGGTTGTATATGTAGGGACACAGGTGACAGTAGAGTGACAGTGAGGTCACACAGTTGTGTCACCTGACCAGCACAGAGCAACATGCTACAACATAACCTGGTATGTTCATCTATTTGTACAACTATGTCAACAAACAACAACAAACTAAACTGTAAATAAAGACTCTGATGTACTGGGTCTGTGTAAGATGACCTGTGCATTAATGACAATGAGGAAAAGGAAGGACATTGTAAAAAGTAGAGAAATTACCATCACACACCAGTAAGTCTACCTTGGACTTCTTACAGGATAACTGCAGTATCAGCTAGGCCTACAGGTAGGAATATTCCATGAAATAGACCTGAATTTGATACATAATTACACTATCAGCAATTTAGAGTGAAGTCCAATTATTTCAAGTTTTAAATGCACATTGTCCCTGTCATATAAACTGTCAAACTAAATGTACCAACAGTAGATGTCTGTGTTTACAGATGTCTTGCGGTGCGTTTTAACAGCAGGCGATCAGGATAGTATTTTCCGGAAGTGCATTATATGTCTATGAGAGCCGGCAACTACTGGCGATAGGGCGAAGTGGGCGGGGGGCGATGAAAGATGAATTTTCTTTATCTTTTGGACGATGTCGCCCGGCGATCGCCCGAGAGTCGCCCGCTGTTAAAATGTACTGTTACTTTAAAGCATGGCGTCAGAGAAAAGGATAAATCATCTTCCAAAATATACGGTCACTGCTGACAATATGATGGGTCACTGTTAAGTATGATGACATTTAATGTATAATTCTTCCTATACAATACAATGATATGACTGTCCATTAATTTGGGGACTGATATGCTTAAAAGTATTTTTGATCTATAGGTGACAAGCTGCCCCCCTTTTCCTGCTGCACCAACAAAGTTAAAGTCCAATTAGGACACGGTGGTACTCACTGCTTGTGAGTATCCTCCAATAATTAAACAAATCTCTGTTTGTCCCAACATCAGTTCTCCTCAGTAGTACTAGTAAGTAAGCCTTGCCGAGCCCTGAGACCCATAGGGCAGGAGGGTTACATGTCATTGTTCCGACATTACTAACCCTATTCCTGACCCTAACCGCACGCGGAAGCCACGTAGTCGGAGTAGTGGGATGTCGGACTTATGAGAAGTCACCGGCAGGCGCCCTGAGGCCCATAGGGCAGGAGCCCTGAGGCGCATAGGGCAGGAGCCCTGAGGCGCATAGGGCAGGAGCCCTGAGGCGCATAGGGCAGGAGCCCTGAGGCGCATAGGGCAGGAGCCCTGAGGCGCATAGGGCAGGAGCCCTGAGGCGCATAGGGCAGGAGCCCTGAGGCGCATAGGGCAGGAGCCCTGAGGCCCATATGGTAGGAGCCCTGAGGCCCATAAGGCAGGCTTAATGATTTATTTGGTGTATGCAACATGAAAGTAGTTAAAGCCTCATTTATGTGTTTCAGACTCTGAAAATTCAGCCTTGTCAGCCCGGTTGAGCGTGCTGGCAGAACTCAGGGCTGGGAAACGTCTACACCCAGTGAGTATTGATCACATTAAACCACATGTTGAAATGTAACCCTGCAGCAAAACACCATGATGAAGATGAAGATAAACCAACACACTTCTCAAGGTGTGAAGATCACAAGATAAACCCTTCTCTTTCTGGGAACCATTTTCTGCTTAACTGAAGAAGAGAGAGGGGAAGGAGGTAAAAAAAACATGTACGCGGCAGAGATGACTGTCTAAACATCCTGTGGTTTAAGAGTTTTCAGGTAAACACTTTTTAGACGAACACTAATACTAGTCTAAAAACCCAGAGAGGTGTAAGCTGGTGGTTCTGATTCTGATTTGATAGTTAGGAACCAAATGGACCCTTATGGGTCTGTAACTCTGAGAGTGTACAAAATGGAACCAAATGGACCCTTATGGGTCCATTTGGTTCCATTTGTACACTCTCAGAGTTATGGTGGTCTGTGGTCTAATGCAGGGGTTCTCATAGTGGGGTCCGGGGACCCCCAGGGGTCCTTGAGTGGGTTTCCTCAGCAAAAATGTGTTCATATATCAAAATCAGTTTAACCCTATATTGGCTGTTGAAAGAAAATCATGAATTATTTTGGATAATGTTTTTTGACATTTTTGACACAAATCTGATATGGGGGTCCCTCCTTGGCACAACATATTTGCAGATGGGGGTCCGTGGCCAAATTAATGTAGGGGTCCTTGACAGTTTGAGAAGCACTGGTGTAAGCTACTTTCTGCAACCACAGACCACATCCACCTGCACCAACACACAGCTTCACATAAACACTCCTAAAATAGACTGAGGTACTCTCACATGGTTTGACTCACTTTAATTTACTCTATTTCATGTAAGTTTAAAGAACCAAGCTGTGAATGTGAGTGTACAGATGTGCCACTTCAAAACTTCACATGTCCTGCCATCGCCAAGACAGTACATTTTCAGGGGATTCCCAGGGCAATAAGAGGGACAAAGAAGGGCATTTAAAATGCTGAATTATTTTGATGATCACTGCTTTTATGATGCTAATTAATTTGAGCAACTGGTCAAATCACCTTTCGCCTCATAATGAGTCTGACACCTTCTTAAACACACATTCTTTTGTTCTCATGTATATGGATGTCTGTTGAAGGGAAAAACGGGGGTGTGTAGTGACAACTTCTTTTCAGGGGCAAAACAGTGCATTTTAAGGGCAGAAAAGGGAGGGAAAAAATACATTTTCAGGGGACTTTCAGGGAAAGAACAGTAACGTGTGAAGTTTTGAAGTGGCACATCTGTAGTTATTATCTTTATAACTCAAAGCACATTAATCATTGATTATAGGGCAGCACATAAGTTGTACATAATGTCAGCTTCAATCAAACGTATTGACCTATTAGCAAGAATAATTATGTCTATAACTAATATACATAATCAACTGTATGCTCCAAAGTCCTGGCATCCATCATCACATTTATAAACCATAATACGTATGATGACTGTGTGCTGCCCTGGGGACCACAGAGACCTGGGGACCACAGAGACCTTTCTGTCTTTTTGTCTCTGCACTGTTTCCATTTTCTCCGTTAGCTGATCTAAATGCCTTCAGTGTAAACACACCATCTTTACTCTGACTGCTTATGGGTTTACAATTTACTATTTAGGCATTTAGCAGATGCTCTTAATCCAGAGCGACTAACAGTACGTTTTAACAGCGGGCGGCTCGGGCGATCGCCGGGCGACATCGCCCAAAAGATAAAGAAAATCCATCTTTTCATCGCCCCCCCGCCCACTTCGCCCTATCGCCAGTAGTTGCCGGCTCTCATAGATATATAATGCACTTCCGGAAAATACTATCCTGAATCGCCCGCTGTTAAAACGCACCGTTACAGTAAGCAAGGTAAACATGGTTTATGCCAAGGAAGAGCATCACCTATGTGCTGTTCACCCTGAGGCATGGCATGTGTCATGTGGCATGGCATGGCATGGAGCGGCCATAGCTGAGTGGTGGTTAGTGAATGAGATTCCCTTGTTGTCCCAGGTTCGATGCCAGGCCAGCAATGTGTCGATGTGTGTCCCTGAGCAAGACTCTTAACCCCTAATTGCTCCGCGCCCCTTGAGGGCAGCTATCAGCTGGGTTGAGCTGAAAACGGAATTTCCCCCTTGGGAGCAAGTAGGTCTACCGTCTATATTAGTATTATTATGTGGCATGGCATATGGTATGGTATGGTATGACATGGTATGGTATGGTATGGTATTGTATTGTATGGTATGGCATGGCATATGGTATGGCACCATCTTTACTCTGACTGCTTATGGGTTTACAATTTACTATTTAGGCATGCAATGTAAACATGGTTTATGTCAAGGAAGAGCATCATAGATGTGCTCATGTGGCATGGAGCGGCCATAGCTGAGTTTTAGTTAGTGAACCAACGACAATGACCACGCTCGGGTGGCACAGTGGTAAAGTCTCTGCCCACCACCAGGGAGGTTGTGGGTTCGAATCCACCGTGGTGCATCCGGCTTTGAACATAATTGGCCCGCGTTCGGGGGAGGGAAGCTGGGCAGGGAGGGTGATATTTGTCATTGTATGTACTCCTACGGGCTGGGGGCGGAGCCTGTCAACAGGGAGTGTTGGGCGGGAGGAGAAGGCTCTACTACGTCCTCCTGGTGGGGGCTCCTCACTGAGTCGGTAGGATAGAACAGCAGTGACAACACAGTAATGTGTGTGGGGAGGAATCAATTGGCATAACGACAAAAAATTATGGCTACTCTAAATACAAAGAAATTCATAAATCAACAATTAATTAAATATTTATTATTAGATTTTTGGACCAAACAACTTCTATTTGCTATCAACTTTGAAAGACTGAAATAATTCATCATCATTGAGGTTTTTTTTTTCTTACTTTTTTTTTTTACAAAAACAGCAAATACTAATTAAATTGGTTTGAGACACTGACAGTATGTGTTCCATATTTTAACTCATTTCCTGACAGAATTATTTCAGATTTTTTGCAGTAGACTGCCAGTTTTTTTTCAATGAAAATACAAAAGTACTCAGGAGCCGAGATACAGAATTTTTAAGTTTTAAGTTAACAAGGAAGTGGATGGGAGTCTAAATCTTCGAAAAATCATACCTCCTTGGTCTTTGGGTCAAATTTAAAAAAATAAAATGCAGATCTGCGTCTTTGGCAGCCAAGTGATGGATTCAATAGAACGCAGATCTGCGTTTTTGGCAGCCAATGTGTTGTTAATGGCAATGAAACCTAACATATCACTCCAAGACATTTGAAAGCAATTATAACATCGAAGCCGCAGAGCATTATAATATAATGGTTAGTAAGTAAATAAATGAATGAATAAATAAACTAAAATAATAAACATCCCTGGGAGATAACTATTTTGTACAACTTTTGCCGTGTTGCCACTCTGTAATATATAGTTTGGCGATGTGGTTATAAAATTAAGACAACTAATGACAATAACATAAAATGATGGCTGTTGATGACACATCTTCGTTCTGAACCAGTCTCATCCCAAGCTGCACACAAACTGACCATGTCTCTGAGGCCCTGTTTAGACGGCAGTAAAATCACATTTATTTCACAAATCCGAGTGTGGAGTTTGTCAAGTTCCAACTAACTAATTAGTTGCTGCGAGGCTTCCTCTTATGAACTAGCCATCCCCTATATACAGCGTATATAGGGGTATATACAGTATATATATATATATAGGTGCGTATATACAGGCGCAGATACGCACGCCTCAGAGTCTGAGGAGGCGTCTACCTTTATATGTCTCTGTTATAAACCACTGTGATGACTCTGTGTGTGTGTCAGTCTAGTCAGGAGCTACAGTTACAATGTGGTTTCTGCAGCTTCTGCTGCTCTGCATAGCAGCCACCAGCCCCGTGACCTCAGAAGGCAAGTGACAAGTTTTTATTTAAACTTTTAAAATGTTCCGTTTTTGAACAATACTGTGTTACAATCATACAATCATCTGTTGTTGAATTTTGAAATAATTGGGCATGAAAACAAAATGTATGCATCATCTGTGGATCATATGGCCCAATCTGACAAAGGCTAAGTCTTTTAAAATATTTGGTTTAAAAAATGAAATAAAAAGGTTTTACTTCATAGTAAGTAGAGAATCATAGCTATGAAATGAAACATTGGTTGTACAGTTTGAGCCTCCAGTTTTATAAACACAGCTTATAGAATCAAACTGTAGTTTTGTGAAAACAGCCTTGTAAAGTTTCTGTCACCTCTCAGACCACACATCCCACAATGCATTGCATCTGATGGATGGTGGGGGGGGGGGGCTGTACGGAGTATTCTCATGATGCAATAATAGATTCAATCTGTAGTGAGAGTTACATCAACTATTACTGTGACCCTCACCACAGATACTGTAACTGATGAGTGAAACATGATTATAACAAGGATTCTAGATTACAATCTAGTCTAGAATCAGGGTTGCCAACAGTCCCGTATTTGCCGGGATGCCCCGTATTTTGACCAAAAGAGGGGCATCCCGTACGGCCCGCCATTTGTCCCGGGTAAAGGGACAAGGGACAATATTTAGCTTTCTGTGCATGCTTCAGGCAGTGCAGCTGTCTGTCTGCCTGTGTGTTTGTGTGCTGTATGAGAAGAGTGCTATAGGACCCTGGGGGTGCCATTCAGTTGACAGGGTAGGCACAACGCACGCGCGCGCGTGCGTGCGTGCGTGCGTGCGTGCGTGCGTGCGTGCGTGCGTGCGTGCGTGTGTGTGTGCGTGCGTGCGATTTCCTCAGGTGGCCACGGCATCATTGTGTGGCATGTGTGTGCGACCTGTCCCGTATTGCTGGCTGGCAATGTTGGCAACCCAATCTAGAATGGGGATTCTGTGATCTATCTATACATTCAGACTGTGTGTGTGTGTGCGCGTGCTGACGTATTGTCAATATTTTCTGATGACATCATGGATCCTTGTATGTCCATATTGTAATAGTTTGGTCATAATGTAGAGGTACTGTACCACACTGTGGGTGTAAGAACAGCTGCAAAGGGTACTTTAACAACAAGTATCATGTCACCTTCCTGAAATAATGGCCTATGTCATTTTTTGAGGAAAATTATATTTTTGCCTAAATCAGGTCTTGGTGACACTGGTCACCTCTGGTAAATGGAGAATGCATTCCCATCCATGAGTCTGATGAAGAGCGTGTAGCTCCAAACCTCATAGAATTGTTTGGGTGCAATAAAGCACTATCATAGCAGCCCTACTACACTACAGTGTGAGAGCGTTTCATTAATATTTCTATAATAATGTTTCCATTTTCCTGGGGAATGAATTCCCAACTTTGTTACTGACTTGCATCGTTTCCAAGTACGACCTGGTGGCCATTTATGGTAACCAGTGGTGTAAAGTAACTAAATACATTTACTCAAGTACTGTACTTCAATACATTTCCAATTTTCTGTACTTTTACTTCTACTCCACTACATCTCAGAGGAGACTTTTACTCCATTGCAATTATTTCAAAACATTAGTTACTAGTTAGTTTGCAGATTTTATTTATTATTACAAAACATACATTAACCAATTCAGCCCTATACATTTCAGCCATTTTAATATAGCAGATCTACAATCTCACAATGCGTCGCATCGCTACGGATTGTGAGCTTGTAGATCGGCTATTTTCAAATTATTTTTTTATACATTTTGAACTTGTGAAATGGGACATTCTGCACAACGAGTACTTTTACTTTTGGTAATTTTGAAGACCACACTTGTACTTGTAACAGAGTATTTCAAAATTGCACTATCGATACTTTTACTTAAAAAAAAGATGCATGTACTTTTTCCACCACTGGTGGTAACGGGTGGGGGCTCTATCTTGCCCGCCGCCTTAACCCCTTATGCCTAAATAATTTTTTACTATTTTGAAAAACATTTTTAAAATAGTGCAAATAGCCGATCTACAAGGTTAAAGGGATATTCCATCGCGCCTCAAGCTGAAATCAGGCTGATATGGTGCGTCTCAGAAGCGGACACATAGAACTGAATAAACCCTATATAGTCCAGGGGCCAACACTGATATTTTCACAAATTGGTACCACCTAAGGTGACCGTAAAGTTTTTGTATTTTTGTCTTCCTACATGTCTCTAGTTTATATTTTGGTATGATAACCCTTCCAATCTTGTAGCTTAATGGCAGTTATCACTACCTACCGGCTAATGTATCCGGTAGGAGACACAAAGTAGAATCTTTGTGTCTCCTACCGGAAATACACCCGGGCATCAAATTATTGCGACAAAAAACAAAATATATCCATGTATTCAAGGCTTCATGGGGTGTGCAATTGATAACTTCTCAGATTTTTGGTGTTTGCAAAAAGACTGCTTTCCATAAGCTTGTAAAAGTTGACCCTCCTTTGGTCTAGGGTGGTCATAGCTGAATGGGTAGAGAGGCAGATGTGACTGGGAAACTTAAAGGAGTTCACCCAAAAAAATATTTATTTTCTATCAATTGCACACCCCATGAAGCCTTGAATACATGGATATATTTTGTTTTTTGTCGCAATAATTTGATGCCCGGGTGTATTTCCGGTAGGAGACAAAAAGATTCTACTTTGTGTCTCCTACCGGATACATTAGCCGGTAGTGATAACTGCCATTAAGCTACAAGATTGGAAGGGTTATCATACCAAAATATAAACTAGAGACATGTAGGAAGACAAAAATACAAAAACTTTACAGTCACCTTAGGTGGTACCAAAATATGGCTTGGCCCCTGGACTAATATGGGCGACCAGGCTTTTGCCGTGCTCAAGGGCCCCTCGGCTGTGGAACACCCTGCCTGGGGATCTCAGGCAGACAAACTCAGTGTCCTCTTTTCAAATCTCTAAAAACTCACTTCTATCACACAGCTTTTTTTTAATGAACTGTTGTATCCCCCCCCCCCCCCCCCCTGTAGTAGCTCTTAGGACCCCCTATGGGTCCTGGATCCCCTGTTGAAGACCCCTGATCTAATGTCCATGATGTTATTTCTCTCTCTCTCTCTCTCTCTCTCTCTCTCTCTCTCTCTCTCTCTCTCTCTCTCTCTCTCTCTCTCTCTCTCTCTCTCTCTCTCTCTCTCTCTCTCTCTCTCTCTCTCTCTCTCTCTCTCTCTCTCTCTCTCTCTCTCTCTCTCTCTCTCTCTCTCTCTCCATACAGTGTCACTGAGAGTCAGTCCTGACAGATCTCAGTTCTTTAGAGGTGAGGACATCTCACTGAGCTGTGTGAAAGAATGGACGTCTGTGCCAGGATGGTCTGTGAGAAGAAAGACCAGTTGGATGAGTGGAACCTGTGGCAGTAACTGGGGAGATAACTACGGTATGTATGTATAGATGGATAGACGGACGGACAGACGGACTGTCATCAGACTGATTGATTGATTTCAAGTGAATGCCTCTTTCTTTTCATTGTGATTCTGCGTAGGAGAGACCTGTAAGAAGGAGCTGTATCCTGAGGAAAGTGGTGTTTACTGGTGTGAGTCCCAGTCAGGACAACTCAGCCAGTCCATCAACATTACCATCTCTGGTACAATCAATATAATTACTGTATATAATCAATATATTAATGTGTAGACAGACATATTTCACATACTATCACTGAATGTTAACACAGATATTGATGTGTTTCCATTCAATAGATATGATGTCACATGTTGACTACAGTATGTCTATCAGTATAGTGTTGTTGTGTTAACCTTGTAGGTCAAGAGGTTACATCTGTTCTCTTGATAAAGACAATTTTAAGTTTGAATAATAACTTAACACTTAACATAAAAGTCCTATTTCCAACTTATAGATCTTTGAGTATTACTGTTATATATCCTGATTCTTTGTTTCCAAACAAACATCCCTGATGTCATGATGATGTAATTCTGGAGGGATGACAGGACAGTGGATCTGAGAATATGAATTTACTAAATGTGAAAAATATTCTGACAACAAAACAACAATATATTGAATTATAGATTTACTTCCTTATTCTACTGGCAACGTACACAAGACATTTAGCTCTGATTGGTCCAGTGGTTTGTGAGAGTAGCAGACACACTTCTAGACGGCTCACCCCTACGTGTGTGTGTGTGTGTGTGTGTGTGTGTGTGTGTGTGTGTGTGTGTGTGTGTGTGTGTGTGTGTGTGTGTGTGTGTGTGAGAGTGTGTGTGTGTGTGTGTGTGTGTGTGTGTGTGTGTGTGTGTGTGTGTGTGTGTGTGTGTGTGTACAAATCCAATACCTTATTACAAAGACTGGAATTGTCTTTGTGGGGTCAGTCCAATGCTCCCTCATGCTTTATTTCCCTCAGTTTAGGGTATAACATGACAACTGTATGTGTCATCTATTGTGGAGCCTCCAACAATCACATGTTCATAACTCACTGCTGTTGGTTCTAGATGGAGATGTGATCCTGGAGAGTCCTGTACTTCCTGTCCAGGGAAGTGATGTCACACTCCGCTGCTTGTACAAAGACAGGACAACACGGAAACCATCTTCTAACCTCCCAGCTGATTTCTATAAAGATGGATCCCTCATCAGGACTGAGTCTACAGGACAGATGACCATCCACAGTGTTTACAAGTCTGATGAAGGATTCTACAAGTGTAACATCTCTGGCCGTAGAGAGTCACCAGAGAGCTGGATGAGTGTGAGAGGTGAGATGAAACTAATGGTCTAGTGGGTCAATATTTTACATAACCTGGGACAGCTGCAAAGTGTTCTTTCTTTCTTTCTTTCTTTCTTTCTTTCTTTCATTTTCCCTTTGATCACACACTTTAAACCTACACCAACAAGCTTGTAAAAAAAAAGATATGGTTTAGTCTGCTTTTAAAAGAAGGCACTGTTCTAGCAGACCTTAATTCAAGACAAGTGGTAGAATTCCAGGAACAACATAACTTGATTTAGAATTAATATAGGTTTAAAGGTAGTGTATGTAATGTGTTTTGGTTTAAACAAAAAGTAATTTTGTTAAAAGGTTAAAGCTCTTTATTCTAATAGTCATTGCTATAGGCTGTTTTTTCAGTAACAGGGGTCTCAATGTCTCTCCAGCTCTTTAGTAAACAGAAAATACATTTTCAGGTGGGTTGTCAAAGGCCCCTCAAAGTAATCTCCTCAAAGGCCCCTGGGGGTCCCTGGGCCCCACCTTGTAGACTATTGTGTTATGTAGCTACAGTATACCAAGTGTAAATACATTTAACATGACATGTAACCATGCAGGTGTGACCAGGCTGATCCTTAAAGGTGGCTCCAACCCATGTGAGGGTTACATTGAAATCTATCATGACTATGAATGGGGCCTCGTTGGTCATGATAACTGGAACCAGAACAATGAAGATGTGGTGTGTAGGAGTATTGGCTGTGGACAGGCTGTGAATGGATCTTCATACATAATGAAACACAATATAACCAATATACCTAATAAGGTATGAATCGATAATGTAAACTGTACCTATATAGTGAAACACAATATAACTACATAATACTTAATAAGGTATGGATCAATAATGTGAACTGTATATATATAATGAAACAACTACATAATACTAAATAAGGTATGGATCAATAATGTGAAGTGCACCTATATAATTATACACAATATCCTGATAAGGTATGGATCAATGGTGTGAACTGTAACGGGACAGAGGATCAGCTGTGGAACTGCCAGAACTTCAGTGATTGGGGGGTCAACGTCTCCAACCAGAACTTCAGTGATTGGGGGGTCAACGTCTCCAACCAGAACTTCAGTGATTGGGGGGTCAACGTCTCCAACCAGGAAGTTAAATGGATCACATGTTCAGGTAAGACACACCTCAGTATTGATATCATCACTTTGTTGTTGACTGTTTTGTTGCATGCACACGCACGGACACACACACACGCACGGACACACACACACACACACACACACACACACACACACACACACACACACACACACACACACACACACACACACACACACACACACACACACACACACACACACACACACACACACACACACACACACACACACACAGCTTTGTGTGGAACAAAGCTGTGGTGAGTTATGGACATCACATAACTCTAATTTCCAAGTCACTGTTTTTAAAATTAGATTTGTCTTTCTTTCTTTCTTTCTTTCTTTCTTTCTTTCTTTCTTTCTTTCTCAACTTGTAGATAAGGTTGAAATAAGTTTGGATGGTTTTAAATGTGCCGGAGCTGTCCAATTCAACACAACATCAAATGAGGGAAATTCAAAATACTATGTTTGTTCTGACCACTGGGGTAAGAGTTATACTACCTTGAATGTTCTCATTTGTCATCATACATTCCTGTGTGATCATTTATGGACCTTTGGACTGTATTAGAACCTTTCCCACTTTCTTTTGTGGATTTGTCCAGTCTGGGCTCTATTACTATTATAAGTAGTAGCAGCAGCGGTAGTATTTCTCATATCATTCCAAATCAAATATCTTATCTGTAACGTTGTTGGTTTTCTCTGACTTAAAGGAAAGGAACAAGCTGACCTTGTGTGCAACAACCTCAAATGTGGAATCTCAAAAGATGTACCTGACCCGACCAAAATGACCTCACCAGAGGGATTCACCTTCAAAGGCAAGAAGAGAATTCATTGTACAGGCACCGGAAATGAAGACCATCTGTGGCAGTGTGATCCTAAAGACCCTCTGCCTGCTACATGCTATAAACCTGCTTTCATCACATGTTCAGGTACGTTTGTTTACCTCACTGTGGTTTACATGTTCTTATCTCCAACAGCTGTCAGTTACAAACCACACATACAGACATGCATTAATATGTGGAAAGAAGCAGCACTCTGTTTGAAAGACTGAACTCAGTTCCATTTTCTTTATTCTGATGCGTTTCAGCATATAGCCTTCATCAGAACAAGTTACATGCATAAGTGTCATACATACAGTATGTATGCAGACGCACACACGCATATATGCACGCGCGCGTGTGAGAGTGCGCGCACACACACACACACACACACACACACACACACACACACACACACACACACACACACACACACACACACACACACACACACACACACACACACACACACACACACACACACACACACAGACACACACACACACACACACACACACACACACAGACATACATTATACATGCTCACAAAATACAATGTATTTGCTTGCTGTTCAATGAATGTTCAAATGTTCAATGCCAAAGTGTTCACATACAGATGTATGTTGGTGTTGGTACAGTGTTGGTATATATAAATATAAAGTGTTGGTACATTTTCATGTCTGTTAACAGATCACCCCATGTTACGGCTACAAGACGGGGACAATGTCTGTTCTGGAACCTTGGTGGTGGAGGACGGTGACATGTGGAATATTACCTGTAATGAAAACACCACAATAACAGCTGATATGATGTGTAAACAACTGAGATGTGGAGTCAATGTCACACACAACTTTACCTGTGACAGGAGCCAATCAGTTCCATCCACACTGAACTGCTCAGGTAATATTATTATCCATACATCTCATACATGTAGTTTCAGCACAGCAACAAGAAAAAGGAGTCAACTCTTGTGTTAGGCTTTAAGTTTCACCATGATATTCATCTTGCTTTACTCACACAGTAGGAAAACATTATATAAAATCCATAAGTTAAATTGTATAGTAGTCTTATAATTTGCACTATACATACTGTAATAGTGCAAATTTAAGCAGCTACACTTCACTACAGTATAAAGCCTAAATCTCTTTTGGTCATTATTTCTGTGTCTTCAAAGATGATATGAAACAGATTAAACAGAGCATGTTTATTTATGTCTTAATTTAATCATTAGATTTTTAAATTAAATGCATTTAATTTATTTAATGCATTTTAGTTTTTCATATACCGTATAATCAAATTGACAGAATCTGCCTTCTCTTAATGTTTTAACAGAAAAGATCAACATAACTCTCCTGGACGACCACAGTCCCAGTGATTGTTATGGTGCAGTTTATATCAATAGTTCTATGGGTCTGCAGCCTGTGTGTGGTTCAGACTGGGACAGACATGATGGAGAAGTGGTTTGCAGAGAGTTGGGCTGTGGCCAGGTGAGCTCGCGCACGCGCGCGCACGCACACACACACACACACACACACACACACACACACACACACACACACACACACACACACACACACACACACACACACACACACACACACACACACACACACACACACACACACACACACACACACACACACACACACACACACACACACACACACACACACACACACACACACACATTGTATCACTCATACAGATAATTTCACTCAGAAATATTTTGTGTGGCAAAGGAAATGTATTTTATTCAGAATACATTGAATGTGTTCTTGCAGGTGATTTACACCAGCACCACCAGAACTGGACATCATGGAATACTGGACAATGTCAACTGTAATGGCACTGAGACGTCACTGTGGCACTGCAAGGCCAAGTACAATGACTCTGTCCCATGCACTTCCACTGCTCATGTCACCTGTGAAAGTAAGAGCATGATTTTATTGTTGAACAACAGATGGTAACAAGTCACATAAGAGTGCAAAGAGAATAAGTTCTGTCACAGTGATGGCATGGTCAGAAAGGGTGTCCAGGAGAAGCAGATGGTTCACTATGTCAAATGCTGCTGATAGCTCTAGAGGAATTAGGACTGTAGAGTGGGAGGCAGCCTAGGCAGCATGGAGAGGTTTTGACTTTCAGTGGAGTGAGCTGGTTTGATCCAGCAGGTTGTTCTGTGAGAGACTGAGAGAAAACGGGGTAGAGACAACATGTTCAAGAGTTTTGGAAAGAAAGGAACGCAGTGAAACCAGTCTGTAATAAAGCACACATACATGTTATGGTTTCCCTAATAATTCATCCTTTTTTCAGACAACAAGATGGTGTTCATGAAGAATGGAACGTCCTGTTCTGGTCAGGTGGCAGTAGAGCATGCTGGGAAGGACTACTGGCTCTCAGGGACCAATGAGACGTGGAACCACACTGCTGATGTGGTGTGTGGACAGATGCATTGTGGGAATGCTACTAATGTCACCCTGTTCCCTCATGTTCCTTCTGGAGAACCTGGAATGGAGAATGATGTTTGGAGTGAGTCCTATAACTGCTCCTCCACAGAGACATCAGTCTTCCACTGTCCAAAGGACAACACAACATCATCCAATCAGAGCCTCGCTTTGGTGGAATGTTCAGGTAATGTGTTAACCTTTTTAAATGTTCCTGTTGTGATTAGTTTGATTTTCTATTTATCATGGTACCTTTATTTCTCACCCATCATGTTCACAACACGTATTCTACAGAACATGATATTATATCCTCATTTCTCACTAATTTTCATTTGATCCTAACGTGTATTTCAACAGGTAATATAACAGCAACGCTGTCAGATCAGTGTTGGGGGACAGTTCAGGTGTGCACCCATGCAGGCTGTGGGGGGGTGTGTGCACACACCTGGACTGAAGCTAATTCTGAAATGCTGTGTAAAGACCTGGGCTGTGGACCTGCCTTCTCTGAGATCCACCAGAACATCAAGGGGAATGTGACCATCCTGGCAATGTACCCGACCAATCACACCACCAACCTGACTGAGAGCATCATCGTGAAAAAAGACCCAGAGACCAACTGTGATGACAAACCAGCCTTCGTTGTTTGCTTGGGTAAAATACCTACACTAAAATTAGAACTCAATTATTTTGGTAGATTGTTATAGGCAAGGCAAGTTTATTTGTAGGCTATAGCACATTTCAACAAGGCAATTCAAAGTGCTTTTCACAAGACATTAAAAACCTGTTATTAAAATGAAACAGATGAGATAATTAAATCACAATGACGCAAAAATTGTTATGGTTATACTGTAAACTATTCTCAATCGTACCTCTTCATAATAATTCGATTTTGTGAACATCAATACATTGTCTATAATATAGTCATTTCAGCGGTACTTGACTATATAGGCTACGGCCAATTTAATTAAAAATATATATTCTTTATTTTGTATATTATATTATATTATGTTTATTGTTTTAGTGGTTTTAGTGGATATGTATCTCTGTACATAGAAAAAAACCTGTTTCACATGAAGTTTTTATACTGTTTCCATGCAGCCAGTATCAAGGCTGATTTCAAGGATTCCAGAGATCATTGTTCTGGAAATGTGGAGATACTCTATCGAGGCCAACGATACCCTGTCTGTAAAGAAACCCTGAATGACACCAATGTCCAAAATACCATCTGCAGAGAGCTGCAATGTGGAGAGACCGGCGAGCCTGTTGAATTCTGAGAGCTGCAATGTGGAGAGACCGGCGAGCCTGTTGAATTCTTTGGACCTTTACCACAAAGTCCACCTGAAGTCATGTCAGGATTGAGCTGTCCTGCAAACAGCCACAAGGTGGCAGACTGTAACATTACTTTACAGGACAAAGGACATTGTGCTCTTGGTGGCCTCCAGTGTTCTGGTACGTTTTAAATGCTTTCATCTGATTCCAACTGACTTAAACAAATAAGTGTTGTATAGATACTCTGCATGTTACAGTAACAGCCCATTTATGAACATGGACTGTGGTAGAATATGATTTTACAGCAACAATCTGAGGCAATGATTCATATTTCTTGGTTTTCAACTATGCTGTGTCTCTGCTACTTCTCATCTCAGACTGGCAGAAGATCAGAATACAACATCCAAAACAGCCTGGAAGACACTTTGAGGGACATGTGTTTGTTTACAGTCAGAATGGTTCCAGGATGGTTTCTAGCCATGGCTGGACAGACACAGAGGGAGACAAACTGTGCCGTCATCTGGACCGTGGTGGTTATATAAACCATACAGCATCAAATAGTTCTTCTGATCTGTGGGAGAAGAGCTTCAACTGTAGAGATGTGAAGAACCTGAAGACCATCTGGGACTGTGAACGTGAAAATACAACCTCCGGGAACCAAGGGGTCTACCTCCAATGCCAGAGTAATAACTTATTATTATTACTATATACTATCTATCTCCAATGCTAGAGTAATGAATAACAATTATTATTAATACATCTCCAATGCCAGTTGGTAATACATTGTATTACCAAACAGTGTAATCCAAAACTAAAACAACAAAAAATGGATTATAATAAATGCTGTCATTATAATTTGTTTTATTATAAATAATAAAATAAATTGACACCTAGGATTTTACCAGTCCATTTGTACACATTAAGGGTTATATTAACGTACAGGATTGTGTTCAAAAGATGATTTAATATCAAGACAGATGTATGTTGAAGTGGTGAAAAGGACAGTTTATTTTTCATTGATCATAATTGGATGAGGGATATTCAGGCCTCTTCAGGCCCAGTGGATGTATGCCTCTTATTTCAAGTAAATGGTTTGAATGACATCTCTACATGACCCCATAACATGTTTTTTCAGCGCTATCACATCTGTGTGGTTGTGGGATTAGAGATTTATTTGTTTCTGTTGATTTGTTGTTGTTGCTGTTTTCCCAGATAACCCTGTGGTTAGCCTATCATACTGGTCTGGTCAGGTGAAGATCGATGGCATCAGGGTGTGTGGTGATCACTGGGATGACAAACATTCACAAATAGTTTGCAGAGAGAAGAGCTGTGGCAATGCTCTGGCCTTTAAGAAACATGGAAGAACTGGGTCAGATGTTTACCACGTCCGTTGCCAGGGCTCTGAGTCCAGTCTTGGGCAGTGTGAGACGGTCCTGGGCCGGTGTGCTGGAGGACTGGTGTCTGTCTACTGTAGAGGTGAATTATTTTATATATTTCTACACTTTTTGCATTTTGTATTGTATATAGTAGTTACTGAATGTCATTTTGTATTGTATATAGTAGCTACTGTATATTATTTTGTATTCTATATAGCAGCTACTGTATATTATTTTGTATTCTATATAGTAGTTACTGTATTTCAGACTATTTAAGAATTTAGTCCATATTTTACTTCAGTATTTGTTACTGATGTATTATTTTCTACTGAAAAAAAGAATATAAATGTTTATATGAGACTGCAATGACATAGTTTATTACTGTAAAACAGGCATTCTGGACATTGAAGTGGATAAAGACCTCTATAGGAACTACATTTTAGATTAACCCATGAACTTATTTCCAAGTTTCTAGACATAATGGACAATGGATTGGAATTGAGATCAGATCAGTTTTTATTTTCATTTGAAACTGTCAATGGATGTATTTATTTGTTCTTCCTCCTATTTTAGTGGTTGAATAAGCTTCCTAATTGTTTTCTCTTGCTCCTTATGCTAATTAATTCCTATTATATATGCTACTAATATCTATCCATTCAAAGGTTTTGATGCAATATCATTTCCACATGACAGGGAATGAAGCAGAGGTTTTTCATTTCACTTGTTACAGATGGCATCAGCTTCAGAACCACAAAGAAGTGTGGAGGTATACTTAGTGTCCATCGATACCAAGATGAGTGGGAGCGTGTGTGTCCCCTAAATGTAACAAAGGATTTTAAGAACCTGCTGTGCAAGAAGCTTGGTTGTGGTGAAGTCATAGAGAACATTATGACAGATGTGAAATCTACAGAGGAGGTAAACAACTGTTTTGTTTGCTTTGACCTTTAAGTCTCATTGATATCATAAGACATCTCGTCACTCCAGTCTCTTCTGTACATTATTGTCTTCGGCCTGGCGAGAGAGTATGTTTTACCCTCCGTCCGTCCGTCCGTGTGTCCGTGTGTGTGTCCGTCCTGTCTGTGTGTTACCAGCTAATCTCCGGCACCGTTGGCCCGTTCGCTCCGAAACTTTGCACACACACTCCCTGGATGCCAATTCAGAACCTCTGCCCCAATTTTTTCACATGGGCCTGTTATAGCGCCACTAGGAGGCCGATTTGTGCAAAACAATGTTTTTTACATTACTCCTACAGATTTTATCCAAACGTCATGCAAATCGGTACACAGTATCTCTATAGTCATGTGATCAACACGGATCGGTCCGATTTCCCATATTCCATCCTCATTGCCTATGGTTGGCTTCCAAAGTTTGCAGGATTGGTCCGTTTTGAACAAAAAGCCTCAAACTATGCACGCAGCTTTCGATTTCCGTGAAATTTCACACGCACATTCCCACTAGTCCAAGGAAGAAATGCCACCCTTTTCACATTGGCCTGTTATAGCGCCACCAGCAGGTCTAATTTAGCAAAACACATTTTTGGAACAAAATGCCTCAAATCATGAATGCAGTGTCTGATTGCCGTGAAAGACCTAAGAATAAATGGCACCCTTTTCACATTGGCCTATTATAGCGCCACCAGGAGGCCAGAATAACGTACCTGACCTGGCGGAGACCTGTGCTCCGAGGAGCACTTTTTCTAGTTTTGTATGAAATGTGTTTTTGTATCACATTACTGACTAAAAACAGTGAGGAAAAAAGTCTCTCAAACACTAAAGGAAGTTTTGATTATGATTGTAGGATCTGGAAATTACTCTGGTTTGCACAAAAGATCATTTGGACATCAGAGACTGTGTCCACCAGAAGTCTTGTAATAAAGTCAAACCAGCTGAAATCTATTGTAAAGGTAACACACCTACTTTCACTGATCATGTTGAACTAAATGTTATTAGTTTGGTTTTACCTAGACACTGATGAGTGAAACAATTCTGATAATTATTTTTGATGATGATGATGATGATTATGATTATGATCTCTCATTTGCTTTATTCAACCAACAAAATCAACAACACAAAGTGATTTATCATTTTGGAGTAATTGATATACTGGAGGTCCTTAGGATTGTCACAGTCCTTGTGATTGTGCTGCTGCTGATTCTCCTCAGCCTGTGTGTGAGAACACCTGCTACTGTTAATTGCGACCGTAGGTCGCATTTACTATAGAAACCTGCTCCAGGTGTCCGTCCGTCACGTCACTCCGTCACACACGTCCCGTCACACTTTTGCCCTGCTCATATCTCCGCACCCGTTGCCCCGATCCATGCCAGATTTTGCACACACACTCCTTACCTGCCAAACTACACCCTCCAAGGACCCCCGGAGCTCCAGGGACCCCCAGCTGCCTCGGGGACCCCCAAGTGTAAAAAATGAGCACATGTGGACTAATTACCAAATGACCACCCCAACGGGGCTGCTCACGGGGCATTCCCGGGGACCACCCACTCCTGGTGCTCCAGAACGGATGCAAAAGTGGTGGCGCCCCCAGTGGAGGACCCCCTGCCACTGCAGCTCACATAAAATGCCTTAACTCGGGCTAGGAGCGTCCGGGAGAGCCGCGGCCGGTACCTATTCGTCCGCCAAGGCAACGCGGACACCCCACCCCTAATTTCTCACATGGCCCTCTTCTAGCGCCACCTTCAGGCCGCTTTTCACAACACATTTTTGCCCACTACTCCTACAGTTTTGCCCCTAAAAACACACAAATTGCTACACACTACACAGTATGTCTACACTCATGTCATCAACATGCCTGCCACCACATTTCTTAGACCACCAAACAAAACTATACATTGCCCACACAACTAGGAACCAATCGCCGTTACAGCCCTCTTCTGTATACATGTGACCTACGGTCGCTTATCTCCCGATTAGGGAGTCTTACTGGTAGTAAGTAACATTATATTCATGTATTCTAGTGGTTGTAGTTATAGGATAATTGTCTCCGCCAGGCCGAAAGGCATGGCGAGAGAGTATGTTTTACCCCCTGTCCGTCAGTCTGTGTGTGTGTGTGTGTGTGTGTGTGTGTGTGTGTGTGTGTGTGTGTGTGTGTGTGTGTGTGTGTGTGTGTGTGTGTGTGTGTGTGTGTGTGTGTGTGTGTGTGTGTGTGTGTGTGTGTGTGTGTGTGTGTGTGTGTGTGTCCGTCCGTCATTCTGTCATTTTGTGTACAGCTAATCTCTGGCACCGTTGGCTTGATCGCAGCGAAACTGTGCACACACAGTCCCTGGATGCCATAGCAGAACCTCTGCTCCAATTTTTTCACATGGGCCTTTTATAGCGCCACCAGGAGGCCGATTTGTGCAAAACACATTTTTGGACAGTACTCCTACATATTTTGGCCAAAAATCCCCCAAATCGGTACACAGTATCTCTTTAGTCATTAAAAGAAACGGCTGATTTCAGATTTTTCATATTCTATCCTGATTGGCAAAAATTGGCTTTCAAAGTTTGCAGGAGTACTCCTTTTCGAACAAAATGCCTCAAATCATGAACACATTATGCAATTTCCGTGAAATTTTTCACACACATTCCCATTAGGCCGAGGAAGAAATGCCATTTGAAAATGTTCAAATCAACCTCATGGTGGCGCTGTAACAGGCCGATTTGTGTTTTTACCTATAACTGCACGATCAGTATAAAACTTTGTATGCACACTCTCCAGAGGCCAACGAAAAACCTTTGCCTAGCATTTTTCACATTTGCCTTTTATAGCGCCACCAGGAGGCAGACTGTAAAACACATTTTTTTATATTAAGCCTTCAGATTTGATCCAAATTTCACGCAAATCGGTACACATGATCTCTATAGCCATGTGATCAAGACGGATCTGTTTGATTTTTCATATTCCATCCTGATTGGCTAACATTGACATGTAATGTTTGCAGGAGTGGCCCGTTTTGAACAAAATGCAGCAAATCATGAAGGCAGCGTCCGATTGCGGTGAAACTTTGAACGCACATTTGCACTACGTTGAGGAACAAATGCCACCCTTTTAACATTGGCCTGTTATAGTGCCACCAGCAGGTCAAATTTAGCAAAACACATTTTTAGAACAAAATGCCTCAAATCATGCATGCAGTGTCTGATTGCCGTGCACGGCCTAGGAATAAATGGCACCCTTTTCACATTGGCCTATTATAGTGCCACCAGGAGGCCATAATAACCTACCTGACCTGGCGGAGACTTGTGCTCCGAGGAGCACCTTTTCTAGTTATTCTCTTTTATGTTAAAATTGTAAATAGGAGTCTTGAATCAAGTCAACAATCATGTAAATTCACTGTTACATGTTTTAATATTTGTCCAGTCATTTACGAAAAAAATAAACTGATATTTGACAGAAACACAGCCTGATTGTACTCACGTAGATTAAGTAATACTACTATCGTGCGTGTGTTACTACTATCCTATATAGTATTAATAATAATGATGATGATGATGATGATAATAATAATGCTCTGCTGTGGCAAGTATAAGTGCAATGATACTGATGTACAACAGTAAAGCAATTATATTTTTCATTCTTTCTTTGACATCTTGCACCAGTGGTTTTCTAACTGTGTTGTCATTTAGTAAGACAATCTACACAAAAAGACAAAGAGGATGAAGGTGTTGAATATGAGGAGATTGGCATCACTGCAAATGAAATGAAAGTCTTGGATCAACTTGGTGAGTGATATTTACATTCTCATCAGACAGTGATACACATTCATTATCTAACGTATATGATGTACATTTGTAGCGGTCATAGCAGAATCATTAGAGAGCACGTCTGTGGAGACAGAGGCCCTGGTTGTCACAGGTTTGATTCCAGACCAGACCAGCAACTGTGAGTAACATTATATTAATGTATTCTATGAACATGGTTGTAGTCATATAGGATATTCTCTTTTACATGAACCATGTGTCAATAGGAGGCTTGAACATCATGTCATGTAAATTCAATGAATGACATGTTTTAATACTTTCCAGTCGTGTGTGTGTGTGTGTGTGTGTGTGTGTGTGTGTGTGTGTGTGTGTGTGTGTGTGTGTGTGTGTGTGTGTGTGTGTGTGTGTGTGTGTGTGTGTGTGTGTGTGTGTGTGTGTGTGTGTGTGTGTGTGTGTGTGTGTGTGTGTGTGTGTGTGTGTGTGTGTGTGTGTGTGTGTGCGCGCGCGCGCGCGTGCGTGCGTGCGTGCGTGCGGTGTATGCCACGTTGCGAAGACATTTTGTCCTACATGACAATAATAATAATAAGTACAGTAATACTGCATGTAAAACAGTAAATATATAGTTTTTCATCAGTAGTTTTCTAACTGTGTTGTCATAGTAAGACAATCTTCACAAAAAGACAAAGAGGATGAAGGTGTTGAATATGAGGAGATTGGCATCACTGCAAATGAAATGAAAGTCTTGGATCAACTTGGTGAGTGATATTTACATTCTCATCAGACAGTGATACACATTCATTATCTAACTCTGTCTCACTGACTGTATAACACCACTGTACTGTATAATTAGGGGTGTCACAATACCCCTAATCCACGATTCAATTTTTTATTTAATTTTAAGGCTATTACTCTTGATTTGCAAAGAAAAACACTTGTTTCTCAATTTATATTTGTATTGTATTTTAATAAGAATTATAAATAACAAATGAGAATCTAGAATGATAAATATTTTAACATATTAATAATATAAACTTTGGGTTTTACCAACTGTCATTGACATTTTCAAATTCAAATATTAAATAATTCTTCTTTAAGAAGATTATTTAATATTTTTGAAAAGTTATGATCTTTTCCCACTCCAAGTGGCTATGACCACTTGGCCCTGGATAGACAACCTGGCCTGGCGGAGATTGGCGGAAATCTGTGCTCTGAGGAGGAGCCTTCTAGTTAAAGCAGTCCATCAATTCTACATGGCTCAGCCCTTTAGTAACTCGCCTTAATTTCTCATCTATTTCTACATCGCAGGCAACACACTTTTTGCTGAAATGCGATCTGCTGCCATGGCACTTTGTAACGTTCTAGAAGATTGTTTGAATATTTAAGTTCTCCACCACTGAAAAGGTTTCCATGTCACAAGACTGTGCTCATTATTTGTTGAGCGCGACCCGCGGGTCGAATTATGTGTGAGTTTGGGAAGAAACACACGGTTTCTCTCTCTGTCAACCACGGCTGTAAGGCTTCCTTTTCCCCGTCGGAAGGAGGAATGTACAGGAAAACAACAGCGAGTGCATGGCTTACCTTGGACCAGCGTTGCCAGATTTTCTGAGAGAAACAAGCAACCAGGTCTATGAAAAGAAGTCCAAAATAAGCGAGCCTAAAGTAGCTTATAATAAGCAGACTTGGCAACACTGCCTTGGCAACACTGCCTTGGACAGTGAGAATAGCGATATGGCTTTTAATTTCGGTACATTTTCGGTATGTATCGAGTATCGTGACACCCTAATGTATAATACAGTATCACTGTATAACACCACTGTACTATATAATACAGTATCACTGTACTGTATAATACAGTATCACTGTACTGTATAATACAGTATCACTGTACTGTATAATACAGTATCACTGTACTGTATAATACATTATCATTGTATAACACCACTGTACTGTATAATACAGTATCACTGTATAACCCAAATGTACTGTATAATACAGTATCACTGTATAACAGGGCTGTTTTTAGCGGTGCCAGCCGCTCTACCTTTGACTATGTCCGTCCGTATGTCCGTATGTCCGTATGTCCGTATGTCAGTATGTCCGTTTGTCCGTTTGTCCGTTTGTCCGTTTCAGCACGGGCTTTAAACAGCTATAACTCCAGTTCGCAGCATGCCAGCAAGTCCAAATTTGGTATGTGGACTTAGACCACCAATAGGGACGAGCATTGATTGCTGAAGCCCCGCCCCGCCCTATTATAGCGCCACCAGGAGGCCACTGCCTTTAAACAGCTATAACTCCAGTTTGCAGCATGCCACCAAGTCCAAATTTGGTATGTGGACTTACACCACCAATAGGGACAAGCATTAATTGCTGAAGCCCCGCCCGCCCTATTATAGCGCCACCAGGAGGCCACTCATCAAAGGCACCGCTTCCTTCACACAGGGTGCGATTTTTTTTAGTAATCAGAGTAATCAGAGTAATCAGAGTAACCAGAGTAATCTCTAAACAACATGTTATTTAAATCACATTCTGTACATTTGAAACTATAGGATATCAGGTAATTTACCTGAGGTAAACAATGAACCTAGCATCTATATAAATACTATTCTGTATATTTATAGCGGTCATAGCAGAATCATTAGAGAGCATGTCTGTGGAGCCGGAGGCCCTGATTGGTCCAGGTTTGATTCCAGGCCAGACCAGCAACTGTGAGTAATGTTATATTCTATGAACATGGTTGTTCATAGGATGTTCTATTTTATATGAACTTTTTCAATAGGAGTGTCAAAACATCATGTCAATAATCTGTCATGTCAACCATGTAAATTCATTGTTGTTTTAATCCAGTACTGTCCAGGCAAGAAAGAAACGTGTGTGTGTGTGTGTGTGTGTGTGTGTGTGTGTGTGTGTGTGTGTGTGTGTGTGTGTGTGTGTGTGTGTGTGTGTGTGTGTGTGTGTGTGTGTGTGTGTGTGTGTGTGTGTGTGTGTGTGTGTGTGTGTGACTGACACTTTTATCCTACATAATGGTAATGATTAAGTTCAGTAATTCTGCATGTACAGCAGTAAACATGTTTTTTTCACCAGTAGTTTTCTAACTTTATTGTCATCTAGTACGAAAATCTGAGGATGAAGGTGTTGAATATGAGGAGATTGGCATCACTGCAAATGAAATGAAAGTGTTAGATCAACTTGGTGAGTGATATTTACATTCTCATCAGACAGTGATACACATTCATTATCTAACTGTCTCACTGACTGTATAATACAGTATCACTGTACTGTATAATACAGTATCACTGTACTGTATAATACAGTATCACTGTACTGTATAATACAGTATCACTGTATTATACGGGGCTTTTTTGTGAGAGTAATCAGAGTAACCAGAGTAATCAGGGTAACCAGAGTAAGCATGAACTGCTGTCAACAATGTCAAGGTAAATAATTACACATAAGTAGAGTTCAGAGAGAACAATGTAGTGTGTCAAATAAACTATATGATATCAGGTAAACAATGAACCTACTGTAGCATCTGTCTAAACAACATGCTATCTAAATCACATTCTGCACATTTGTTGTCAAGCAAAGGAAACAAATCAAATGAAAACTAATTAGATGCTTGAAGTAACCAAAGACAGTCAGTAACAGCATCTATCAATGTATGTGATGTGATGCAACTAGCCCTTATAATCTATTTACACGTTGGACGATAAGTCCTGATTTTGCCAAGTTTCTCATCGTTTTGATAGTTTATATTACAAGATTTTGTTGTTTGAATTGGCTGGCTAGGATAAAACTAACAGTGTGTGGATAAATAAAGTTGTTAGAGTTGATGTGAGTGTGAGTTCTTGTGCTTGACTTCTCTTGTCATGTTGGAAGCAGGATGCAGGTCAGAGACAGCAGAGGTCACCCTGAACGATGCAGGAAGTACTTCCTCCTTGTCTCATGATGTCATCCATGAGGAGGAAGTGACCGTGGTCCTCAACCCACAGCCTCACCACACCAACACTCAACATGCAGGAAAGTTGGAGCCACTGTTACACCTTTATATGTAATAATAATAAGGGTAATAATAATAATAATAATAACTAGGTTCTCCATCAGGCCATCATACATCTTGATCACATGACCCCAGAGATAATGTGTACCAATTTGTGTGTGTTTTGGACAAAATCTGTAGGAGTACTAGCAAAAAGTGTGTTTTGAAGAAAACACAAAATTGCGGAAAATGTAATCTGGCACAAACAGGGCCTATAAGTTGCATAGTGATCCAAGGAATCCATGGGGGAAAATATGTTGATTGTACGGCATACGGTTCAAGAGTTATAAGCCTGCTGCGGTAGCTCCACCATTTGGCAATGTGAAAAAAATGGAGTGGAGGTTCTTACTTGGTCTAGTTATGGAATGTTGTTCAAAACGAGCCACCCTTGTAAACTTTGGAAGCCAATCATAGCCAAATGGAATGGAATATGAGAAATCTGACAGATCCGTCTTGATCACATGACTACAGAGATCATGCATATCTGCCTATGATCAAAATATGTAGTAGTAGTAACAGTAACAGATCCAATTCTTAACGGGGGGGGGGGGTGGGGGGGGGGGGGGTAGAATTATAAAGTCGGGTGTCTTTGCGCGATGTCACTGACCAGTGTTGGCCACTTCCAGGTTCCAGCCATAGCTGCATGCATGCATTATGTACGTAGATTATTTAAAATCAACGACAACACACACAGAACCACTGCACAGCATCGGGCTGACGGGCTCACAGACAACTTATGGAAAGGCTATAAATTAACTCACCATTGTAATGGCATGGGCTGGCCATAACTAGATATTCCTCGTTCGGCGTTCTTTCCATTTTTAGTACTGTACATTGTTGCATTTATTTATATATCAATAATCCATTCATGTCTGCCAAACTTCCCTCAATAACCGCAGTTAACACTCTGAAAAGTCATTGTTGTTGTTATAGTAGTAGCGTAGCCGTCCAAGGGGCTTACACTCTTTAAGGACAAGAAACAAATAACGTATTAACTCTTAGAAACGGAAAAAACAGAGTTATAACCAGAGTTAACACAAGCTTTGAAGACAACACACAGTCAGAGTCGACATTCTATATGACGATGATAGAAAAAGTGCTCCTCGGAGCACAGGTCTCCGCCAGGTCAGGTAGGTTATTGTGGCCCCCTGGTGGCGCTATAATAGGCCAATGTGAAAAGGATGACATTTCTTCTTAGGCCTTTCACAGCAACCGGACACTGTATGAATTGAGGCATTTTGATCCAAAAATGTGTTTTGCTAAATTAGACCTGCTGGTGGCGCTATAACAAGCCAATGTGAAAAGGTTGGCATTTCTTCCTCGGCCTAGTGGAAATATGCGTGCAAAATTTCACAAAATTGCACGCTGTGTTCATGATTTGAGGCATTTTGTTCAAAATGAACCTATCCTGCAAACTTTGGAAGCCAATGCTAGCCAATTAGGATGGAATATGAAATGTCGGACACATTCGTTTTGATCACATGACTATAGAGATACTGTGTACCGATTTACGTGATTTTTGGACAGAATCTGAAGGAGTAATAGCAAACAATTTGTTTTACAAAAGTCAGCCTCTTGGTGGCGCTCTAAAAGGGAAATGTGAACAATGAAGGGCAAGTTTTCCCTTGGCCTCTAGGGAGGGTGCGTGCAAATTTTCACGCACATCGGTGCAGTAGGTAAAAACACAAATCGGCCTGTTATAGCGCCACCATGAGGCTGAATTGAACATTTTCAAGTGACATTTCTTCCTCGGCCTAGTGGGAATGCAAAATTTCACGGAAATTGCATGCTGTGTTCATGATTTGAGGCATTTTGTTCAAAACGGAGCTCTCCTGCAAACTTTGGAAGCCATTCTTAGCCAATCAGCATGGAATATGAGCTACTGTGTACCGATTTGTGTGAGGTTTGGACAAAATCTGTAGGAGTAGTGTCAAAAAATGTGTTTTGAAAAAAGCGGCCTCCTGGTGGCGCTGGCGACGGGCACACGGACACACACACACACACACACACGGACGGACAGGGTGCAAAACTCGCTATGCCTTTCGGCCTGGCGTAGACAATAATAATAACATATAGCTGCAAGCAGCAATACGGGGACCAAGCAATTCAATATGCAATATGCAAAACGTAATATGCAATATGCGCAATAAGCCATAGAAACTGAACAGTCTGAACTTAAGAGAAAGAAGGTCATGCAATTAACAAATGAGCTTTAGAAACAGTTATGAGGGATTGTGGATATTAATGTGTCTCTTTATTATGTTGCTTCTAATGGCAGATTTTAAACTTAAGTCATTCAGTCATTAAGACAAAGGTGTGCCACCGTTTGTACTTCATGTACTTTGGCCCCCTAATAATAATGAACATTTGAATTTTGAATATTTCTAATGATAAGATTGAAATAATACAATTACATCAGACATTGTCTAAAGTCACAAAAAAAGAAGAAAGAAATGGAATGATTTACGTGTGTGTGTGTGTGTGTGTGTGTGTGTGTGTGTGTGTGTGTGTGTGTGTGTGTGTGTGTGTGTGTGTGTGTGTGTGTGTGTGTGTGTGTGTGTGTGTGTGTGTGTGTGTGTACAGGTGCAGTGATCTATGAGGTAGAGGATCCACAGGAGGAGTATGATGATGTGGACACACACCCTGACATCACAGCTGAGGTCCAAGATGACCCCCAACCTGGAGACCCCCTACAGCCGCTTATGACGAGACTGAAAGTAATAGTGTGGTCAATATTTGTTGTGTTTCTTGTATTTTTGGTCGTTACTGTGCCAAACTTTGTGCTAAGCTTTCAGAAGTCTGAGTGGCAGCGGTGGCCTAGTGGTTAGAGGGGCGGCCTTGATACCGGAAGGTCCCTAGTTCGATTCCCCAATTCATCACATCAATCATGAATCACCGCTGAATAGCCCTTGAGCAAGGCTTCCATGCAGGGTCCGGCTGGAAACAAGCTTCGTGCTTAGTCCGACACCCTGGGTAAACAACAAACTTTGCTTTGCTTTGCTTTGAAGTCTGAAAGTCAGAATCAATGCAGACTTTGGGGGGATTACCCACAATCATAGTGGTACCAGGGCAATGAGGGGAATTTAAGTATGCAAATTAGTCATGCTAATGTAAACAATCATTACCAGTGTTGGGCGCGTTACTTTAAAAAAGTAATTAGTTATAGTTACTAGTTACTTCTCCAAAAAAGTAACTGAGTTAGTAACTGAATTACTCTATTGTAAAAGTAACTATTTACTAGGAAAAGTAACTATTTGCGTGAAAAAGTTGTAATATGTCAAAGAATTTGGATTGTTTTTGGGAGTAGGTTTCACAAGCCAGGTGCATTGACAGTGTTGGGAAAGTTCACTGAAAATATGAACTAGTTCAAAGTTCAGTTCACAAATTTTAAAATGAACTAGTTCAGGCGATAGTTCATAATTCAACATTTTTAACTAAAGTTCATGGTTTCCTTGACTTGAAAAACGTTGAATACCCAGGCCTGTGTTATTATATTATATGATCCAGGATTATGCCATTTGTAGCCATAAGGTTTTAATAGCAGACCTACAAGCTCACAATGAGTTGCATCGCGTTGTGAGATTGTATATCTGCTATTTTAAGCACGGGACACCGTCGTGCTGCGAAGTGTAAATTAGGCTCTAGCCCAGAGAGAACAGCAGCAGTAGCAGAGAGAGAAAGAAAAGGCATCAATAGCGAAACGTTGTGAAAAAGACTTTGTTTTAAACACAAGCAGTACACCTGGTCCCAGCAACGTTGTTGTTGTTCATGCGTGTGTGTAGCTAATACAGCGCAGAAGCTTTCTTTAATTACAAAATGATCTTGCGTCGGAGACGCTGCAAGAAAAACAGGGAGCGTACTCAAGTTCCCTCAACCCTATGTTCCCTCAGCCCTATGTTCCCTCAGCCCTATGTTCCCTCATCCCTATGTTCCCTCAGCCCTATGTTCCCTCATCCCAAAATAGACCCTATGTTCCCTCAACCCTATGTTCCCTCAGCCCTATGTTCCTTCAGCCTTATGTTCCATCAGCCCATGTAATATTCTAATGTTTTGTCTTGTCTGTCTGTCTGTCAGTATCATGTCAGTATCATGTCAGTATCATGTCAGTATCATGGTCAGTATCATGTCAGTATCATGGTCAGTATCATGTCAGTATCATGTCAGTATCATGGTCAGTATCATGGTCAGTATCATGTCAGTATCATGGTCAGTATTATGTCAGTATTATGTCAGTATCATGGTCAGTATCATGGTGGTCAGTATCATGTCAGAATTATGTCAATATCAGGAGTGGTTATTTGCTTCAGTCATCAAAACGATTTCTGTAAGTTTAGGGTTGTAATGGATAAAATAAAATAATTTACCCATAATTTTCCTATGACTGATAAAAGTATTAAACTCCCTTTTTAATACAGTATCTACTGTGTTAAAAAGTTTCTGGGGGAGGACCTCCAGCCATATATGTCCAACCCGTATTCATTTGACTGTGTAATGTTCATGTCTGTATATCAGAACTTTGTTTGTACTCATTTAAATCCCCCTCTATTTTTTTTTTTTTTTATAATAAGCTAAGTTTTCCATAGCTTATTATACCTTTAAACTCATTTTTTTGTAATGTAGTTGTTTTGGATATCTACAAAAGCTCGATATTAGTATAGACATGTATCATTATTATTATTAATATTTTACTTTATTAGCTGTGATAAAAGTTCAATAGTTCACTGCAATGATCAGTAATTCTTTGCAGCTGTTGTTATAGGTACCTATAGGTTTCAAAGCTGTTTGAATTTGAATTGATGAGAAATTATCAATATAATTTAACATCAGTCAGTTTCACAGCTGTCTGAATTTGAATTGATGAGAGAAACTATACATATAGTTTAATGTGTCTTAGCTGACCAGGTCAAAGCAATTAAGTTTGACCAATCATGTTGCCCAAGCATCATGGTCAGCATCATGGTCAGTATCATGGTCAGCATCATGGTCAGTCATGGTCATCATGGTCAAGTTTTCCTTGTGACATAATGTACATGTATACGTACCCCCAGAACATGCTTTCAACACGTACAATTTAAGGTTACGTGGCGCGGCTCCGACGCCCCGCGGGTCCGAAAGCCGAAATCCGGGTTCAAAAAGGGTGGAAAAAGAGCAGATCCACAAGCCTGGATAGGCCTGTGGTGGCCGTGGGGCGCAATACCGGCCGTGTCCACAAGGTGGCGCCCTCCCCAGTCCATGGTCCCCGGTAGTGATGAGCGGGTCGACCCGTAACCCGCGGGACCCGCGGGTCAACCCGCGGCGCGGGTGGGTCGAGTCAGAATTTCAGAGGCAATTATGCGGGCTGTGGGTGAGCGGGTCAGCCGCTCTCACACGCAAAAAAAAATAAAATGATCACATGCTCTTGTTTTGTCTTTATTCCTAATAAGAATAAGAATAATAAAACAGTTTGAATACACTTGGGGATTATTTTCTAACCATGATTTTACAGAATTAAAAAAACCGTCGCGGGGCGGGGCGGGGCGGGGCGGGTCATGAAAAAACCCGACCCGCTCATCACTAGTCCCCGGCCCACCTCCGCGCCCAGGGACGGTGGCTCCCGGAGCGGGTAGAGCAACCGAGTGTGAACCCGGCAGTCTGCCGGGAGGCCCAGGGCTCCTGGCCTCTCCCCTGCTGGAAGGGGGAAGCCAGGGAGAAGGGCCGACTCGTGCCATAAGATAGCTAGGGATCATGCCCAGGAAGAGGCACCTTCCAGTTCCTGGGGTAGCGACGGGGCGGCGAAGACCCCCAAAATCATGGTTCTTTGAAAAAATTCGATTTTTTTTCTAAGTGTCCGCATGGGCTCCAGAGGTCCCCGGGGACCCCCTGGAGGACCCCCGGCCTAAAATTCCAACTTTTTTCGGCTTGTCGATCTGCGCTTTTTCGGGCTAAAACGACCCGTACCTCCCGGTCCGTGGGTCGCTCGGGGCCGGCGGAGGGCTCGTTGGATCCGGGCCGGGGGTGCGCACGTGTCGGTACCCCCCCCCCCCCCCCCCCCCCGGGCCCCTGGGTGAATGCCCGGGCAAACGGTGGCCGAAAAACCCGAAGAAAGCTCCGGAAGGCTCAGGAGCTTTAGGGCTCGCTGCCTCTCCCATGCGTGAAATTTCGCATTGGGGGGAAAGTGGCCACTTGTGCCATAGGGTAGCTAGAGACCATGCACCATATTCGGGGGCGTCCCCGTGCCTCGCAGGGCCATGGATCCTGGAGGTTGCAGCCTGAAGTGTTGCAGCCTCAGGTCGCCCTGGCTCTCCCCTGGTGGAGAGGGGGAAGCTACGGACAAGGGCCGACTGGTGCCATAGGATAGCTAGGGCGACGGAGCCTCGCCCGACGTGAGGCTCCGTCTGTGGATCTCCGCGTCGTACCTCCCTGTCCCCTCCCCGTGGCCCAGGAGGCGTCCCGCTCGTCCCTGCCTCCCTCCTGTGAAAAAGTCTCCCGGTCGGGACGCCCACTCGCTCTAGAACGTACCTGTGGAGCTTGGCCGTGGGGAGCTTGGCCGCCGGGAGCTCCCGCCGCCCCTCTCACGGGGGGCCTTGGCAGTCTCCACGGACCGGCAACCCCACGGTGCGCGCCTCACCTGGGCGCGCTGTCTCTGTGGCGGAACAGGAGGCCTACCTGGTTGATCCTGCCAGTAGCATATGCATGTCTTAAAGGGCGCTGCAGACTCGTCTGAGTTGGGCGTGCAGTCACTGCCAAGTGACCACGCCGGGACAGTAACTGATATGGGTGTAGACAACATAGGTGGCGCACGCAGGAGTTGAGTAAACCAAAGTTCCC
Organism: Gymnoscopelus microlampas; assembly: GCF_963454915.1. Taxonomy (NCBI): domain Eukaryota; kingdom Metazoa; phylum Chordata; class Actinopteri; order Myctophiformes; family Myctophidae; genus Gymnoscopelus; species Gymnoscopelus microlampas. Next base: position 3,625,948 of record NC_139958.1, on the reverse strand, counting down.
GATTGTGGACCCACAAGGCAAGTTACCTTGATGGGGTTGGGGGCGGGGGAACTTGACATGAACCTGCGAGCAGCTACGTATCTATGTGGGTTGTGCCCGGCGCCGCGGTTGTCCCGCAACTCAGCAGTGGCTGCACCCGAGTTAATCGAACGAGATTCCCACTGTCCCTACCAGCTACCTAGCGAAACCATAGCCAAGATAAATGAAATCAGCTCAGACCATAGAGGAAAGAAGACAATCTTCAGCGAGGAAACAAGACCCTGCTAATGGGCGTGATAACTATTTGCGGCACCCCTTGTACCACCAGGTACCTGCGGTCTGTAGGCCGCGGGACCCCCCCCGACTTATCGCCCGCCGAGGGGTGCTTAATCGTGGGTACGCGGGACCGGCCGGTGAGCCGGGCCCGACGCGCTAAGTTCAGAATAGTCCCAGGGGCGACTATTCTGGTTTGTACCACCAGGTCCCCGCGGTGCTTGGGCCACGGTCTGTAACTTCACTTAACGCCCGCTGAGGGGTGCTTAAGAGTGGGTCCACGGGACCGCCTGGAGAGCCGGGTGTCCGTCGAGGCCTCCCCAGGGGTCCCCAGGGGTCCCTGGCTGTAGAGGCCTGACCCGACCAACAGACTGGTCGGGTTAAGCCTCCGGAGCCAGGGACCCCCGGGGGTCCCCGGTCCACCTCCGCGCCCAGGGACGGCTGTCGGACTGGTGGGCTTTCGGAGCAGCGGGCCGTCGGAGCTGCACCACGTAGCCACAATTTAATGTTGTGGTCACCATCATCATCGGTGTAAAGAAAACTTTATGAAGTCTTATAACTTATAACTTATTAATAATATATCTATATATAGTCTTATACCTTTGGGGGATGCCTTGGGGAGCCCGGGGGAACCCAACAGGTGACCCCAACAGCACATTATGGAAGGGCCATACGTGACGCTGAAGGAACATAGGGATGAGGGAAGATAGGGTCTAATTTGGGATGAGGGAACATAGGGCTGAGGGAACATAGGGTATGATTTGGGATGAGGGAACATAGGGCTGAGGGAACATAGGGTCTAATTTGGGATGAGGGAACATAGGCTCGAGGGAACATAGGGCTGAGGGAACATAGGGACTAATTTGGATAAAATAAATTTGTTAGGGATTGAGGGAACATAGGGCTGAGGGAACATAGGCATGACCCCGAAAAACAAACAGCTGTGGGCCATTATCACTCAGCATGCTGCTACAGTGACACAACAGCTTATAAACGAACATTTATTTTATGAAGCTAAGTGTTGCTTCTCTTGCATTTTTAATCCGAGGGGCTATCTGTAATCACGGAGCTGCAAAGTAGTCTGTAGTCTGCACGTAGATTAGATTGTTCACTCCGCGCTTCTGTTTGTGTGTGTGTGCCGCGCTGGGTTTGTGTGTAAAAAATCACGAAGATATAAATACCTTAAACAGCGTCGAGTCCGTGTTACTTCCTGGTTGCGTAACAGCAAAAAGTAAAAGACATCACTGTCGTATCCTTGGTATTTTTTCTAACCGTGTCATCTTTGCAGCAGGATGGGCAGCCTGTAGCGCTGCGCGCGCACACACACACACACACACAGACACACACACTGTCAGCCACACTGTCTCTAAACACACACTTGGTAACAGAAAGCTTGGGGACGCTTGACATAGTAACGGAGCACATTTCATGTCAGTAACGGTAACTGCGTTGCTAAAATTGAAATTGTAATTAATTAGATTACTCGTTACTGGAAAAAATAACGGCGTTAGGTAACGCCGTTTATTTAAACGCCGTTATGCCCAACACTGATCATTACCATTCTCACCGTTCTCAAAGGTAGATGGAAGGGAAGAGATATAGTTACAAAAACTAAGGGACATGAGATAAGAAATGAGCAGTACATTATGCACAGAATTTGGAAATACAACTTTTTTTAATGAATAATATTACAATTCCTAATATAAAAACAAATTAAAACAAACAGAATAACGTAAATATAATGCGCAACAATCACAGCCTTTAACACCGACTGTAAATAAGGACAGGACGAGTTTTAAAGTGATGTAAAGTGTCATGAATGAAGGACTCACTCTGTGTAATTTTTAGATGTATTTGGCCTATTCAAAAATGCCAGTGCCACGCTATGAGCTTGTATATCTGCTATTTCTGAATAGCCAAAGTATAAAATAATGGTTAAAGTGGTTCAAATGTAAAATGACAGATGCTTTCAGTGTGTGAGGGAGCAGGGCTGGAGGGCTTAGGGAGGACATTAGAGTTGAACCATTGTCCTCTCCTGATCACCTCTTTGAGATGCCATCCATCCATCCATAGATCTGTCACAATTATTACATAATCACCTAATCACAATTATTTGAGATAATCACAATTATTTTTTATGATCATCATAATCCTTTCACATGTTGAAAAATGTTCATACATTTTCATACATCTTCCAAAAATAGCAGAAATAGCTGATCTACAAGCTTACAACACGTCACTTTGTGTTTGTGACGCGTTGTATTAAATATGTCAGTCATGTATTTGTATATGCAAGTTATTTGTCATAATCTGTCCTGTACAGAGTGTGAATTGATTATTATGAAGCCTAAAAGGCCAAACAGAAATTACATTTGTATTCATACTGAATGTGTCAATGTTCAATGCCAAAACACAATGAAATGGTTAATCACAATTATTTTTATGACAATTAATGGTCAACTTAAATATTGTAATGGTGACAGCCCTTTAGATCGATTGATAGATAAAGACACACATTATCTAAGATGGCCCTTGTGAACATAGTGTAGTATGTCTCCATGATATGAGACTGTGTTGTATTTTGCTGAGGTTGTAAATAGAACTCAGAAACGATGCAAGTTGGAAATGCATGCTCCGCCCAGTTATGCAATGTGTGCAATATGTTTTATTAATGCACATATTTGGAGATTTCTGTATCTGTCTCTGTTCCTTTTGTGCCCATATATGGAGTTCTGTGATGGCATGAGTATATGGCAGGCAACCTTTCTGACATGAAGTGGCATGTTTTCATTTTCTTGATAGTCAAAGTGTCATATGTACATCCATTTTAATCGTAACACCACATGCAAATACAAATATTTCTAACACATTTTGATTGTCCACATACAGTATACAAGACATTCTTAATTTTGTATTTTCTCATTTTGAAATAAGTGCAAACTGAGTGTGACACCTATGTCACACTGCTGATCTGACTGATATGCCCATATATGGAGATATCGTGGATTACAGACGTATATACGTACAGAGATTCATTGCATTTATTGTAAGATTGTATTTTTTGAGGACATAATATAGTATGCATGGTATTGTGATTTTTTTATGAGAAGTATACTTCTCTACAAATCCAGAGTGCAGTAACAAAGTTTTTATTACAATTAACTTATAACAAAACATTTACTTCTTGATAAATGTGTTATCTTGTGGCAATGTTAAAATTTTGTCAAGAGTTTGACTCAAACCATGGCAGACTGCAGTAACTTACTGCCGACTGCCATGGATTTTAGATGGATTTTTAAACTATGGTTATAATTGGTTTTCTATGAGCTGGATTATGATGATATGTTACTGGATTAGAAAAGCAAAGACGGTGTCTTTTTTTCAAAGCCCTGATGTGTTGTGTTTGTAAATACTATTAGAAGTTTAGTTTAATTTCCATGATGTATTCCTTACTGTACATTGAATATATTACAAGTTATTATTTGTACCAGTATTAGTATTTTATGTACCTTTTTATAAATGTATCCATTTTTATTAAAATATTATATCTACATTAAAACGTAGTTGTTATTTAAATATGTTTACATGTTTTTATTATAAACATGTTAAACTTGTAGATTGGCTGTTTTCACAACTTTTTTTTTTAAGAAAAAAAAACTGAATTTACATGGAAAACAGTGAATTTAGCCCCTAAAATGGATGATCTTTTTTTTTTTAACAAATATTTTTATTAGTTTCACAGTTTTGACATGAAATCAGGTAAACATTTTGTATTTTTCCATTTTCTCCCTTTTCCCATCCCTCCCCCCTTATTGTTATTGTTGTCACATTTTTCCTTTAAAAAAAAAATAAAGACAAAAAAATTCTGTATCAAATACAGTGGAACAAAGAAATGTATGGATGATCTTTTTGATCTTTCTATTTCAAAAGTAGTTAAAATAGCCGATCACCAAACTGAAGTGGTCGGCATTGGTTAAATATTTATAAAACAAACAGACAGATTTAAACACTTTCACTTTCAAAACATATTTTAATTGCAAAAATAGCAGCTCTACAAGCCCACAACGATGCAACAAGTGAGCTTGTAGATCAGCCATTTTCACTTGTTTTATGCGACAGTAGAGCATTAATTAAGCAGTAATTCATAAAAATAAAAAAAACAATGTTGAAATATGGAGATACAGTCTCTGCCTGACAACACTGATTTGTAAAAATATGTATTTTATTTCTATGTATGGTTTGTTGTGTGTGAACGTTGTTTACTACAACAGAGCAACATGCTGTACTAAGATGAATTCATCCTGTGTGTATGTCTTATATTATGTTATGCAATGTTGTCTTCTCTTGTGTGTACTTGGCTGATCATGTAATTCAGTGGTTCTCAAAGTGGGGTCTGGGGACCCCCAGGGGTCCTTGAGCAAAATGTGTTAATATAGCATAAAAATCAGTTAAACCACTTTAACCCCCATATACACATCGGCTATTTGAAAATAGCAGATCAGCTATTTTCCAAGATTCTTGAATATTTTTTTAAACATTCTAGCAACAAGTCTTGTATGGGGGTCCTTGGCACAAAATATGTTCAGCAGGGGGTCTAACTGATGCTGATCACGTATTTTTTTTGATTGATTGATTGAATACTTAGGTTACCATGAAGTGCATGCATAGTCAAAATGACATTGGCTGACAGCTGCATTTACTGTGGTTTGTGTGGAGTTTCCCATTTCAGAAGCACATGAAGTGACGCATGTTTGTTTCCAGTCAACAAGAAAGGTGTGAATTTACTGAGAAACCACCTGATGATGAGATAAGTGAAAAGCCACTGCTCTGCTCTTAGACCACTGATACACCCCCCCCCCCCCCCACACACACACACACACACACACACACACACACACACACACACACACACACACATTTTAGATCTAATTTCATAGTCAGTTCCATCTACATAATTTTTTAGATCTAATTCCATCGACAGTCCCATCCCCATGATTTGTATGTCTAATTGCATTGCCAATCCCATCCCCATGATTTGTAGGTCTAATTACATCGGCAATCCCACCCCCATGACGGCCAAATACAGTACATATAATTGTCTGACATTCCGGGCAGCCCTTGCAAAAGTCCTCTATGGCGGGCCATGTCCAGGTTGGGGTGGGTCCACTGCACAGTGGAGAACTCTCCAAAGGGGGTCTTGACCCGCTTTGATGGCCGAGGGGCTTGGGGCTGAAGTGTCTCTTTCTTCCTCCTCTTCATCCTCTCTCTGGGGCTCCTCTTCGGGGGAGCTGTCACTCAGGGAGCCATCAGAGGAGGGGCTAAACGCTGGTCAGGCGTGCAGTAGGGCCACCGGTCCGGTCCGCGGGGTCCGGCGTCGTCGGCGTTGGGTCGGGCCTGTAGCCCTGGGGTCCAGTACCGGTCCAACAGGACCATGAAACAAATAAAACATTTGAGTACTTCTTCCACCACTGCTAACATGTAAATTATAAATTGCAAGGAAAGAGAAACAAAACACATGTTGGCTAATTTTGTCTCTTTTTTTTAGGTTTGGAAGAAAGCTTGTTATGTTTGTAACCATGGCAGTCCAGACACTTTTTACCTTTGTACAAATCTTCTCTCCCTCGTGGACGGTGTTCTCTATCCTCTTCTTCATCGTTGCTTTGGGTCAGAATTCCAACCATATTGCTGCTTTTCAGGGGCGCCGATATTTAGAAGCTCTAGCGGGTGCCCAACAAGGCACACATGCACGTGCGCGCAGCGGGTTTTGGCCGGATGATTTACTTTTTTGGGGGGGTTTTGTAACTTTATTTCGGTTAATTCGGTTGTTCAGTTTTTTTTTTTTTTTACCAGCACCCAGTGGGTGCTCCTCACCCACAGTGGGTGCTTTAGCCCCGGGGCACCCACGGTATCGGCGCCCTTGCTGCTTTTGTCTTAGGTATGTAACAACTACTCACATGTTGAGAATGGATGGGAATGTGCTGAATGTAACATGTAGCCTACTATTTAAGCCTGATTTATACTTTGTTGTGCGACGGAGTCACGGCTGAAAATAACTGATCAACAAGCTCACAACACTTGTAGATCTGCTATTTTCGGCCTGCGACTCCAGCATTAGGAATGCAATGAAATGATACATTAGACATACTGTGCATATCGATATTATTGCAAAAATGCAGTGCCTCTAGATTTATAGAAATCTGTGGAACGGAGGAGCTCTAGCCGATAAACGTGTTTTATTTTGGTGTATTTCTCTCCCTCTGCTTCCCTCCAGGTTCTGAGATCTTGACAGGAAACGTACGTGTCCTGTTTGTGTCTCTGGGAATGAATCTGTTCTTTACTTCTGGCTACATGATGCTGCCTCTCTTTGCTTATTTCATAAGGGACTGGAAGTATCTTCTGCTGGCTTTATCTCTGCCTGCCCTGCTCTACACACCCCTCTGGTGGTGAGTTGCAGTCATTGTAGAAGAACCATCACTACCGAGACAGTTTTTGAATCTTCTGATCAGCAATGTTTGTGTGCCAGCTTTATAGACAGGTTTCCTGTTAGTAAACATGAGAGGATATGACCGCGCAGAGGAGGGGGAAGCCTATAGAGGGCGCCATTACCCGCAGCAGCACTGGTCAAATGTCCATTCATAAAAGAAATGATCTTCACCGGGTTTAATGAAAGTAGATTAAATTATGCAGTTTGTAATACCTTGTTTACTCAATAAAAATGATTTGTCGGAAGTTGGATCTGTTTGTATATAATAGCAGCATTATGCCTATTATGCCTATAATAGCAGAATTATGGCTATCTAACTCCCGAACATAACAACAGAGTGAACGGCGCAACAATTCGTTTCCCCCGAGCATGCGCAGATTGCGCATTCTGCTCTGTGATGACGTCGCGCGGACATCCGTCTATAGGAGACTGGGTGTGGCCCCCCAGCCTGTGTCACTGGGGTCATCAGAGCCGGCCAATCAGTGAAGGGGACCAATTTCCCCACAGCAGCAGGCAGTCTCCAGCAATCAACAGTCTCGTTACACCACAGGCAGGTGTCAGTCCATTATAGCCAAGGCTTCGGTCTCCACCTCAGAACAAGGAAAATACAAAATAATACAATGCCAAATACAATAAATACAACATTATACAAATACCGACTAAACTACGTAACAGCAGTATTGATACTTTTACGTAAGTAAAACATTTGAGTACTTTTTCCACCACTGCTGCAGAGTGACATGGCAAAGGACAGATGTGACCCAGAGGAGCGTCACAGCGTTCTAGGCCTGGTAAGGTTCACCAAAACCAGAACCACAACACTCATACTCTTCCTAGTGTGGTGAGTATCCACAGGTTGTTTTGCACTCACCAAGCTTATCACACATGATACTGTAGAAGGGTATGTCTATAAGTATGTGCTTCTTTTGCATGTCTTAAGACACATAGACGTAGCATATGCGGTGGTGTAAAGTAACAGCACAGTACTTAAGTACAATTGTAAAGTACTTTTACTTTACTGGAGTATTTCCAATGTTCAGTACTTCTTCTTCTACTCCACTACATCTCAGACGCAAATATTGTACTTTTTCCACCACTGAATATGTGTCACCTGTCTCAGAGTGGGTCACCGTGTGTGTGTGTGTGTGTGTGTGTGTGTGTATTCAGACACTCTTGTGAGTGACCGATGGTAGCAAAGGGAAAAGGGAAGGTGCCTTTTGTCTGTGTGAATATGTGAGCGCATGTCAGTGGGGATTAGTGTTTGACCTGCGAAAATGTATCAGTAAATGTACTTTTTTTTCAAGTTAAAACAAAAGCTGAAGGGGTTGGCAAAGAGTCTCATTATTGGGACTCTGTGGAAATTCAGTAATTACAGTCAGTGTGTGTGCTTCAGAACAGTGTACAGTTTTGGTCTGTATTCTAGCGAATGTTCTATAAGGAGAAATTCTATCTATCTATCTATCTATCTATCTATCTATCTATCTATCTATCTATCTATCTATCTATCTAAAAATATCTACATAGATTCTTGAATAGTTTGACTTATACTTGATGGCAGTGAAGCTTATCCCATCGTTCCTGACCCATCAAATCTGCTGCTGCTGCTACTATGGGAAAAGATCTCCTCCGACCCCAGCCTCCAGCTGTGTAGATTCTGCTCTATCTCGTGGGGAGTTCTGCTCCCCATGATAGTAATCATTGCTATAGAGTGTTTGTTCAGTAACAGGAGTCTCCCCGTCTCTCCAGCTCTTTAATAAACAGAAAATACATTTTCCGGTAGGTGTCAAAATCTCTAGCCAATCAGGAGAAAGTACCCATTTTTAAGCTTCATTTTTATAGTGTTCCAGTTCCAATTTTGTCTGCTCATTTCTTAGTGTCATCACTTCCAATTTCACTTGTTTAATCTGTATCCTGATTGAGTTCTCTATCCTGATTGGATAAAATTGGAAATGAAACTGAAACGAAAATGCATTTTCTGTTTTATAAAGAGCTGGAGCGACAAGGAGACTCCTTTTACTGAACAAACACTCTATAGCAATGATTTCTATCAGAATATAGAGCTATTTAACACTTATTTTAACCAAAGAAAATCACTTACCCTACCTTTAAGCTTTTGCAGATACAGACTTTCAAAGAACCTATCACTGATCTGCAGCTACTCAGTCAGGGGCATATATATATATAAACTGAAAGTTTGATGATTTATTATGGGGCCAGGCTTCCAGCATGGACCCGTATTGTTATTGGCATTATTCCGTTTCTTCTTCTTCTTCTGCCGTTTTTGGCAGTTCTGGCTGAACCGTGCAGTCGCTTTTTATGAAACTCGGCCATATGATAGATGGTCATGAAAAACGATCAAAAAATAAATCTCACAATCTTTCGTCAAAAGGTGGCGCTATAGCACTCAGTTGAAAATGACAACTTTGAACAGGTACAACTCATGCCCTGTTTCACCTACAGCCATGAAACTTCGATGCACACATGCGTCTCCTCATGCTGAACAACTTTCACACTCTGACTTTTGACCTCTGACCTTTAGATCTCCCACCATTTTGAATTATATGAAAAACAGTTAAAACCTATCTCCTCCTGGGATTTTTGAGTAATCTGCACGAAACTTTTTACACATGAACTTTGGACCTATACCAAAAAACGTTTGCAAAATATCTTCCATAAGTGAAAAAATGAAGCTTTAATGAGCCAATGAATATTGCAGTTTTATGACAATTATTCATCTGCCCCTAACACATACATGCAGACTTACCATTCTTTGAAACTTTGCAGAAATGTAAAGGGCCATTCCAAATATCACTGAAACCAATCTTACTCCAATTGGTCAAACGGGGGCGCTATAGCAATTTTTTGAAAATGCAAACTTTAAACAGGCAAAAGTCATGCCTCGTTTGGCCGACAGCCATTAGACCTGCTTACACATGTGCCTTGACTAATGAGGAACACATCTATCACGTTGACCAGTAAGCACCGCCCTTAGATTGTCCGCAATCTTGAGCAGTTTGAAAAACACTTAAACCCAGGATTTTTCAGCTATTTGCGTGAAACTGTATGATCTGTGTGATCTCCTTTTTCACAGGTTCTTGTCTGTTGGTGGCTTCTCGCTTAAATGTGTGCCCCACAACCTGAAGGTCACCAGTTCAAGCCTCACTTGGTGCAGACTTCATCTAAGTTGCATTTCACACAACATGACTATCAATGAATACATCTGCAATTGTTAAAGATAACATGAAATACTTAATTGAGTGTTTTTTACATACAGCTGATCTACAATCTCACAACTTTTCAGATAGCAATGAGAGTATGTTTTTTCAATGTATAACATACTTCATTGTGAAAATAGCCGATGTACAATCTGACAACTTTTAATGGTTTGTGAGCTTGTAGATCGGCTACTTTCACTAGTTTTGCTTCTGAGGAGATGTACAATTTCTTAATTGGTAAATGGTTTGTGAACGAGTGATCTTAGTGTTAGTGAAACAGGGGCTTGGGTCATGACAGAAGGCAAGAGTTTGTGATCCTCAACAGACAATATCAGCCTGGACAAAGCTATAGCACTATAGGTAGTGTTGCAGCTACCTAAGAGTGCCTCACGACCACAAGGTTGCTGGTTCAAGCCTCACTTGATGCACACTCATTTAAGTTGAATTGCAAAAAACATGACTCAATCTATTCCGTTTCCATGGCTCTCTCTCTCTCTCTCTTCAATCTATTCCGTTTCCATGTCTTTCTCTTCAATCTATTCCGTTTCCATGTCTCTCTCTCTGTCTCTTCGATCTATTCCGTTTCTATCTTCAATCTATTCCGTCTCTCTCTCTCTCTCTCTCTCTCTCTCTCTCTCTCTCTCTCTCTCTCTCTCTCTCTCTCTCTCTCTCTCTCTCTCTCTCTCTCTCTCTCTCTCTCTCTCTCTCTCTCTTTCTGAGGGTCAGCCATAGCTGAGTGGTTAGTGAGCCCGCCTAGGGAGCCAGAGGCTCTGGTTGCCCCAGGTACGATTCCAGGCGAGGTCAGCAAATGTGTCGATGACATGAAATTTGTCCCTGAGCAAGACTCTTAACCCCTAATTGCTCACAGGTCCTCATTGGAAACAAGACCGCAAGGACTTTCATGAACTGACCTGTTAAAGGAATTATCATTTCTCTTTCTCTCTCCTGGCCCCATATTATCGCTGCTTGCAGCTATATTTGTCCTTGAGCTTCATGGGATTACAGTCACATACTGAGGAGGTGTTTGTTCAGCCTCTTCTTAAAGGCATGAATACTACTCGATGTAATGTCTCCAGCCACCGCAGGGGGAAGGCTGTTCCATGTTGTAATAGCAGAGTGGAGAAAGCTCCTGTCAAGGCATTTGGTGTTTGACTTGAGGATGGTCAGGGCGTGGCTTGGTAGTATCCTCCGGGTGATACGACCTGGGATGTGAGCTTGGGGCAGAAGTGCTTTGAGATCCACTGGACAGCTGTGAGTGTGCATCTTACAAAGAACAGTTGCTGCTGCAACTGTTCGACGATGACTCAGCTTACTGATGGCATATTGCTGTAGGGCATGGTCCTCATCCACCCCAATGATTTTTAGAGCCTTTTTTTTTGGATGATGTCTAGCTGCCTGAGAGTGGTCTGAGAAGGCATTCATCCAGGGAGGCTAGGCAGGAGTACTCCATGGCTCTGCCAATTAGCATCAAGCTTGTTCCTTTTTAAGCCGGTTTTAATAACCCTGCCTTTTTAAACGTGTTTTTAAACTTGTTTTTAACCTGTTTTTGTATTTTTTGATTTCTTGCAAATGGTTTTCTTTATCTTGTTTTATTATGTACTGTAGCACTTTGAAGTTTGTTTCAAATGTAAAGTGCAATACAAATAAAATGTATTATTATTAATATTAGCTCCTAGCTGAATGCACTGTATCGCAGAAGAAGTCTTGCTTTCACAATGTCTCGTTGATGCTTTCTTCTTCTCCTGTAGTCTGAGGGAGTTTGGAACGTTTCCTTTTACAACACAAAAGACAGTGAGCCGCATGAACCCTGGATTCCCTATTCTGGGCGGCGAACATTCGGTGAAAGCAGATCTACATGTTCACAACGCATTGCGTTGCGTAGTGTTGTGAGCTTGTAGAACGCTACACGCTACACGCTGGCTTATCTTTTCAAATGGGGGTCCGCAGGGTAATAAGTGTCAATTTGGGGGTCCTTGACATGAAAAAGTTTGAGAACCACTGTCCTACAGAGTTAGCTGTCTGTCTCCACACTAGTTGTGTTCCATTCCAGGCCGGCCTGTTGGGCTAGTTTGTGTTGTTGTCGCGCATCAGCGCAGGTGTATGTCTCTCCATCTTGTTGTTTACGCACTCGCCTTATACTACGTTGTGCATGGTCTTGAACTTGACCGTGACCGCTTGTTGTCCTTGCTAGCCCTGGTGTGTTTCCACACATCCTGTTGGAGTGTTCGCTCCGGGCGTGTGGTGCCATTCCACGCCACACAGAGGGGGTACGTTGGTGGTCCTCCTTCTCCGCAGTATAGCACGTTGATTTGGTGTCATCATAATGACTGTAAACCGTGGCTTTTAATATTTCGGTTTTCTTCTTATACCCGGTTTCCGCCGCTGCGGGCAGGCTACTGTGCCTTCCGCCCTTGCAAACGCAATAGGTTCACTGTCTGTCTTTCTGCTCTCTGTCTCAATGAACTTTTACTTTTATCCCCTTCGATGCATTCTGCTTTTATTATTGATGACAGTGATGATGGTATTGACCTGTTAAATTACAATAAAGCTTTGTTGTACCCTTTGTTAAAGGGATATTTAACTTTTTTTTTTAAATGATCGTCTTCTCAGGCTTTTGGGAGCACCCCGGACAGTTTTGAAGTTGCTTGATTCAGTATTTAGATATTTGATATTCATTTTATCAGACACGCCCCCTTCCTATACAAACCCATTGTAACTTCAAACTCGTTTAAAAAAAAAAACGTGTTAGGTTCATCGGAAACACCCGTCCTTGGTTTTGGTGACTGATATTGTCCTTCTAATACGTGAGGAGACCGTGTTTTTTCAATTACTTTTTCTTTGAGAGAGAGAGGGAGAGAGGGAGAGGGGGAGAGAATTGTGAGGATGGCAGATAGAGGGGGAGAGAGATAGAGGGAAGTTGACAGATTTATGTTTAGAGCAAAGATTAACACGCGCGTGTGTGTGCGTGTGTGTGTGTGTGTGAGAGAGATACTCAGGTAGAGAAATAAATCAAACACCTCATTATCACCACTGAACACTGTCTGGGGGACAGCTGTCAATGTCATTGAATACTAAAAGACACTCTGGCAAAACATCAGAGATTGTGGGTAAGCGCCGCGGTGTCATTGGCAGGAAGATCAAATAACATGCAGGCAAAGCAAACCACAGAGAGACTCATCTCTGTGTACGGGGAACGGGGGTGGGGTTAGAACGTCGTGAGACAGGTTAGTTTTACCCTACTGATGATGTGTTGTAATAGTAATCATGCTCAGTGTGAGAGGAACCTCAGGTTCAGACCTTTGGGCCTTTTCAAGCCTTTTCATGTTGCCACATGGTAGAACTGTGTCAGTATGTCCCGTCTTCACCCATGTGTGTGTGTGTGTGTGTGTGTGTGTGTGTGTGTGTGTGTGTGTGGTGTTCATTCTCGAGGTCGGCTGTACTTTTGATTACACCTTAGATGAAGCCTTCCTAACCAAAGTGCTAAAATACCATCAGCTAGAGCAGACCATCTCTCAGCTAGGCTACAGATGTAAACTTTTGTTTTTTTATCTTTGGTAGTCTAGGACACGTGCACAAGTTGGTTGTGAGGGGCATGCAAATGGCCGGCCTCTCCAAAAGGAGGGCTAAACAATTAGCAAGGTACTGCTCAATATCAGCTATTATAGGAAGCCGCTCAATTTGGAGGAGGCGTTGTTTCCTTTACCCATTGTTTGTTGATTGTTGTCTGCTGTGTTTGACAAGTATGCCAACATTATTGTATGTAACAATGCTCTGCCTTATATGCACTTTGTAACTGGCTGTTTTCCCATTATCTGACTGCACTGGCAATGTTTATGTCCTTTGTACAAGGCATTCTTGTAATTCTGTTTATGTGGACATAAATAAATTGTGTGTGTGTGTGTGTGTGTGTGTGTGTGTGTGTGTGTGTGTGTGTGTGTGTGTGTGTGTGTGTGTGTGTGTGTGTGTGTGTGTGTGTGTGTGTGTGTGTGTGTGTGTGTGTGTGTGTGTGTGTGTGTGGCCTCTCAGATGTAGAAAGGTTATCTACCTCCTGGTAGTAGAAGGTTTCACAGGAGAGGTGCCTGACAGCTGAAGGCTCTGCATCGCATTCTAACAGGTCTGGAACACTGAGGGTGTACAATGGGTTATCTCTGGGACCCCCATCCACACGGTCAAATCCACAGTGTTAGTTTAACAACAACGTACAGACCCGTAAGGGTCCACATTGGAGTGCTCTCTTGGAGTAATGGGGTACAATGAGTTCTTTAAGATGCAGTATGATGGTGGCTGACCATTAACAGCTTTGTATGGTGGGGCAAAGGTGCGTGTTTTTTGGGGAAAGAAAAAAAAAAATGTGTTAAAAAGTCAAAGCTTTATATTCTAATAATCATTGCAATGGAGTATGTGTTCAGTAACTGTGGTCTCCATTCATCTCTCCAGCTCAACATTTTCAGGTCAGGATAACAATTAATTATATGTTTATACAATTAGATTCTGACAAGTCCCGGAAAAGACGCGCTGTGATTGGCCAGTAGTCAGGAAGCTTGCCTTCTCCAAAATGGCGATACAGGTCGCTCCAGTGAACTTCAGAGGGCAATGAGGTATCTAGGTTTCTATATCTATGGGTCCTGCAGCACCTGAAACTGCAGGCTCACTACCACGTATCAGGCAAACATCTGGGTAGGAGACGTCTAGCTGCTAAACAGACCCTATACCTGGACCCAGATAGCAACTCCATAGGAATCATGTTCTTTTGACTTCTCCGGCGACTTCTCTCCTGTTTCTGAACTCCACAAATCTCATCACAATGCAGATAAACAGACGACAGACGGTTTGATTACCTGCACTTACAGGATGCTTCTGTGTTCCTGCCCTTCAGCAAGGCAACGTATCCCATAGTCCTGCTTTGACCCTTGACATTACAAACTGGAAGATTAGTTTAGCTAGGTTTCACTAATCCCCTCAAGAGGGAAACCCTAGCTCATAGCTAGACAAAGGCGTCATACTTTTAGTATAATGGCCTAACTCCCTAGTGTGACTTAGGCCAAAATAGGCATTTTTTTGGGCCTAAGTCACATGATTTTGTGACTTAGGCCAAATAATTTACTGATTTAGGCCATTAAAAAAAAATCTACGTCAGATTTAATCCTATTTAAAGCTATTTAAATCTCTTATGTTACATAGCTGACAGATAGTGTTATTTCTATTTAAATAGTCATAATTTGTTATAAACATTTTGGGTGAAATGATTAACAAATATCATATAGTTTTGTTTTGGATCAGTTTTACATTTTTCCTGAAAAACTTAATTAAAAAAATGACATAGGCCATTAGTTTAGCAAGGTGACGATAAGGTAAGGAGAGGCTGTTATATCAGACTACTTTTTTTTTTTTACATAAGGTAAGGGTAAGGAGAGCGTGACATACAATCAGGCTGTTATATCAGTCTTTTTTTTATTTAATTTTTTGCATAAGGTAAGGAGAGGCTGTTATATCAGTCTCCTTTTTTTTTTTTACATAAGGTAAGGAGAGCGTGACATATGAATCAGGCTGTTATATCCGTCAGGTACGAACGAATCAGCTTGCAAAGCATCCATGGACCATGTCCAAGGTTGGATACAGAGATGGATGCCGGGTTGAATGTGTTTATCACATACCCATAGCCTTAAGACAACACGAAAATGTGATCACTGAATTGAATAAATTGATTAAAATTACTGTCAACAAGGAACCGCCTCTGTGAATACAAGGTAGTTTTCCCAACAGTAAGAGGATGGAGTTGGCTGAGAACACAGCCCTTAGAGGATAACACAGGGTCTGTCAGTCAGACAGATGCTTTACTTTTTAATTAAATTTAAATTAGTTCTGCCCTTGGGGGGCCGCTCTCATGCCTCAGGCCACGTCTACCGTTTCCAACAGACTGCTTGTATTTCGTGGGACCCCTGTTCCTGGACGTGTCTGACGAATCACCTGACTTGATGAGGTATTTAGTGTCAGCAAGAAGAGGAGATTCCTGAATCTTGATTCTCAGACTCCTGGGTCTTTGGCCATGAAGGACTACGAGGAGACCACAGCCTTCCTTGGACAGTGGGGACGCTTCCAGCAGATCGTGTTCTTCCTGCTCTGTGTCAGCACCGTTCCCAATGGCCTCAGTGCGTTCTCTGTCATCTTCCTGGCTGACACCCCCCGCCACCACTGCCTGGTTCCAGATGTCAACCTAACTGCAGAGTGGCGCAAGGCCATCATCCCAGTAGAGGTGAGCACCTGACGCCAGTGTATTGTTCTTTACAACGGTGGTTCTCAAACTTTTTCATGTCAAGGACCCCCAAAAAAATGTACTATATTTGGCAGCGGTCCCCCATCTCAAAATATTTTGTTCCAGGGACCCCCAGAAGCAACACTATGAGCTTGTAGATTTTTGAATAGCCAAAGAAATCTTAATATGACACACAGATGCGTTCCCGGTCTTAATGGGTTGAGGGTATGTGGGTGTCATGTCTTTAGTTGTCTTGTAGGCCAACATCAGTGTGTTGTACTCTGTGACTGGGAGGCGAACGGCCTTTTGGCGTGTAGTTGAAGCGCAAGGGGGCGGGTGGGGAGAGAATCAGCTCGCTGAAGTCAAGGCACAGACGGCTGTGTTGTTGACAGACAACTGATGCACGCTTATGAGAAACAACACAAATAAAACCTGGTGAAACAGTTGCGTGCATTAGAGCAAGATGAGGATAAAGGAAACATTCAGTCTAAATGTACAGTAATTCGCAACTACTACTTTTGTATTTGAAACTTTAAATTTCTCTAAATATTATAAACTTTCAGGACAGCCTAATACACATATAATTTATGAAAAGGCTACTATCGGCTACAGTGAAGTCGGACTGAATGACTGAAACGTTTTTTCTTTTTTTTTACTCCCTTGTCAAATTATATTTGACAAGGTGGTGAACGGACAGGAGGAGCAGAGCCGATGCCACCGGTACAGACTGGACGAGGTCAGGAACCTGTCTGCTCTGGGCTACATCCCCGGTCGGGACGTGAACCTCACTGAACTGAGACAGGAGAGCTGTGTAGACGGATGGAGCTACAGCCAAGACACCTACCAGTCCACCATCGTCACGGAGGTGCGTGCGTGCGTGCATTCGTCAGTTTAAACTTTAGTGAATACAATTTTATTTTAACCAAAGGTGCACCCAGAAGTGTCAATCTTTCTTTACTGTAAATTCTCAACCTGCAGTTTGACCTGGTATGCAGCAGCCAGTGGAAGCAACCGTTCACCTCCTCAGTGTACTATCTGGGAGTTCTGTGTGGATGCTTCTTCTCTGGACAGATCTCAGACAGGTATTTGAAACCCATGGCATGATTATTTAATAATGACCCATGACGCTCCGTCTTTCCAGGCTTGTTTGGGAAATGGCCTGTAATTAATGAGTACTTCACAGCCTTCCTAGAGTTGCAGTGGAGTCAAAAGTAAAATATTTGTCTTTGAAATGTAGAGTGGAGTGAAAGTAATCAAAAAAGTAAACCAAAAAAATACATGTGTGACATAAGGAGAAAGTCATGGTCATGTGACTGCACCCTTTGACTTTCAGGATAGTCAGTTGTCCTGTGTTATCGTTGGTCTATGTGGTTTGTAATGCACCAATAATAACTAGTGGAGTAAAAGTACAATATTTGCCTCTGAGATGTTGTGGAGTAGAAGTAAAAGTATAGACATTTGGAAATACTCCAGTAAAGTACAAAAGTACCTCAAAATGGTACTTAAGTAAATGTACTTAGTTACTTTACACCACTATTGTGCACATAACGTAACAACATTTAGTATGCGGTTTGGTTGTCCACAGATTCTAATGTTTACCTCACATGCCTTCTTGTTGTTGGCAAATTTTGTCTCCCGTTTTTTTTTTAAAGGTTTGGAAGAAAGCTCGTTATGTTTGTAACCATGGCAGTCCAGACACTTTTTACCTTTGTCCAAATCTGCTCTCCCTCGTGGACGGTGTTCTCTATCCTCTTCTTCATCGTTGCTTTGGGACAGAACTCCAACCATATTGCTGCTTTTGTCTTAGGTATGTAACAACTGCTCACATGTAGAGAATGGATGGGAATGTGCTGAATGTAACGTGTAGCCTACTATTTAAGCCTGATTTATACTTTGTTGTGCGACGGCATACTGTGCATATCGATATTATTGCAGAATACAGTGTCTAGGTCAGGAGTGGGCAACTTTGATTATGGAGAGGGCCACTATATTTCCACACTCACTCCAGAGGGCCACCATGCATATACTGTCGAGTATACTGTATGCATTTTTAACTTTTTTCATAAATGAATGCCGTATACTTAGTCATTCTATGTCCCACAAAAGTAGCAAAAATAGCCGAAAAAAGCTATTTTTGAATTGGAATCCTGATTATTATTTTTTGCTGTTTTTGAATTGGAATCCTGAAAAGTAAAATTTATTTTTTTATTTCAAATGCATGTAGTTATAGTTATAGACAATAAAAAAGACAATAGAATTGTAATACTATAAGCTACTAATATAGAGTGAAGTAATTAAAGCGGGTCATGTTTGCATGTTTGGAATTGTAACAGCTGAAATCAATAATATACCAGTATTCCATTATTAACCTGTGGGCCGCATTAAATGAAGGTGGGGGCGCATTTGCCCCCCGGGCCGCCAGTTGCCCATGTATGGTCTAGGTTTATGGAAATCTGTGGAACGGAGGAGCTCTAGCTTAATGTGTTTTATTCTGGTGTATTTCTCTCCCTCTGCTTCCCTCCAGGTACTGAGATCTTGACAGGAAACGTGCGTTACCTGTTTGTGACCCTGGGAATGAATCTGTTCTTTAACTCTGGCTACATGATGCTGCCTCTCTTTGCTTATTTCATAAGGGACTGGAAGTATCTTCTGCTGGCTTTAGCTCTGCCTGGCCTGCTCTATACACCCGTCTGGTGGTGAGTTGCAGTCATTGCAGAAGAACCAGCACTACTGAGCCAGTTTTTTTCACTCATAATATTGGGGACTTAATATTATCACTATTACATGTGACAGCTCACTGTTGTATAGATGCTAATAGTTTATTTAATTCTTTTATGAATTCAAAATTCAAAGTGTTTTTATTTTATTTATGTATTTATCTTTTTATTTCATTTTACAGGAGAAAAAGAGCAGCTACTGAATCCTTAAAGGGATATTTCACTTTCAAACATGTTTGGGGAACATTTTTACTTCTACTCAGGCTTTTGTGAGCACCCTAGAAGTTGCTTGATTCAGTATTTAGATATTTGATATTCATTATATCTGACACGCCCCCTTCCTATACAAATCCATTGTAACTCCATTTTAACCATGATGGATTCATTGAAAACACCTGTCCTTGGTTCTGGTGACTGATTGTCCTTCTAATGTGTGAGGGGCCGTGTTTTTTCAATTACTTATTTGCTCAATTTCCAAAATAATTATTACAGAATAAATGAAAAGGATGAATAAAAAGAAACACGGCCCCCTCACACGTTAGAAGTACAATATCGGTGGGGGGTGGCTCAGGGGTAGAGTGGCCGGGTAGAGTGAACTGGAAACCTCAAGGTTCTCAGTTCAATCCCGGGCTCCCCTAGAGCTAGTGTTGAAGTGTCCTTGAGCAAGACATTGAACCCGTAATTGCTCCCGATGAGCAGGTTGGTGCCTTGCATGGTTTCCTCCTCCATGTGTGTGTGTGAATGGGTGAATGTAATGCACAATCTATGTTAACTTATACATAGTAAATATATATAACATATAAATGCACCATTTACCATTTACTATATCAGTCACGTTTAAGTGGTATCCTTCTTTGAAGCACTACATTGAAACTGCATACACACTTGTGCACTTCTTCTGGATAAGAGCATCTGCTTAATGACTAAATTATAACGTAACATTTTCAGTATAGATTTGAAGGTTGTTTTAGTTTTTTGGAGACGTCTTTTTCAGTGGCTTCAGTTCAGCAAAAGCTAAGGTATGAAAAGGTTAGGGTTGCCAACTCCCAGAGATTAAAATAAGGGACACCTATCCTAGGCGCACGGTTTTGGGGGTCAACCCCCCCAAACCCCCCGAAATGCATAGAAAACTATGCATTATACCTGTAACACAATACAAACACAATGGTCTTACACCTGCATTAGGCTACTATTCATTAATAAACTTTTTTTTTTTCTCCTTTTTCTGGAGCCAATGTATGGCACCTGCCATACCTTGCCATACCCAATTGACGCCCCTGGTCTTTTTCTCTTAAAATAATTACATTTTAAAAGGATGATATTTTCTGTTCGCTGTAATCACCTGTATGGGACCATGAATTGCTTTTGAGGTAAAGCCCTTCTGACTGTTTGAGCGTGAACTTCTATCTACTGTGTTCCATAACCAAAGCGTGGACCTTCTCTCTCCTACCTGTGAGGCAGGTTCATCCCAGAGTCTCCTCGGTGGCTGATCTCCCAGGGAAGAATAGAGGAGGCTGAGGCCGTACTGAGAGAAGCTGCTAAGAAGAACAACGCAGATGCTCCGCAGGTCATCCTTGAAGATTATGATGTAAGTTGACTTTAAGTCATACTGTTTAACTTTTTCAATTACATATTTTTCACAATAACCATTTATACATGTGTTTTGTGAACACTTCCCTAAACACTATAAAATACTATTTGTAATCCCAATGTTCTGGCCCCAACACTGGGAATCACATTTCTAACAGATGCTTTTGAAAAAGAAAAAGTTTGAAAACTTTAGTTACTACCGTAATTTTCGCACTATAAGCCGCACCTGAATATAAGCCGCAGCAGCTAAATTGAATGATTTGTACATATATAAGCCGCACTGGACTATAAGCCGCGGGTGTAAAATCCCTAGATTTAGGAGGTCCCCTAGTGGCCGTTAGCTATAAAAATCCATAGATAAGCCGCACCGTTATATAAGCCGCAGGGTCGAAAAATGGGAAAAAAGTCGCGGCTTATAGTCCGAAATTTACGGTAGTTACTTTTTAGATTTTTATTACTAAACATAACCACTTACGGTCTATATATATATATATATATATATATATATTTGAAAATAGCCAATCTACAAGCTCACAACACGCCGCGATGTGACGCGTTGTGAGCTTGTAGAGCTGCTATTTTAAAAAAAAATGTATACATTCTGAAAACTTGAAATGGGACATTCTGCATAATGAGTATTTTTACTTTTGGTACTTTAAGTACATTTTGATGACAATACTTTTGTACTTTTACTCAATTCAATTTATAATTCCGGACTTTTACTTGTAACAGAGTATTTCTACATTGCAGAGTGACATGGCAAAGGACAGATGTGACCCAGAGGAGCGTCACAGCGTTCTAGACCTGCTAAGGTTCACCAAAACCAGAACCACAACACTCATACTCTTCCTAGTGTGGTGAGTATCCACAATTATTTAAAAAACTTTAGTTTCTAGTTACCTTTTAGATTCAGATTATTATTAAAAAAACATACATTACCCACAGCCCTATATCAATTTCGGCCATTTGAAAATAGCCGATCTACAAGCTCACAATGCGTCGTATTGTGAGCAAATTCACAGAATAGCAACTAAAAACAAAAGCTGAAGGAGTTGGCAAAAGAGTCTCATTATTGGGAATCTGTGGAAATTCAGTAATAACAGTCAGTGTGTGTGCTTCAGAACTGCCATGTGTGTGTCCCTTCCCAGGTCCACTATAAACACTGGCTACTTTGGCCTGTCCCTGAACACATCCCGTCTTCACGGCGACCGCTTTCTCAACTGTTTCATCTCGGCAGCCGTGGGTTTACCGGCGTCCTTCTCCAGCTATCTGGCGCTGCAGTATCTTCCCAGGCGGCTGTCTGTGGCAATCTGTCTGGTTCTCGGAGGAGGAATGCTGTCCTGCATTCAACTGGTGCCACAAGGTGACTGTGGGGACTTTATCACAAAATGTCATCCTTAACAGCATTCTTCTTATCTAAAAGAGGAAGGCCAGGCTCCAAGAGTGGCTAACTTGGCATTAATGCCAAATAAAACCAATGCCTGTCAGAAGTGTTGTTTGTACATATTCTGCTAATCATTGCACATTTTGGATATACTGTACATTCAGTAATATGAAGCACTTGTATGCACATACATACATGCATAAATATATACACACATATAACATATCTAAATAGATAGATACATGCAGCTATTCTACTTTATTCTCTTCTGTTCTTCTGTTTGCTTAGGTCTACCTGACCTGTCCACAGCACTGGAGATGATGGGTAAATTGTGCATTTCCACCAGTTTCCAAGTGATTTTTGCCTACACCGAAGAGCTGTACCCAACAGTCATCAGAAACACAGCTGTTGGCACCTGTGCCATGGTTGCCAAAGTGGGCGGTATCCTTGCTCCTTATGCCATGCAACTGAGTACGTTTCTGTCCATATAGATCTTTTCAACTTCTACTCTGTCAAAGAGTAATAACTATTACTATTAGTAGTAATAACTACTATTGCATCTGAACAGATACTTCCGAAGTGAGTTACTGGCACAGAAAAGTGTACCAATTTGACACAGTACTTGGCAAATGGTCTGGCATTTCTATAGCGCCTTTATCCAAATAGCTTTACAAAGTGTGTTACATTCACCCATTCACACACCGATGGTGCAGACAACCATCAAATGACACAGGTCTAAGGTTGGGATTTTTAAGATCTACATAGATTCTTGAATAGTTTGACTTATACTTGATGGCAGCGAAGCTTATCCCATCGTTCCTGACCCATCAAATCTACTGTTGCTGCTGCTGCTACTGTGGGAAAAGATCTCCTCCGACCCCAGCCTCCAGCTGTGTAGATTCTGCTCTATCTCGGTGGGGGGGGTTAGTAAATGTATTGATATAAATGTGTGTACACCCTGTGTAGTGCTGCTGCAGGGAGCATCCCCAAGAGTAGAAGCGTACCACCAAGTCAAAGTATAATTGCTATCTCCATATGGAATAATGAGTTAATTAATTAGGCGTTTCCTGACAGAAGTATGGTACTTCAACACTTGTGAACTCCCATGTACATGCTGCATACTAAACTATTAAGTCATTAAAATGTGCTCTTCTCCATATGCAGGTATATACTACAAGTATCTACCATATCTATTGCTGGGTTCTCTGGCTCTTCTGTCTGCCCTGGCCACTCTCTTCCTTCCAGAGACCTTTGGTCGACCTTTGCCTGAAACTATCCAGCAGATGCCTGTGAGAGAAAGGTATGCTCCTGGGAGAATTACCAGTCATGATCTTGGAGATAAAGATAGGACATGTGTCCTACTTTTATGGTCTGGACATGTTTTACAAGCTTGTACATCTGCAAGTTATGCATTTTTTCCTACGACAAAGTATACAGGGCTTTAGTGGTTATCTGCATTTATACACAACACTAATCCTATGCCTTTTCTTTGCCAGGATAAAGTGTGCATGTTTCGTCAATACAGAGGATGAGACCCCATCTGTGCCCCATCTACGACAAAAGTCTACAAAATGTTAATGTTTGTACATTTCTGTCAAACATACATTTATTTTACTAGTATTGGTTGAAATGTGTCAATGAATTACTTTAAAATAAACAACATTAAAAAAGTGTTCTCCAAAAAACATACAGGAATGTTATGAATGTGAGTCTAATATGATCACAGCTCCTAACTGAATGCACTGTATCGCAGAAGAAGTCTTGCTTTCACAATGCCTCGTTGATGCTTTCTTCTTCTCCTGTAGTCTGAGGGAGTTTGTAACGTTTCCTTTTACAACACCTGAGGGAAACAAAAGACAGTGAGCCGCCATGTCTGGGTCAAATGTTTATACATCATTCTTCAACATGATCTTACTCCCTGAACCACATGAACCCTAGATTCCCTATTCTGGGGGGGGGGGGCGAACATCCGGTGAAAGCATATCTACAAGTTCACAACGCATTGTGTAGTGTTGTGAGCTTGTAAAACGGTTATTTTAGGGTAAAGAGATCTGGTGTAGAGGGAAAAAAAGGAGGGGGCCTGGTATAGACCCTGGATCCATGTCACCTACTATAGGACGCCTCCCACTATCTCTGGTGTGGAACCGCACTGACCCATATAGGCACAGTATATTTTATTGTTAACCCATTGTGATTAACTTTTATCCCCTTCGATGCATTCAGCTTTTATTAGTGATGACAGTGATGATGATATTAACCTGTTACATTACAATAAAGCTTTGTTGTACCTTAGTTTGTTTCTTTATCTCAGGTACTTTGTAACTTGTTTGGCCTTCTGCTGTTCTCTTGTTTGATCTCCTTCGCACCCCCACCCCTCTTCTTCTTCTTCTCCCTCCCCCCTCTTCTTTCTATGGAAATTAACGTTGCGATGGGAATGATGTACAAAAACGAATTTCACCCACTTTTTTACCTTGTAAACCTGTGATGTGACAATAAACCTGATTCTGATTCTTAAATATGTTTCTGCCTTCATCATTTACCGTACACAACTTGTGTGAGGAGTACTTTGTCTCAGGTGGTTTACTTAATTTAGAGTCCTAAAACTACTATTTCTTAGGGCGCAATCCCCTAGGTGGCGTAGTTGGCTATAACTTAATGTAGACCACCCTGTTACATTTGCTTCATAGACCAATTATTTGTTTACTAACATTGAGACTGGACGCACAGGTGATTGTTTCATGCAATCAATTCTCAACCTGTTGTTTTGGGGTGCGCTGGTTTCAGCACACCCCAACCCCCTCTTGTGTGTTGGCTAGTGAGACGCGTCCTAGTGAGACCTGACAGAATGGGTTTCATTTGGATCCAGTGTAACGTTTGGAGCCAGTGTGACCTCGTCTGTTAAGGGGTCTATTTGTCACAGTCCAACTCACCTGCATCTAAACAAAGTGGACGTGCGAATATTTTTTATAAATTGTTAAAAGGTCAAAAATATTTTGTTCTTACACTTGTTTAGAATTTAAAGATAATTCCGTTATTTTGCTTGTATCACATGTATTTGAAACAATAACCTGGAACCTGAATATAAAAATATATTGAGTGTAAACATAATATGTTTAAACTGAACACTTAGTAAAATAGGAGATTGTCATTCAGATCAAATTAAACTAAATCTATTTCTTAAATGTCTTTCTGTGGGGGAAGTCAAGCTCTTCTTTTTACCCCATTTCCACAAAAGATACTGTATCTTCCAGTCATTACCAGTACTATTTTACCCCGGTGTTAAGAATACGACGTGACAGAATACTTGATGATGACATTGGAGCTGTGTGTGGCTATGTGGTATGAAAGGAAGGCTAAAAAGTACCAAAAAAACATAAAACAATATAACGATATCACTGAGCACAATAGCTGCCATACGTCATAAAATACAGTAATATGTACAGTAGGCTAAAGGCCAATTTATACTCAAGTGTCAAACGCTGCATTGTTGCTCAAAGAATACATTGGGCCCTTTGTTGGCCACCTTACCCATTATCCCTAAACGTCTTTGCCTTTTTTTTTACTATTTTGAAAAACATTTTCAAATAGTTTAAATAGCCAATCTACAAGCTCACAACGTGCCGATGTAGATCGGCTAGTTGAAAATGTTTTTTTTTAAACAACGCAGAGCATTATGATATAATGGTTTGTAAGTAAATAAATAAACAAACAAATACATAAATAAAGTAAAATAATAAAAGATAACAATTTTGCTAAACTTCTGCCACTGTAATTTATAGTTTGTTGATGTGGTGAAGCCTCAATTTGTAAAATTAAGACACAACTAATGACCATAACATAAAATGATGAACCAGTCTCGTCCCAAGCTGCACACAAACTGACCATGTCTCTGAGGCCCTGTTTAGACGGCAGTAAAATCACATTTATTTCACAAATCCGAGTGTGGAGTTTGGCATGTTCCAACTAACTAACTACTGTAGTTGCTGCTCTTATGAGTTAGCCATGCCCAATATGGTGCCCGCCGATGCGTACGCGGCTCGCCCCAGGGTCTGAGGAGGCGTCTACCTTTTTATATGTTATAAACCACTGTGATGACTCTGTGTGTGTGTCAGTCTAGTCAGGAGCTACAGTGACAATGTGGTTTCTCTGCATAGCAGCCACCAGCCCCGTGACCTCAGAAGGCAAGTGACACGTTTTTATTTAAACTTGTTCCGTTTGTGAATAATACTGTGTTACAATCATACAATCATCTGTTGTTGAATTTTGAAATGATTGGGCATGAAAACAAAATGTATGCATCATCTGTGGATCATATAGCCCAATCTGACAAAGGCTAAGTCTTAAAATATTTTTTTTTCTCGTTTTTTTAAACCAAATTTTGGTTTAAAAAAACAAGGAAAAAAAAGTTTTACTTCAAGTAGAGAATCATAGCTATGAAATGAAACATTGGTTGTACAGTTTGAGCCTCCAGTTTTAGAAACACAGCTTATAGAATCAAACTGTAGTTTTGTGAAAACAGCCTTGGAGGGTTTCAGTCACCTCTCAGACCACACATCCCACAATGCATAGCATCTGATGGATGGGGGGGGGCTGTACGGAGTATTCTCATGATGCAATAATAGATTCAATCTGTAGTGAGAGTTACATCAACTATTACTGTGACCCTCACCACAGATACTGTAACTGATGAGTGAAACATGATTATAACAAGGATTCTAGATTACAATCTAGTCTAGAATCAGGGTTGCCAACAGTCCCGAATTTTCCGGGACGGCCCGTATTTTGACCAAAAGAGGCGCATCCCGTACGGGACGTCATTTGTCCCGGGTAAAGGGACAAGGGACAATATTTAGCTTTCTGTGCATGCTCCAGGCAGTGCAGCTGTCTGCCTGCCTGTGTGTTTGTGTGCTGTATGAGGCCTCTCAGTTGACAGGGCAGGCACAGTGCGCACGCTTGTGTGTGTGTGTGTGTGTGTGTGTGTGTGTGTGTGTGTGTGTGTGTGTGTGTGTGTGTGTGTGTGTGTGTGTGTGTGTGTGTGTGTGTGTGTGTGTGTGTGTGTGTGTGTGTGTGTGTGTGTGTGTGTGTGTGTGTGTGTGTGTGTGTGTTTGATTGATTGATTGATTGATTGATTGATGTACTTTATTTAGTAAGACATGAGAACAGTACATGACAGTACATAACAGTACATGGAAGTACAAATTCGCAATACAAGGTCTACTAAACTGGATAGCTCAGTTAAGCACTGAGCTTGTTTAAGATGAGATCCCCATGTACACAAATCATGATGACATATAAGAGACAGACAGATATACACACTACTATACAGAATGTCATACAATCAGTTTACAGGTTACTGGTATGAAGAGTGAAAAATATGTACAAAAGAAGAAAGAGAGAGAGGGGGGGGTAGGGGGTAGGTTAGGTTAGGACATGGGGTAGGTTAGGACTTGGACAAGGGCCATTTTTGAATTGCAGCCTTGTGTGTGTGTGTGTGTGTGTGTGTGTGTGTGTGTGTGTGTGTGTGTGTGTGTGTGTGTGTGTGTGTGTGTGTGTGTGTGTGTGTGTGTGTGTGTGTGTGTGTGTGCGTGTGCTTGTGTGAGATTCCCTCAGGTGGCGGCATCATTGTGTGGCATGTGTGTGCGACCTGTATGGGTGGCAATATTGGCAACCCAATCTAGACTGGGGATTCTGTGATCTATCTATACATTCAGACCTGTGTGTGTGTGTGTGTGTGTGTGTGTGTGTGTGTGTGTGTGTGTGTGTGTGTGTGTGTGTGTGTGTGTGTGTGTGTGTGTGTGTGTGTGTGTGTGTGTGTGTGTGTGTGTGTGTGTGTGTGCGTGCGTGCGTGCGTGCGTGCGTGCGTGCGTGCGTGCGCGCGTGCGTGTGCACACAGTATTTACTGCATATTGTATGTAAGCTCTGCTGCAGAATGTAAAAGGAAAGGAAATTGATGACAGCAATCTGAATACAACAAGACATCAGTGGAGAAATGCTGTTGCACGTGAAATGCTGCACAGCATGCAGTAATTTATACTCCATACAACAAGGTCTAAATCAGGCTGTAGTTTGCATGGCAGGTATGTGTGTTCTGAGATTGAGGTTGAGGGGGAAAAGAATCATTGTGTTGAGTTGAGTTGAGTTGAGTTGTGTTCGGTTGTGTACAGTATGTGGAATGTCTCCTCTCTAACAAGGAAACCTCTATCTGCAAGAACCTCATCCCCATAATCAAGTTTTTGAAGATTTTTCAAAAATAGCAGATCTAGTGTACAAGCTCGTAGCGCTATGAGCTTGTAAATCTGCTATTTTTTTTATATCCAAAGAAATCTAAAAATGACACAGACGTGTTCCCGGTCTTGGGTGGGTTAAGCATGAGTGAGCTTCTTTGTATAACATTCAACAGCCAAATGAAAACCTGCAATGACTGTAAACCAGTAAAAAGAAAACGCACCTTAACTGTCGAGTCTTTAATAGAATCAAACCCCAAATTGGACTGTTGTAGCTGCTCCTTCAGTTTTAGATTCTACTTTGTGGGCCTCCAGTTCTGTCTTCAGAGCTTGCCAGTCATGACGGAGCTGGTTGTACTGCAGCAGGGCCGGACTGGGACCAAAATTCAGCCCTGGCATTTTGGTCCGAACCGTCCCACCACCCCCCCGCACCGTTTTGTCAACGGGGGGGGGGGGGGGGGGGGGGGGGGGGGGTTTCACTGCTTCAGCTCAGCCCTGCACATGAACTCTGCAGCCGCACTGAGGCCCCTGTTGGAAAGCATCCCAGCCCAAACATTAACGTAACTAATAAATGGGCCGCGCGACCCGGAAATTAGCGTAATAATCCTAAAACGGGTGCAAAAATATTTTAAAAAAAAAAAAAAAAAAAAGTTTTTTTTTCTTTTTTTTTTTTCGGGGCCAAGTGGCCCACTGGCCCAGCGGCCCACCGGGCATTTGCCCGGTACGCCAAATGGCCAGTCCGCCCCTGTACTGCAGGTTCAGTTGGTCCATCTCTTTTTTTAACATTCTGTCATCTACAACATGAAAGGATAACAATTACATACAGGGGAGACCGGGGATGGTTGTCACACTCTTTACTCTGACTCTGACTCATCAACAACACGTCTGGTGATAATCCCTCCTACATTAGAACTAAGCTTAAAGGACGACTTCACCGCTTTTCAACCTATCTTCATATAATTGGTCCTCACTAATACTCATGATAAAATGGTACAATTTTTTTCTACTTGGTCTGTGTCTCATAGGAGGGCTGCCGACAGTCCAGAAACCTGTCTACCAGTGACATCATCGTTAGGCATGATTTTTCTTTCCAACAAAATTTCACATTTTTTATTTAGATTTTTATTAACACGAGAACAATGGCTTCTTTTATTGCATTGTAACTTTCCAGGAATAGAAAGCCTGCAGTTTCTATTAGCTTGGATTCCCCATTGATGATGTCACTGGTAGACGGGACTCTGAACTGTCCACAGCTCTCCTCTGAGACACAGACCGAGTAGAAAAAAATTGTACCATTTTATCATGAGTATTAGTGACGACCAATTATATGAAGATAGGTTGAAAAGCGGTGAAGTCGTCCTTTAAGGTCTTGGCTTGAAATGGGTATAACCTTTTTCTGCATAACTTATTCTATCAGGAAGTTATTAGCCATCAAAGTCACTTTGACACATTGTGACAATCAACTCCATACCGGGGTAGCTTGTCACAATGCACAGGGTTGGTTGTCCCTATAGTTAATCAATGGGATGTGATTTTAAAATGTGATTTAAAAGAAAACATTTGTAACTTTTTTTGTTTTTTAAGCTAGAGACACACAATACGTTTTTAAATTACCAGAAACACCATCCCCAATACCCAAGGCCCTTTATAGTTGTAAACCATTACAATTTTTAATCGGTTGTCACATCAGGATGTGAGAACCAGCCCCAGAAGAATTGAGAGAACTAACCCCACCTGACCATGTGACAAACTTTCAATGCTAGCGGTCACATGGCTGTAGCTAGCCAATGACACATGGCATCAAAATGAAGCTATTGACTTCCTCTTTCTAACAAGTGATTTGTTTTTAATGTCTAATATCCTACAAACTTTTATTACAAAAGCAACACCAAAATAAAAAGTTACTCCGACACCTAAAAAAAATACAAAATCTCATCTCACATCAATGTCTTTGATGTCTTAAAACAAACTCCCAGGTAGAAATGATGCTGATGTTTTGTAACATGCCTGATATCAACATGGTGAAACAGCGTCCTCTAGTTTGGCTGTAATAAACACTCTGACAACCATCCCCTTCTTGTGCAACACGTCACAAGAACCAGTCAGACATGCAGACAACTCTCTCTCACACACACAGAATATCTACATGTCTCTACAACACTATACAATTACTCACCCACCAACCAACACAAGTAAACAGTTATGGCTTGCCTTGCACATACGTACCTTCAGGGGATTCATGCAGGATCTGTCTCCATTTGGCCTGTGGGGCTAGTACCAGATAACCTGACTCCGCCAGATGGGGGAGCATGTGTGAAGCAAGCTGTTTGCATCTGGCCGAGCCAGGTTAAGTAACAGGAGCTATATTCTCATCCGGTCTTGTAAGAGGGCCCTTGTTTTCATCCCGTCTTCTTTTTCTTTCATATCTAGAAAAATGAGAACAGTAGAGTATGGTAAAGTTAATGTACTAAATAATTAGCAACATATTAAATAACACAATAACAAACAAGACCTGATGAAGAGACAGGGGACAGATTACACTGGCTGATGGGCCTTTTTCACAGCGACCTGTGTGTATACATCATACACTTAATTCACATTAGCATCAATCATTGCATCATTCGCAGGTATTACCAATGATACTAATTAACATTACATTAACATCAAAAAGAGTCGGTGCAAGTTGGCTCACAGGAAAGGCTCAAACCAACAGACCCTTTAACTGCTTTCACTGATTCACGTCAGTGAGACGTGAGCTTGTAGATCGGCTATTTTGAGCATTAAAAAAAAACAGGAGCTCTTCTGTGCCCCTTTATCCAACAGAGTAAAATACATGACAGACAACACCATCCAGTCCTGCGATGAAAGGCATGCATGCACAGCACAGAGTACAAGGTATTTGTGACTTTCGGCTGACCTGTGACCTGTGTAAACAGAGAAAGTGTAGACCATGACATTGACAGTACTAATTACAGCAACAGAATGCCTCTGCAATGTACGTGACAAATGCACGACCCTCCATCTGTCTTCTTTTAATTTACATTTTTTTCTACATACGGTAAGGAGAGTGTGATATAAAATCACGCTGTTATATCAGTCTTTTTTTCCCTTCTTTTTTACGCAAGTTAATGAGAGGCTGTTATATCAGTCTTTTTTTCCCTTTTTTTACGTAAGTTAAGGAGAGGCTGTTATATCAGCCTTCTTTTTTACGCAAGTTAATGAGAGGCTGTTATATCAGCCTTCTTTTTTTACATAAGGTAAGGAGAGCGTGACATACAATCAGGCTGTTATATCAGTCAGGTATGACGCGATCAGGTATGACAGGTTAATGCATGGCAATTAACACCATCTAACAACCTAAGTTAATTAGACCACAGCACTCATAGCCTGGGACCAGACGAACCTGCCAGTGCAAAAAAACAAATTAGTTCTAGTCTGGCCACGTGAGGCCACAGCACTCACGCATGTCAACCAATGTTGTGAGCACCTTGAGTGGTTTATTTGTATAAATATAACCTTAGTTATTTGCATTTGAACTAAACTAAACTAACCTACCGGCAACAGGATTCAGTGGAGCAGTCCTCGTCAGACCGACTCCAACGGATTTGTTCCAATTACAGTAGTACTAGTTCTAACCAGTAAATAAATCAGGTAGAGTTCTAAGACTGTTTCACCGGACATTGAACATCACCATGGTCCATCGGTAAGAATGTATAAGGACAACTGATGGTTCCGTTTAAACCCTTTATTTGTCACAGTGTTGTGCACGCACGAGCAAGAAAGAGCAAGAGATGATGAGGCTTCGAACGGTTGTTTTTTTCATCCACACTTAATTATGGCTTGAGGGACAGAAGGCTTAGAATCTAAGCCTTTATGCCAAAAGATCCCCCATTCCCCCCCCATTCTGAATATCCATAGACGTGTTTAATATCGCGTCAAATAAGAACTGCGTTCCAAAAATAAACAAATGACCCCGCGGTGGTTTGACTCTTATGGATATGAAGCATCAACTGACGGTGAGAAAACGCTAATGTTACTTCCGCCAAGATAGTTAAATTTTCCCCAGAAACAGACTGTATCAAATATATGTGACTGACTATCATAAACGATACAGAGCCTCCTCCCTAACAATATCGCCGAGACAGTTTGTTTATTTTTGGACCACAATTCTTATATGAGACGATTCTAAGATGACCCAATGTTATTCTCCATAGAGAAATTACTTCTAATACCCAGGGGATGAACGAGTGACATCAGGACTTCTGTGCTCCATTGCTGACTAGGGGTGACTCTTTTCTACACTAACCCATTTGTTGGCCTCAATGGAAATAAGCCACTGGCCTTTATTGTGTATAATCCTTTTAAACTATGTGTGTATTCGTATTTTATTGCATTTATAGCTGTTAAATAAAAACAATCAATCAAAAAACGCGTTTCACATTATATTATTAAGTTAGGTAAATGCCTCCCTCAAGGGAAAGCATTTCATCCATTCAGAATCATTTCTAGTCCAATCCAGGGATTTTAAACCAACAACTTTGCAGTAACAGACTGGCGTGACAAACCATTAGGCAACGGTCATCATGGTGCTATAGATAGACTGCAGCTCAGCAGATTATAACACACTGAGCAATTCACTTATAAAACTTCCAACAGCCGCATGCAGCTTTCAATCAAAAAACATAAGGCGTAAGCGTAAGGTTCTGTGTGAACTTGAGTTTCATGCCTGCAGCTTGGGAAGAAATGGATGAATATGAGAATAAGCCTCCAGTCAAATACCACACAGGTCTCATCCCTCATACAAGATAAATAAATATGACATCTAGTGTAATCAACACATAATATACTATGTTGGCAAACGTTTTCATCGATATATCACAAATTACTCGAGAGCAGAGAGCAGTTAGGCTTTGGGAGCAACAGGTTTTTTGATTGAATACTTTATTAGTCAGAAATGTAAACAGCACGTGGTACTGAAAGACATTAAGGATAAAAGGATAACACAAAAAAGTCCTGGGGACTTGTTTCCATTGTGGTTCTATGTATTCAATTCATCAAGCTACTGCAACAATGAAGGTAGAATAATAATACATAGACCCAGCCCACACTAACATCTCATGTTTATGCCTCTCCTATTCTGGCTGAGGATGGATTATGTCATTTTGACTTAATCCAAACTGACCGTGTCAACCCAATGATCATTCCCTCCAAATGTCATGAGAATTCAGTAATCCATTCTCAGGCTATATTGTTTGCAGCCCTACAGGCACACAGACAGACAGATACACAGTCAGGAACCATTACAGCACCTTGCCAAGCACGCACCACACTGCAGACCAGAAAGACATATGCAAAAATAAATCATTTGACTAGAGAATGCAAAACTCTGTTCATGATCTATATCAGTAAATGGGGAATACTATGGTATATGAAAAAACAAACAAACTATCATACACTAAACTATCATCACATTCAATAAAGACCACCCAGTAGACTGAAATATGTGCAGAGTAGAAGACGCCTGCACTTCCTTAAGCCTGATGTACTATGAAATAGCAGATCTACAAGCGAACAACGTGTTGTTGGTTGCATCGTGGCACGTTGTGAGATAGTAGATCTGCCATTTTCTGTGAGCCATGATGCACACAACTAAGTATGAATCAGACATAAGGTGTTTAAATAGTTTGTTTAAGGGTTGCTTGTTTTCCTTTACTAGTCTTTAACATAATACATGGCATAGGCCACGTCTTCACATCTCATCTCATCCCTGCACGGTGTCAGGTGTCAAAGATATTTTTTATCCGGTAAACATTCAAAATTACTTTGCTTCCCAGGGCCTTAATTTGTGCCGTGGGACCCCACCCTGACTGGCACCTCTTGATACATTTACATCAGGGGTCTTCAACAGGGGGTCCGGGACCCGTAGGGGGTCCTCAGTGTTACTACAGGGGGTCCGCCAAATCTTTGTGTGATATGATTATTTTTTTTTACCTTAACCACTTGAATCCTACTAGAAGTTCGGGCCGCTACGCGGCCCGAACGTCTAGCGTGACGCGTCGTTCACTTTGCAGTGCCACCTTACAGGCACTTCACAGTGTGAGAGAGAGTTTTGTGCTCTCCTAAATCCACGGCAGGCTTTGAAAGTACCCACTTCAGAAAGAGGTGACGTGCATCACCTCTCCAATGACCAAAACCCACTATGGAAGCCGTCGAACTGGTGCGATCTGACGGCATCCTAGAATTTATAGGTAGGATGTGATGTCATATACCGTCTCATCGTGATGTCAGATTACGTCACACTGGCGTGATGTCAGATTACGTCACACTGGCTACATACGTACATACTGACAACCGACATGGCGCAGGATTCAAATTGTATATATAGATAGCATCCCTTTTCTGAGGAGAACTTTAGCCAAAAATAGCAGATCTACAAGCTCACAACGCCTCGCGAGCTTGTAGATCGGCTATTTTTTGGCAAAGAGGTATAGGAGTAGGGGGAAAAAAGAGCAGACCAAGTAAACAAAAAAGTTTAATCTGAAACACAGTTTTATACAATATAGAGGGGGGTCCCTGCTTCGTCTCTCTCTCTCAGCTAGGGGGTCCTTGGCCTGAAAACGTTGAAGACCCCTGATTTACATCCTTTTGTCATCATGCTGGTTGATAAACAAAGTAAGTAGATTAACATGTCTGACTGGGGGTCACAGGAAGGGGGATAGGTGTTTCTGCCCCTGGGTGAAACAAACCGATTTATAATGAAGTATATCATGTGATTACTGTATCTATGTTTTTCAAACGGAAGAAAGTTGGAGGTGGGATTACAATATATGTGTATATAAGTCACCGGCATTCAGAGTGTGACTGAGTTCGAGGGCTGAGGTTGTTACCATACAATTCTGTTTTGCTGAAATTGTAAGTCTTGAAACTCCTTTTGAAATCAAAAATATATCACTCATTCTTCTCAAACTGTGAACTTGTCGTTGCCTTATTTTGTCTTAGTCTTAAACTTAATCTTAATCTTATTTTGTCTTAGTCCCCATTCAGATTTCCAGCACACAGGCCCATTGTGTTCACTCTTGGTTAGGCAACAGAGTTAGAGGATGATAACACAGGAACTGTCAGAGAGGTGTCAGACACATGCTTTATTTTTTAATTAACTGTAAACCAGTTCTGCCATTGGCGTCCGCTCTCATGCCTCAAGCCGCTTCTATACCATTTCCAACAGACTGCTTATATTTCATGGGACCATTACTCCCGGTCGCATCTGACACATCACATGACTTGATGATGTATTTAGAGACAGCCAGAAGAGGAGATTCTTGAATCTTGATTATCTTCATTCTCAGACTCCTGGGTCTTTGGCCATGAAGGACTACGAGGAGACCACAGCCTTCCTTGGACAGTGGGGACGCTTCCAGCAGATTGTGTTCTTCCTGCTCTGTGCCAGCACCATTCCCAATGGCCAGAGTGCGTTCTCTGTGATCTTCCTGGCTGACACCCCCCGCCACCACTGCCTGGTTCCAGATGTCAACCTAACTGCAGAGTGGCGCACGGCCATCATCCCAGTAGAGGTGAGCACCTGACGCCAGTGTCTTGTTCTTTACGACAGTGGTTCTCAAACTTTTTCATGTCAAGGATCCCCAAAATGTATTGTATTAGTGAAAAAATTTGAAAACTGGAATATTTTCCAAATCCACACAAATATGGCACAACATATTTGCAGAAGGGGGGGGGGGGGGTCTGCGGACAAATACATATGTGTTGTTTACTTTAAACTACTGGTTTAAAAAACTTTAGGAAACAAGGCCAAATAAGCAACTACACTTTAGAAATAAGCCACAAAAAAAAACGCAACCCGCAACAACCAATATTTACAAGCAACTTACTCTACAGAAAAACAAGCCCATTGTCGCTTATAATAAGCGGACATGGCAACACTGACATACAGAGAAATAGAGAATGAATTACTTAATGTCAACAATCAATAGCGTCCTGTCTCGGTCTAGCGCATATCACGGGAGCCGTGCACGTTTTCGTGAGACGTCGGTTGAAAATTAAAACAAATGTATATATCGGGGTCTGGACTGGATAGCATCTTTAGTGAACTATCCTACAGTAATAATAATAATAATAACTTGGATTTATATAGCGCCTTTCAGAAACCCAAGGACGCTTTACAGTACACACAGTGTGTAGGCCAATCCCTGGTCGGAGATCAATCTATAGCGTGAAAACAACATATGACAGCCAATTTCAAGAAATAAGACTCCTGTAGTGTGAAATGCTTAACCATCAGATGACCCCCCCCCGACCACTTTAAAAGTCGTATAGTGCATTGGTTCTCAAAGTGGGGTCCGGGGACCCCTAGGGGTACTTGAGGGGGTTCCAGGGGGTCCCCAGCTAAATGATGGATGGGAACCAAATGGACCCTTATGGGTCTGTAACTCTGAGTGTACATTTGTACACTCTCAGAGTTAAGTTGATTTTACGATATCAATTGGGGTCTCAGGGATAGAAATGCCATTAAATGGGGGTCCGTAGCCTAATGCATGTCAAACTGGTGGTCCATGAAATTAAAATGGTTGAGAATCACTGCTAGAGAGCCGCAAAAATCTTCTCTTATGGGGGTCCGTGGCTTATCTTTTCAAATGGGGGTCCGCGGGCTAATAAGTGTCAATTTGGGGGTCCTTGACATGTAAAAGTTTGAGAACCACTGGTATACCCTGTAGTAACTCTGAGGACCCCCTAGGGGTCCCGGACCCCCTGTTGAAGACCCCTGCTGTAAACTCAAAAGGGCACTTCTGGTCAAGATGGCAAAGGGTAGGTGCTCTAGCACCACCTAGAGTCTATCTGTGCACGTCCCTGTGCAAGCGACTGTGGTGACGTTACGCCACCTACTGTACATGTGTGAGTGAGGTGGATACGTCCAGTCGTCCACTGATCCCAGGATCAGAATACCACCTGTGTGTCAGCACAGCAGCATGTCGAGCACACAAAAAAAGTGTGGTTGCACTTTACAAGAGAGTAGCCGTAGAATACAACTCTCTCTAGACGTATTTATGATTGAAAACGTCAGAATCATAAATACGCCTACGAGAGTTGTATTCTACAGCTAACGAGAGGAAAATGAGCATGCAAAGTGAATGAAATGCAGTGCAATCCTTTCGTGCAAAGGTGGTAGCACGTCGACTTTTAAGTAAATCTCTCCACCAGAGACACAAAGCCAAAGGTTCTCTGCGGCCGTTTTACTGTCTCGCCCCTAAACACAGTCGCCCCGGATCGCAACGAACGGTCTGGGGTGAGCGCTCTGCGCCTAAACAGGTGGAGAGCGTTTATTTGTTAAGGACGCCCATGCATTCTCCACTGTTGAACGTGCACCCTTTAAGTGCATATCTGCATGCACATAATTATATTGTTTATTGTGGTTAAGTTGAAATAATAGTTGTACAAGTTGTAATAGAGGTTATTATATTTGACAAGGTGGTGAACGGACTGGAGGAGCAGAGCCGATGCCACCGGTACAGACTGGACGAGGTCAGGAACCTGTCTGCTCTGGGCTACATCCCCGGTCGGGACGTGAACCTCACTGAACTGAGACAGGAGAGCTGTGTGGACGGATGGAGCTACAGCCAAGACATCTACCAGTCCACCATCGTCACAGAGGTCAGTGTGTGCGTGCGTACACAATCCATAACTTTAGTGAATACAATTGTATTTTAACCAAAGGTGCACCCAGAAGTGTCAATCTTTCTTTCTTTAAATTCTCAACCTGCAGTTTGACCTGGTATGCAGCAACCAGTGGAAGCAACCGTTCACCTCCTCAGTGTACTTACTGGGAGTTCTGTGTGGATGCTTCTTCTCTGGACAGATCTCAGACAGGTATTTGAAACCTATGGCATGATGATTTAATAATGACCCATGACACTCCGTCTTTTCAGGCTTGTGGGGAAATGGCCTGAAATATGAATGAGTACTTCACAGCCTAGAGTTGCAGTGGAGTCAAAAGTAAAATATCTGTCTTTGAAATGTAGTGGAGTGAAAGTAATCAAAAAAGTATACCAAAAAAAGACTCATAGATACAGATACTCATAACATTTAATGAAACAAAACACATGTTGGCTAATTTTGTCCCTTTTTTTAAAGGTTTGGAAGAAAGCTTGTTATGTTTGCAACCATGGCAGTCCAGATGTTTTTTACCTTTGTCCAAATCTTCTCTCCCTCGTGGACGGTGTTCTCTATCCTCTTCTTCATCGTTGCTTTGGGCCAGAACTCCAACCATATTGCTGCTCTTGTATTAGGTATGCAACAACTACTCACATGTTGAGAATGGAAGGGAATGTAACATGTAGCCTACTATTTAAGCCTGATTTATACATTGTTGTGCGACGGAGTC
This sequence comes from Gymnoscopelus microlampas, assembly GCF_963454915.1. Taxonomy (NCBI): domain Eukaryota; kingdom Metazoa; phylum Chordata; class Actinopteri; order Myctophiformes; family Myctophidae; genus Gymnoscopelus; species Gymnoscopelus microlampas. Next base: position 3,587,436 of record NC_139958.1, on the reverse strand, counting down.
ATGGCTGAAAATAACTGATTAACAAGCTAAAAACACGGCACAGTAGCTTGTAGATCTGCTATTTTCGGCCTGCGACTCCAGCATTAGGAATGCAATGAAATGATACATTAGACATACCGTGCACATTGATATTATTGCAAAGAGTGTCTAGGACGTTTTTATTTTGGTGTATTTTTCTCCCTCTGCTTCCCTCCAGGTACTGAGATCTTGACAGGAAACGTACGTGTCCTGTTTTTGTCTCTGGGAATGAATCTGTTCTTTACCTCTGGCTACATGATGCTGCCTCTCTTTGCTTATTTCATAAGGGACTGGAAGTATCTTCTGCTGGCTTTATCTCTGCCTGGCCTGCTCTATACACCCCTCTGGTGGTGAGTTGCAGTCATTGTAGAAGAACCAGTTTTTTTACTATTACCTGTGACAGCTCACTGTAGTATAGATGCTAATAGTTTCTTTCATTCTTTTATGAATTCAAATTCTAAAGGGTTTTTAGTTTATTTATTCTATAACTTTTTATGTTTCATTTTACAGGAGAAAAGGAACAGGTACTGAATCCTTAAAGGGATATTTCACTTTCAAACATGTTTGGGGTCATTTTTACATCTACTCAGGCTTTTGTGAGCACCCCAGAAGCTGCTTGATTCAGTATTTAGATATTTGATATTAATTTTATCTGACAGGTAAAGCCCTTCTGACTGTTTGAGCGTGAACCTCTCTCTACTGTGTTCCATAACCAAAGCGTGGACCTTCTCTCTCCTACCTGCGAGGCAGGATCATCCCAGAGTCTCCTCGATGGCTGATCTCCCAGGGAAGGATAGAGGAGGCTGAGGCCGTACTGAGAGAAGCTGCTAAGAAGAACAACGTAGAGGCTCCGAAGGTCATCCTTGAAGGTTATGATGTAAGTTGACTTTAAGTCATACTGTTTAACCTTTTCAATTACATTTATTTCTAATATATAATAATTCTTCATGCACTTGCATATTTTTCACAATAACCATTCCACATACATGTGTTGTTTGAACACTTCCCTAAACACTATAAAATACTATTTGTAATCCCAATGTTCTGGCCCCAACACTGTGAATCACATTTCTGACATATGCTGTAATGACCACGTAGCTACCAGATTTGTCACCAAAAATACTTCAAAAAGCATTGTGACGTTTTGGAGTGCACGGCTTGAAGCCTAATATACACAGTATAAAGGGCCATGCATACTTGTACAATTTTGAGGTGTTTTTACTTCTGTGGAGTATTTCCAATTTTCAATACTTTTACTTCTACTCCACTACATCTCAGAGGAAAATATTGTACTTTTATTTTTAGATTTGTATTACTAATAGGGCTGGGACTTGATTAAAGAAATTAATCTAATTAATTAGAGGCTTTGTAATTAATTAATCGAAATGAATCGAATGTTTAATCGCATATCAATATTTGACCTGAGAAGCAATTTCTTTTCAGTTAAAACAGATTTTGGTATATGAGTGAATCAATGAGTGAATACATACGTTTAAGCAACAAAAAATAGTTCTGCACACAACCGTGTTTTTATCCACGCTTCCATCAGAGAGTTTTTTAAATCTAAATTTCCCATCCACTGGGCCAAGCAAAGCAGTCTGATCGGCTTCTTGTCCCATTGCGTGCACTGGGGTGTGTTGGCTGTTGGTTGGTGCACTGGTATGATCGGTACGCCTGAAACTCGTCCTGTGGTGCATAAACTAAGCGTGATTAAAATGCAATTATTTTTTTTAATCGCGTTAATTTTCTGTAATTAATTAATCTAAATTAATCAGTTAAAGTCCCAGCCCTAATTACTAAACATAACATTAACCACTTAAGCTCCATCTATATTTAGGCTATTTGAAAATAGCCAATCCACAAGCTCACAACGCGCCGCGATGCAACGCGTTGTGAATTTGTAGATCTGCCATTTTCAAAAGATTTTATACATTTTGAAAACTTGAAATGGGACAGTCTGCATAATGAGTATTTTTACTTTTGTTACTTTAAGTACATTTTGATGCCAATACTTTTATAATTTTACTCGAGTAAATGTAGAATTCCAGACTTTTACTTTTAACTGAGTATTTCTACATTGTATTGATACTTTTACTTAAGTAAAATATTTGAGTACTTTTTCCGCCACTGCTGCAGAGTGACATGGCAAAGGACAGATGTGACCCAGAGGAGCGTCACAGCGTTCTAGACCTGCTAAGGTTCACCAAAACCAGAACCACAACACTCATACTCTTCCTAGTGTGGTGAGTATCCACAGGTTGTTTTGCACTCACCTTATCACACATACTGTAGCAGGGTATGTCTATAAGTATGTGCTTCTTTTGCATGTCTGCTATTTTCAAAAGAATTTCGAAAACTTTGAAATGGGACATTCTGCATAATGGGTGCTTTCTACTTTTGGTAATACTACTACTAATAATACCAATACTTTTGTACTTTTTTAATTCCGGACTTTTACTTGTAACACAGTATTTATACATTGCAGTTTTGATACTTTTACTTAAGTAACACATTTTGAGTATTTTTCCACCACTGAGTATGTGTCACCTGTCTCAGAGTGGGTCACCGTGTGTGTGTATTCAGACACTCTTGTGATCGATGGTAGCAAAGGGAAAAGGGAGGGTGCCTTTTGTCTGTGTGAATATGTGAGCACACGTCAGTGGGGATTAAGGTTTAATATTTTCCGGGAAATAGATCATTTAATTCACGGGAATTTTCAGACCTTTTCCCGGGCTTCCCGGGAATTCCCATTAAAGGGTAAAAAAAAAGTGCCCACTAAAATGCATTTATATGTAGATACTTAAATAGCCAATTTTACATTGAGGTTCCCAGATGTCCCTATTGTGCCCACCTATCCTGTATTCCTAGTAAGCATTGACATATCTATTTGCTATTAAATATGCAAGAAAATGATCAGATTTATCAGATTTAGAACAAGATGTTCCATACCATATATATTGGGAGATGCTTGGGGTAGTCACCTGTGTGACACCGGCACTGCTGCTGCAGTGTTCTGTGTTTCTGACGTGACGTTACGTTACGGGACTGTTTGCTCTTGTTTTGGGGATTCTGTTTGATCAGACAGACCACCATGTGTTGTGCCGTTAACCGTAACGCATTAACTTTAGCGCGCATGTTGTATATTCCAGACATAATCATACATAAAAATGGGCCAGAACTTGACTTATTTAATTCTTACAAGCAAAAGGATAAAATTAACTAAAGGCCTGACCATTTGCTTGGATAGACGGCCCCAGTAACAAAATGGGTGTTTGGGGAGACAGAGGCAAACACCTCGCCTTGGTTAACAAAAGAGACTTGTATTTACACCAGGAAGAGAAGCTTTTGTCTTATTGTGATCATCTCCTTTGAAGCTCTCTCCTCCTGTGAATCTATTTAGCATAGGTCTACCTGTTTGAATGGCCTTTCAGGAACTGTGTCCAAAAGCCAGCATATGCTACAAACTTATTCAAATCACTTGGATAAAGCACAAAGCTACTTTGATTGTGTAACTACTATCTTTGGTGAAAACATATACTGAAGTAAAATGAACAAAGTCTTTAACTATGGCCTGTGTAATTTTAACTAAAGTAGAAGCCAGGAGAAGTAAAAAGTATCCACTCTGAATTGATTTCTGCGTTATTAAAAGCCTCATTGAGTGACTATTGTTTACAGATGAATGGGGACATGATTCTTGGTATCATTTTAAAGTGGATAATGTGCAAAGTATTAATCTCATAATGAAACTTAATTGTGAAATATGGTTCTGTACTGAAAGCAGATTATTGTTGAATTGATTCCCATGTACTGTGTGACCCTATTAGTATGCGCAGTTGGCTGTCCGCTCGGCCACGACGGATCAGCCTGTGATTGGTTGAAATGAGGACAGGAGGAGCGCTGACAGTAGAGAGCGCATTTTCAAATCTAGAGTATAAATGCTTGTAACCTTGTGTGCGGCAGTGTGCTGCTATTTCTGGACTCTCTGCAGTTACCTTTGCTGCTCCTGGTCGACAAATAAAGACTTAGGAGAAACCTTATTTCCACGGATCAGTCTCTCTTTGTTCTGCAAACCCACTAAAGGCTTGCGTTCTTTCCACGTTATTTTATCCACGGTGTGTTTACACAAAAGATACTTTACGTGTTTTCTCTTCAGTTCTGGAGATGAGGTGTAGTTCGTAGGCTTACTAAGCTATCATCGGTCTAAATACCCAGGCGCTGCGCTGGTATTCGTGGCTACACGCTCGCCCCAAAACACAGTCGCCCCGGGGCAAATCTGGCGGTATTCACCTGGTATTCCTAAACGTAACCTTAGTAAACTATGCCTAAACTAAACCTAACCTTATTCCTAAATGTAACCTCAGTAAAACGGTGCCAACAACTAACTTTACACTTAACCTCAGTAAAACTATATTCCTAACCTTATCCTCAGTAAAACTATATTCCTAACCTTATCCTCAGTAAAACAAGAATACAAGAACCACTTGTTTGCGAAAGAAATGGGGGTGACGTGTTTTGGGGCAAGTCTTCCGTTTACCATTCACCCGACACTGCGCAGCAGCACAGATCTAGCGGCGCAGACTGAACATATGGCAGAGGAGGTCCAACCTGAGTCCTACGACTCCTAAGACAAACTTTCATTTGGTTCATTACTGTTAAATTCACTAATTCAGTGCGTCCCAAATTGGTTCAAAACGGGACGATGGGACCCTGCCCTGGATACCGGGAATCCCGGTATTAAACCCTAGTGGGGATGAATGTTTGACCTGCGAAAATGTATCACTAATTTTACTTTTTTTTTTTTCAAATGGGACAAAGACTGTTGTTGTGTGTGTGTGTCCCTCCCAGGTTCACTATAAACACTGGCTACTTTGCTCTGTCCCTGAACACATCCCGTCTTCACGGCGACCGCTTTCTCAACTGTTTCTTCTCGGCAGCCGTGGGTTTACCGGCGTCCTTCTCCAGCTGGCTGGCGCTGCAGTATCTTCCCAGGCGGCTGACTGTGGCAATCTGTCTGGTTCTCGGGGGAGGAATGCTGTACTGCATTCAGCTGGTGCCTCAAGGTGACTGTAGGGACTTTATCATAGGAAACTAATGAATGTTAGAAGTTACAAGACTACTCCTTCTCAGTCTAAAGATGAAACAAAATGTCATCCTTTACATACATGCATAAATATAATACACACATACAACATATCTAAATAGATAGATACATGCATCTATTCTACTTTGTTCTCTTCTATTCTTCTGTTTTCTTAGGTCTACCTGACCTGTCCATAGCACTGGAGATGCTGGGTAAATTGTGCATCTCCACCAGTTTCCAAACTATTTTTGCCTACACCGGAGAGCTGTACCCAACAGTCATCAGAAACACAGCTGTTGGCACCTGTTCCATGGTTTCCAAAGTGGGCGGTGTCGTGGCTCCTTATGTCATGCAGCTGAGTATGTTTATGTTTATATAGATATGCAATGTCAACTTCTACTTGAAAATGTATTGATATAAATGTGTGGGAACCCTGTGTAGTGCTGCTGCAGGGAGCATCCCCAAGAGTAGAAGCTTACCACCAAGTCAAACTATAATTGCTATCTCCATATGCAATAATTAGTTACTTAATTAGGCGTTTCCTGACAAGTATGGTACTTCAACACTACTTCGAACTATCATGCACATGCTGCATACTAAACTATTAAGTAATTAAAATGTGCTCTTCTCCATATGCAGGTATATACTACAAGTATCTACCATATATATTGCTGGGTTCTCTGGCTCTTCTGTCTGCCCTGGCCACTCTCTTCCTTCCAGAGACCTTTGGTCGACCTTTGCCTGAAACTATCCAGCAGATGCCTGTGAGAGAAAGGTATGCTCCTGGGAGAATTACCAGTGTTGATCTTGGAGATAAAGATAGGACATTTGTCCTACTTTTTTGGGCATGTTTTTAGGCCGAAATTATTTGTTCTTAAATGTTCAAAAAAATAGCAACAATGGCCAATCTACAAGCTTGTACATCTGCAAGTTATGCAATTTTTCCTACGACGAATAGGGCTTTTGTAGTTATCTGCATTTATGCACAACACTAATCCTATGCCTTTTCTTTGCCAGGATAAAGTGTGCATGTTTCGTCATTACAGAGGATGAGACCCCATCTGTGCCCCATCTACAATATCGACAAAAGTCTACAAAATGTTAATGTTTGTACATTTCTGTATATTTTCAAACATACATTTATTTTACTAGTATTGTTTACGAGACATTGAGGAGTAATGAAAAACAGGTGTGCCAGTGCTACTGGGTTTACTGATCAAAGAGTAAACTAAGTAGTTAACTAGTGGTGTGTGCTGATTGGGGATTTCTCAATTGGAAAAGTGGGGAGAGGAGAGTGATTATACAAGAGGGGGATGATTGCTGAAATATGTCAATTAATTACTTTAAAATAAACAACATTAAAAAAGTATTTAACAAAAAACAGACAGTAATGTTATGAATGTGAGTCTAATATGAGCACAGCTCCTAACTGAATGCACTGTATCGCAGAAGAAGTCTTGCTTTCACAATGTCTCGTTGATGCTTTCTTCTTCTCCTGTAGTCTGAGGGAGGCTCTGTAAACAGTTTTAAAACACAGCTCAAGACTTATTTCTTTACTCTTGCTTTTGGTTGATTTTTTCTCTCCTAAATCTCTGTGTTGTTATTCATGTCTTTACTGTTGTGCTCACCGCCTCACTGTCTGTTATGTATTGTTTTAGCCATACGTTTTATGCCATTGTTTTTTGCATTTATGTCATGAAAGGTGCTATATAAATAAAGTGTATTATTATACAGTTTATTATGCATCGCAATAAATACCAAGCAATGATTATGGCCTCTTATTATTAAATAGAAACATGTTCACAGTTTTTGTGTGAATTACACTTTTTTACATGTAGCCCATTAATTAGCTCATGCCCTTAGCCTTATTTTAATACATAGAATTTAAGTCATTCTAAAACAGTTGACTACGTTATAGAGCAGGATCCAGCGGCTAGCGCCGCTAAAAATATTCCGTTATTTTACTTGTGTCACATGTATTTGAAACAATAACCTGGATGAAGACCACCTGAAAATAAAATATTAAACTAAATCTATTTTTTAAATGTCTTTCTGTGGGGGAAGTCAAGCTTTTCTTTTTACCCCATTTCCACAAAATATACTGTATCTTCCAGTCATTACCAGTACTATTTTACCCCGGTAAGAATACGACGTGACAGAGAAATACAGCCTCACCCAGGGAAGAGCTGCATGTGAGCGATGGTGTCAGGGAGCAGGATCGGCTTAAGCTGAATTCCAATACCCAAAATCTCGGCCACTCGCTCACTCCCACTCGGTCACTCCAGCGTGACCCGGAAATAGTTTTAAACTGATAAAGTAACTGAAAAGACTGCAACAAGCCATTGGCTTTATCACGTTGTATGATATAAAACATAATACAATTATGTACATTGTAATATATTGTGCACACTTCTTCTGTCTCAAAAGCTGATAATTTCTCTCCGTGCTTGCCTCAATGCACAGACTACTATAAATGACTGTGACAAAGATGATGTTATTTATTATGATAATAATGTATTATATTTATATGTGGGCTGAATATGATGTAATTCAGAGGCAGACATACTCTGTTATATACAGTGGGTTCTGGGGACTGTACGAGCAAAAAGAGGGACGGGTCAGGATTTTATTCATAAATGTGCTCATCCTGGCGCTTCATTCACTATTTCAGGAATAAATGGCTTTGCACAACAATGTTAACTATGAAGATAACGATGTGGCCATCATCCACATTGATGAATTGTCAATTCTTATATTCTGTATAATTCTTTTTTTTTTTTTTAATAATAATTTTTATCCCGCGATATTTGTAACCCATTTTTTTCACCCGGTGCCAATTTCCTAAGTGGTCCTGGGCACTACACCAGCCCTACACCAGCGTTAGACCAGTCCCCCACAGCCTGGGGAGGCCAGGGCCGAGCTCATGCTTCCTTCAGTGCATGAGAGCCAACTGACCTTCTTGTCACCTGACAGGGGGGAGTTTCTCTGGTTGGACATAGCGCGTGGAAGGAACACGTTATTCCAACCAGTTCCCTTCTCCTCCATCAGGCGCCCCGGCTGTCATGGGGGAGGCGGTATAGTGACCAGGATTACTACATGTTTTTGTGAGGGTATTAACTACCCTGGGAGACACGGGGAGAACATGCAAACTCCACACAGAGTGGGCCCTTTCGCCAACCCCACCTAGGGTATGGGCGCTGCTGACGCGGAGGAGAAGACACGCCCCCAGCGCCCACAGCGTCCCCGGAGGGAATCGAACCCAGGACCTTCTTGCTGTGAGGCGACAGCACTACCGACTGCGCCACCGTGCCCCCTAATTGTGTATAATTCTACACCTGCATATTATTCTATGCATGTATATCCACGGCTCTGGTCCAGCTGTATGAAACGTCATAAGTGATCGCGGAATTTGCTGTCGCTTTGAAATGACGCTAGAGTGCGTTCCGATCCTATTAGGCCAACGGGTGGACCACTCACTCCGTCCTTTAATTTACCACTCCGGCATTTAATCCTCTCCTCCTCGCAGGGGCGGGGCTTAGGCGCGAGTGGAGGACGCGAGGAGAGTGAGCGAGTGACCGAGTTTGAGGGATTGGAATTCAGAAAGAAGAGGAGAGTGAAACTAACAGCTTGGGTGTGAAGGCTGTACTCACTGCACCATAATGTAACAATAAATCGCATGCCAGCGTGGCTTCATGAAGGTTATGACTCAAAAAGGTGATGCGGCTAAAATGGAAGATGATCAGTGTCTATTACACTGATCATCTTCCATTTTAGCCGCATCACCTTTTTGAGAGTAATGTAGGCCTGATTCAGCATAAAAGAAAGTGTCAAAACTGAAACATTTTCTGTCTAAAGCAGCACTGACTTTGTGATATGATAATGGTCTGTGTGCTCCTTCTTGTATTGTTATACTATGAGGTGCATTGATACATATTGTAGCATGATGAGCCATTCATGTTTTTTGAGCTAGATATAACTTGCATTATTATTTTTGAACACTTGGTGGCAGTCATTGGCTGCACAGGGGGTTGTATATGTAGGGACACAGGTGACAGTAGAGTGACAGTGAGGTCACACAGTTTTGTCACCTGACCAGCACAGAGCAACATGCTACAACATAACCTGGTATGTTCATCTATTTGTACAACTATGTCAACAAACAACAACAAACTAAACTGTAAATAAAGACTCTGATGTACTGGGTCTGTGTAAGATGACCTGTGCATTAAAGACAATGGGGAAAAGGAAGGACACTCTAAAAAGTTGAGAAATCACCATCACACACACCAGTAAGTCTACCTTGGACTTCTTAGGATAACTGCAGTATCAGCTAGGCCTACAGGTAGGAATATTCCATGAAATGGAGCTGAATTTGATAAATAATTACACTATCAAAAGCAATTTAAAGTGAAGTTCAATTATTTCAAGTTTTAAATGCACATTGTCCCTGTCAAATAAACTGTCAAACTAAATGTACCAACAGTACATTACATTACATTACAGTCATTTAGCAGACGCTTTTATCCAAAGTGACTTACAATAAGTGCATTCAACATAGGTAGGGAACGAAACTACTAATCACCAGAAGTCTTAAGTGCATTTTCTGCAAAAACAAGCAACCAAGAGTACCACTACAGTAGAGTAGAGTAGAGTATACCTAGCGCTAAGGTAGAAGTGCAATATATCAGCTACCTACTTTCATAAACAGATGAGACAAAATAGCAAAATCAAATGAGCAAGAGCTAAAACAAATAAGTGTATTGACTAAACAAGATCCAATAAAACAATACAACAATAAAACAAGAGTTCGTACAACTAGTTAACAAGTAGGCCAGGCAAAGAGGAAGGGTAGTGTTTCCTGAAGAGGTGGGTTTTCAGCCTGCGGTGACTCTGCTGTCCTGACATCAGTGGGAAGTTCATTGGCCAGAACAGAAAAAAAGTTGTGACAACAGTAGATGTCTGTGTTTACTAATGTCTGTTACTTGAAAGCACGGCGTCAGAGAAAAAGATAAATCATCGTCCAAAATATACAGACAGTGATGACAATCTGACAAATGTCATCGTCCACTGTTGAGTATAATAACATTTAATGTATAATTCTTCGTATACAATACAATGATATGACTGTCCATTAATGCTTAAAAGTATATTTGATCTATAGGTGACAGGCTGCCCCCCTTTTCCTGTTGCATCAACAAAGTTAAAGTCCAATTAGGACACGGTGGTACTCACTGCTTGTGAGTATTGATAATAATTTATGAACTATGTTAATGATTTATTCGGTGTATGCAACATGAAAGTAGTTTAAGCCTCATTTATGTGTTTCAGGCTCTGAAAATTCAGCCTCGTCAGCCCGGTTGAGCGTGCTGGCAGAACACAGGGCTGGGAAACGTCTACACCCAGTGAGTATTGATCACATCAAACCAGTCACATTTTACAGGTCATCATGGTGCTAGACTGCAGCTCAGCAGATAATAATAACACACTGAGCAATTCACAATTATTTAACTTTATTACCCACCACTCCAACAGCCGCAAGCAGCTATCAATCACCTTTATGGAACCAATTAAGGTTCTGTGTGAACTTGAGTTTCATGCCTGCAAGCTTGGGGAAAGATTTATGAATACGAGAATAAGCCTCCATCCAAGTACCGCACAGGTGTCATAAATATTGTAGATAAATATGACATCTAGTGTAATCAACACATAATATACTATGTTGGCAAGAGCTGTGGCGTGCACACACATTTTGAGGGGCAGGCGCTCAAGTAAATTATACTTTTTTTTGTTTACTTGATCTGCTCTTTTTTCCCTCTACACCTATACCGTTTTGCCAAAAATAGCAGATCTACAAGCCCACAACGCCTCGCAGCGAGGCGTTGTGGGCTTGTAGATCGGCTATTTTTGGCAAAAGTTCTCCTCAGAAAAGGGATGCTAGGTTTCGAGTGGTTATGGTAAAAAGAGAAATCATATCACATAAAGATTTGGCGGACCCCCTGTAGTAACTCTGAGGACCCCCTAGGGTCCCGGACCCCCTGTTGAAGACCCCTGCTGTAAACTTTTTTTCAAAAGGGCACTTCTGGTCAAGAGGGCAAAGGGCAGGTGCTCTAGCGCCACCTAGAGTCTATCTGTGCACGTCCCTGGGCAAGAGGGAGTTAGGCTGTGATTTCTTCATGACAGGTTCATAAATTGGACCAATGCAATGTTTTGATCAATAACAAACCTAGAATTCAACAGCAACCTCTACAGCTTTTTTTTGATTGAATAGTTTATTAGTCAGAAATGTAAACAGCACGTGGTGCTGCAAGACATTAAAGGATAAAAGGATAAAACTAAAAACCTATCATACACTAAACCAGTAGTTTTCAACCAGTGGTCCGGGGACCACCAGTGGTCCTTCAGGGGGTTCTAAGGGGTCCCCAGCTAAATGATAGATATTTAGGAACCAAATGGACCCTTATCATAAGGGTCTTATGCGCCTGTAACTCAGAGAGTGTACAAATGGAACCAAATGGACCCGTTAGGGTCCATTTGGTTTGATTTTACAATATAAATATATAAGTTTGATTTTACAATATAAATTAGGGTCCCAGAGATAGAAATACCATTAAATGGGGGTCCGTAGCCCTAATGCATGTCAAACTGGGGGTCCTTGAAATGAAAATGGTTGAGAATCACTGCGAGAGCCGTAAAAATCTACTCTTATGGGGGTCCCTGGCATATCTTTTCAAATGGGTGGCCCGCAGGCTAATAAGTGTCAATTTGGGGGTCCTTCACGTGAAAAGGGTTGAAAACCACAGCACTAAACTATCATCACATTCAATAAAGACCACCCAGTAGACTGAAATATGTGCAGAGTATTTGCAGAATGCTAATGTGTTATCAACGGAAAGACACAACGCGTTGTGAGCTTGTAGATCTGCTATTTGAAAATATTTAGTACTTTTACTTTTGGTACTTTAAGTACATTTTGATACCAACACTTTTGTAGTTTTACTCAAGTAAATCTTGAATTCTGGACTTTTCCTTGTAACAGAGTATTTTTTATATTGCAGTATTAGTACTTTTACTTAAGTAAAGAATTTGAGTACTCATTCCACCACTGCTCGTTGGATCCGGGCCGGCGGTGTGTGGTTCAACCCCCTCCCCCCACCCCACCCTCCGGGTCCCTGGGTCGCTACCTGGGCCAACTGCGGCCCAAAAACCTGAAAAAAAAACACACCAGAGAGGCCTAGGGCTCTTGGCCCCTCCCTTGCGTGAAATTTTGGATCGGGGGAGAAGGGCCAACTGGTGCCATATAGGGATAGGTAGGGACCATGCCCGGGCGTGAGGCACCTTCCTGGGGGGGCGTCCCTGTGCCACGCGGGGCCAAGGTCCTGGAGCTTTTTGAAAAACATTTTACGGCCCCCAGGTCGTAAAAATGTATGACCTGTGGGGAGGGGCCAACTGGTGCCATGGGGTATGCATGGAACATTCGCAGCACAAGGCTCCTTCCTAGGGCCGTGTGAGGGCCGTGTGGGGGCCAGATCCTGATTCTTTTTGAAAATTCTGAAAATCGCACTGTGTGTTTGTACATTCTTGTCAATCTGTGCTTTTCAGCTTCCAAAAACGGCCACCGCTCCGGGGCCGTGGGTCGCCGAGGGCCAGCGACGAGATCGTTGGATCCGGGTTAAGGGTGCACACGCGGCGGTGCCCCACCCTCCCTGGGTTGCTGCCCGGGCCAACTGCACCCCGAAAACCCGGGAGCTTTTTGAAAAAAGTTCAAAAATGTTTCGAGGCCCTTGGAGCTGAAGGGCTCCCAAACCACTCTCCTGGTGGACATTTTGGATCGGGGGAGAAGGGCCAACTGGTGCCACGCCGGGCCAAGATCCTGGAGCTCTTTGGAAAAAATTTGAATGTTTCGAGGGCCCAGAAGGCACTCCCCTCGTGGAGATTTCCGACTGGGGGGGAGGCCAACTGTTGCCATAAGATGTGTAGGGACCATGACCGCCACGAGGCACCTTCCTGGGGCTCGTGTCTGGCGGCGTGAGCGCCCGTCTCCTGGAGCTCCTCGTTGTACCCCCCCCGGGTCCGCTCCCTGGAGCCCACGAGGTGCCCGGCTCGTCCCTGCCGCCCTCCTTTGAAATTGTCTCCCGAACGAGATGCCAACGTCCTCCAGAACGTATGCATGGAGCTTCGCCGTCGCGATGCCCAGCGGATATAATCCCTGGATTGGCCAGGCCAACAACTTTGCAGTAACAGGCTGGCGTGACAAACCATTAGGCTACTGTCATCATGGTGCTAGACGGCAGCTCATCAGATTATTATTAGAACACACTGAACTAAATAAAATATAGTAACACACTGAATACACTGAACAGTTCAAGATAGGGTAAGTGATTTTCTTTGGTTAAAATAAGTGTTAAATAGCTCTATATTCTATATTCTCTATATTCTTCTGTACTCATTGCTATAGAGTGTTTGTTCAGTAAAAGGAGTCCCCTTGTCTCTCCAGCTCTTTATAAAACAGAAAATGCATTTTTGTTTCAGTTTCAGTTTCATTTCCAATTTTATCCAATCAGGATAGAGAACTCAATCAGGATATAGATTAAACAAGTGAAATTGGAAGTGATGACACTAAGAAATGAGCAGACAAAATTGGAACTGGAACTCTATAAAAATGAAGCTTAAAAATGGGTACTTTCTCCTGATTGGCTGAGATTTTGACACCTACCGGAAAATGTATTTTCTGTTTATTAAAGAGCTGGAGAGACGGGGAGACTCCTGTTACTTAACAAACATTTTATAGCAATGATTACTATCAGAATATAGTGCTTTAACCTTTTAACAAAATACTTTTTGTTTTAACCCAAAAATATCACTTACCCTACTTTTCACATAAATGTATTACCCACCACTCCAACAGCCGCAAGCAGGTTTCTTTACCTTAATGAAAAAGCGTAAGCTTCTGTGTGAACGTGAGGTTCATGCCTGCAGCTTGAGAAGAGATGAATGAGTACTTGAATAAGCCTCCAGTCAATTTCACACCTTCAGTCATTTGACACATCGTGAATGATTTATATACTAGGAAATATGATTATAATTATGACATATTTATGAATATGACGACTACTAAAATACCTTTGGATGAACCAAAGGGAGACCGATTCACAAGATAAACATGACATCTAGTGTAATCAACACATAATATACTATGTTGGCAAGCATTTTCATTGATATATCACAAATTAGTCGAGAGCAGAGAGCAGTTAGGCTTTGGGAGCAACAGGGAGTTAGGCTTTGATTTCTTCATAGGTTAATACAATGGACCAATGTTTTGATCAGTAACAAACCTCAATGATATGGTTCAGGTCTGTTATTCATCTCATAATGCTAGAATTCAACAGCAACCTCTACAGCTTTTTTTGGGATTGAATACTTTATTAGTCAGAAATGTAAACAGCATGTGGTACTGTAAGACATTAAAGGAGGAGTTCACCCAAAAAATTACTTATTTTCTATCAATTACACACCCCATGAAGCCTTGATTTCATGGATTTATTTTTGTTTTTGTGGCATTCCTAGACAATAATTTGATGACTGTGTGTATTTCTGGTAGGAGACACAATTTTTTTTACTTTGTGTCTCCTACCGGATACATTAGCTGGTAGGAGACGGGTAGGAGACGGGCGACAAAAAAAAAAAAAAACATGGATTCAAGGCTTAATAGGGTGTGCAATTGATAGAAAATAAGAAGTCATTTTTGGGGTGAACTCCTCCTTTGAGAATAAAAGGATAACACAAAAATGTCCTGGGGACTTGTTTCCATTGTGGTCCTATATGTATTCAATTCATCAAGATAATGCAACAATGAAGGGAGAATAATAATAAATAGACCCAGCCCACACTAACATCTCATGTTTATGCCTCTCCTATTCTGGATGAGGATGGATAATGTCATTTTGACTTTGACCGTGTCAACCCAATGATCATTGCCTCCAAATGTCATGAGAATTCAGTAATCCATTCTCAAGCTATATTGTTTGCAGTCCATCCCGGGTCCCCACAGCTTAAAACGTGCACCAATAGGCCTTGCGCTAGATTGCGTATTTTAATTGCTTTTTTTTTGTTGTTTTTTGTGAGATCTAGCGTTCATAGTGACAGAACACTATGCAACGGAGAAAAAAAAAAAAAAAAGACTAGATTTCAATCTCAAGATTTCAATCTCGTCTAGCGAGCCTTTTTCTTTTTTTTTTTATAGTCCAAAGTCAAAATTCTCCTTTAAGCCTGATGTACTATGGAAATAGCAGATCTACAAGCGAACAACGTGTTGGTCTGATCCACGTCGTGGCACGTTGTGAGATTGTAGATCTGCTATGTTCTGTGTGCCATGATGCACACAACTAAGTATGAATCAGGCATTAGGTGCAGGGACGTGCACAGATAGACTCTAGGTGGTGCTAGAGCACCTGCCCTTTGCCCTCTTGACCAGAAGTGCCCTTTTTTTCAAGTTTACAGCAGGGGTCTTCAACAGGGGGTCCGGGACCTCTAGGGGGTCCTCAGAGTTACTACAGGGGGTCCGCCAAATCTTTATGTGATATGATTTTTCTTTTACCATAACCACTCGAAACCTAGCATCCCTTTTCTGAGGAGAACTTTAGACAAAAATAGCCGATCTACAAGCCCACAACGCCTCGCAGTAGGCTTGTAGATCGGCTATTTTGGGCAAAGAGGTATAGGTGTAGAGGGAAAAAAGAGCAGACCAAATAAACACAAAAAAGTATAATTTACTTGAGCACCTGCCCCTCAAAATGTCTGTGCACGCCACCGATTAGGTGTTTAAATAGTTTGTTTAATGGTTGCTTGTGTTCCTTTACTAGTCTTTAAACTACTACGTGGCACAGGCCACGTCTTGACGTCTCATCTCATCCCTGCGCGGTGACGGTGTCAGGCCTGGTGTGTTCACTCTTGGTTAGGCAACAGAGTTAGAGGATAACACAGGGACTGTCAGAGAGGTGTCAGACAAGTGCTTTATTTTTGTAATTAACTTTAAACGAGTGCCCTTGGGGTCCGCTCTCATGCCTCAGGCTGCTTTTACCATGTCCAATTGTATTTATTGATTGATGTCTCTATGAGAGTTGCTGTAACACCTTAATTTCCCTTCGGGGATGAATAAAGTACCTACATACCTACCTACCTACCTACCTACCTACCTATTTCATGGGACCTGAACGTGTCTGACACATCACATGACTTGATGAGGTATTTAGAGTCAGCCAGAAGAGGAGAGTCTTGCATCTTCATTCTCTTGATTCTCAGACTCCTGGGTCTTTGGCCATGAAGGACTACGAGGAGACCACAGCCTTCCTTGGACAGTGGGGACGCTTCCAGCAGATCGTGTTCTTCCTGCTCTCTGCCAGCACCATTCCCAATGGCCAGAGTGCGTTCTCTGTCATCTTCCTGGCTGACACTTTGAAATGTAGAGTGGAGTGAAAGTAATCAAAGAAGTATACAAAAAAAAGATACTACTCATAAAATGGACTTAAGTGCAGTACTCAAGTAAATGTACACCGTTACTGTGCTCCACTGTATGACATAAGGATTCATGGTCATGGTCATGTGACTTCACCCGTCGACCTTCAGGATGGTCAGTTATCCTGTGTTATCATTGGTCTATCTGGTTTATAATCCACCAATAATAACTAACAGTTTGACCCTTTGTCCAGATGTGTATGGCTGGCCTATTAAAAAGATATAACTTATTTTATCTGTGAACGTGTATGTTGAGTGAAAGTACCACTCTAGATGTTGTTTTAGTAGAATGACAACTTTTTTTTATTGTTATAACTGCTCAAAGGTCTATTTTGATTGAATGATCCAGATGTATGTTGGTTATTGTGCACATAATGTAACAACATTTAGTATGTGGTTTGCTTGTCCACAGATTCTAATGTTTACCTCACCTGCCTTCTAACTATGTAGCACTTCATTGTTTTTCTTTGTACTCTATTTACGTGATCATTGACCATGTCATTTGTTGACTAGGGTTCCAGCCATTTACTCTGCAAATTGTCTAACATGCAGAGGTGGAAAGTAGCTAAGTATTGTACACTTTTTAGATATTTTTACTTTACTATACCTCTACTCCACTACATCTCAGAGGCAAATATAGTACTTGTACTCCACTACAATTATTTGAAAACTTTAGTTACTAGTTACTTTGCAGATATAAATTATTATATAAAACATACATTAACCACTTTGGCTGTTTTATACCTAGGCTATTTGAAAATTGCCGATCTACAAGCTCACAACGCGTCGCGATGCGACGCGTTGTGAGCTTGTAGATCTGCTATTTTCAAACATTAGTACTTTTACTTTTGGTATTTTAACTATATTTTGATGCCAATACTTGTGTACCTTTAAGTACAGTTAACTCAAGTAACATTTTGAACACAGGCCTTTTACTTGTAACACAGTATGTTTTATATTGTGGCATTGCTACTTGTACTTAAGTAAAACATTTGAGTACTTTTTCCACCACTGCTGACATGTGAATTGTCTCGCTAGGACGCGCCTCACTAGCCAAAACACAAGAGGGGGGTGGGAAACAACAGGTTGGGAATTGATTGCATGAAACAATCACCTGTGCGTCCAGTCTCAATGTTGGTAAACAAATAATCAAGTCTATTGTACATTATGATACAACTGAGATGTAGGTTATTGTTTAAACCATCTGTTGGAACTTTTTTACAAATCAAAACCAAGGAATATTGTACCTGGCTCAAATGTTTCACTGAAGAGCGTGCAAGAGAAGGCTGAGTAATTACAATAGATGTCACAAACATTTCCTGTGTGACTGTGGTGCAGGAGATATGGCAGGATTTGATTTGATATGTACCCATACCCTGATGAAGACATAATATGTCGAAACGTTGGTAACTTATAAATAAAAAAGTTTATTGCATCGTGGCTGCGAGTCTGTGCGACCTCCCCTTACCCTTTTTTAGTTTACTATTCCAGTGGTCAGCACCTCCTTACTACTGGTGTGCGCTTTTGCTCTTTTGTAGGATTTGATGTGTAGAAAGTCCCTGGTTCCAATCAACCTTTTGGAACATTTTCACTCTGTATCTGAATGCTAAGTAATCAGTTGACCACAATGACCCTTGCATGTGTAGCAGGATGGGTGTCTCCCACTCCGGCCATGGCCCATCCTCCTCCCACTAATCAGTGGGCTGATTGCCTGCAGTATTTAGGCAGTGCTCCTTCTACCCGCTGGAGGTGTCGCCTCTTGTTTGGTGTGAGTGTCTTCGGACTGGTCTCCTCGACCAAAGCTGGCCCGGTGGGCTTCAGTTAAGCCACGCTTGCCCATGGCGTGTGTGTGTGGGTCCTTCTGACATGTTTCCTCCAACAAAGCTGGCCCGTTGGGCTTCAGTATTTGTTTGCTCACGATGCATCAGCGCAGTCCCTGTGTGCGGCTGTCTGTCTCCCCACGGAGAGCGCGTCCCCCACCCCCCCTTCCCCCCTGGCTGGGTATGTGTGTGACTGAGCCACACAGAGGTGTGAGAGGAACGCGCTGCTGTTTCGCCTTTGCCTACTTCACCACTGACCGACACACCCCGTGTGTAGCTGCTGCCATAATTATTATTTTAGATAATTGTTATTTCTTTATTGCTTGCTCGTTTGTTTCATGAGTATTATTTTTCTTTAATTATTGGGAAAATTTGTACCGGAAGTGTCTGTTTATTCATTGCCCGGAACTCTTTAAATGGTCCTGTGTCAGTGGAACACTCAAGTGGTTGCGCTAGTGCACTTCCTCCCATGCAGGTGGAGTCACGGGAGAAAGGTTTGTTTGTTCATTTGTTCATGAATTTGGTTCTCAAGTCAATATTGTGTAGTGTGAACGTTTGGTTGATTTATTGATTGTATTGCAGTTTGTATGTTGCTGTACCTCGCTGTTGTGGGCACTTGGACTTGGACTCATTCATTCCCTTTATTTACACGCAGCCAGCGAGGTGTGTTTGTTTGTATTTTCTTATGTATGTTTATTACTTTTATGTTGTATAATGTTTGTTTTATGTTCCATTATTTATGTGCGTGTATTGCAAAATAAACCTACCAGTATGCAGAACAACCTGTGTCGTTTTTGGGACTAGAGGGAGTGACACCATGTTGTGGGCTTATTTTAATGATTATATTCTAATGTTGCGTGGAGCCCCCGGTCACACTGTTACAATGCAAATTGTTTTAATATTGTGTTGTAAGAGTCCTCACTAACTTTATACTGTTCTCCTTTTAGCCCTGGTGCTGGGGACCCAAGGAGGGAACAGCTGATGGTCGCTCCAGTGGTAGTGGTACTGTAATACCCCCTTTTTACTTATGTTGCTAATTCATTATCGTTTGGTTCTATACGTGCTGTGGTTTATCGGGGTGCCGCTGCCCTGGACGGTCAGACTGCCACCCTGCCCCCCAGCATTGGCCCATATGCATGTATAGGCTACAGTATATTGCTTTGTTCATCCAAAATGGTAATTTGTACGTTTGTCCCACTGGATGTAATCTCTTTTATTAATATATAGAGAGAGAGAGAGAGAGAGAGAGAGAGAGAGAGAGAGAGAGAGAGAGAGAGAGAGAGAGAGAGAGAGAGAGAGAGAGAGAGAGAGAGAGAGAGAGAGAGAGAGAGAGAGAGAGAGAGAGAGAGAGAGAGAGAGAGAGAGAGAGAGAGAGAGAGAGAGAGAGAGAGAGAGAGAGAGAGAGAGAGAGAGAGAGAGAGAGAGAGAGAGAGAGAGAGAGAGAGCTCTGAGCTGCTTACATAGGGCAGAAAGCCACTCCCTCCTCAGATGGGAAACAGACGGACATTAGCAATTATTAGACAATCACCCAATTAGACATCAATGTGAAGGATAGGAGAGAGAGAGAAGAGAGACAGATAAGAGGCCCATCACGTGCCATTGTTATTTATGAATAAAATGTGACAGATTTATTTTACATACGTTTCATTCTCAAATCTAACGTTCATCCCACATGACTGTGGGATGAACTCATGCATCAACTGGTTCACACGACAGACACAGGAGATAGGCTCCTATAACCCCATCGACCACATGGCTCGGCAAGGCTTATTGTGTTATTTCAGGTCATGTCCTGTGGCATTTCCTGCTAACTGAAGTGTGGTGGCGATATTGAGAACAGGAAACGATTGAAAACCACATTTCTGTTCCTCACATGACTCATAACGCTACACAGCCTGTACAGCGACTTTCACTGCATCAACCTGTTGATCATTCTGTCTCGTCGGGAGGCAGAATGAACACCTCGTGTCAACCGGTTAGCCTCGGCTTTCCACGTCAATTCTTACCTGTTGTTTACATTGCAGTATTAATCGTTGGTCTGATTGCAAATGGCTGGGGATTGAAATCCTTGTTCCACAACTGGAAGAAACTGGGGAACATCAACATTTTCGTCTTCAACCTGGGAATTGCGGATGTGTTATATTTACTCACACTCCCGTTTCTGGTGGTCTACAATGCTTTGGGGAACAATTGGATCTTTGGAGACGTGTTCTGCAAGATAACAAGATTCTGCTTCAACTTGAACTTGTACGGCAGCATCAGTTTCCTCACTTGCATAAGTGTTTATCGTTACCTGGCTGTTGTCCATCCAATGAGAGTCATGGGAAGAATTACTCAGACCCACTCTGTGATAATAACGGTAATGGTCTGGGTCTTGGTGTGTGTTCAGATTGTTCCAGACATGATGTTCTTCACTAAAACATCTATTACAAACGAAAGCAATGTTATCAGGAAATGTTATCAAACTACTTCTAAAGATCAGGTCAAAGACTACCTGATGTACAGTCTTGGACGAACGCTGACCGGCTTCTGCATCCCGTTACTCATCATACTGGGCTGCTATGGACACGTGATCGTAGTTCTCTGCACCAAAACTAACATCGACAAGGTGTTGAAACAGAGATGCCTCAGACTGCTGTTCATTTTGATCGTACTTTTCTCTGTGTGCTACATCCCCTATCACGTGCTTATGAACCTCAACCTGAAGGCAAGGATTTTGGAGAAAGAACGTCTGTGTCAGGAGTGGTTTGATAGAGTCTACATCGCTCATCAGACGAGTCGTGGACTTGTGTGTCTGAACAGTGCCATCAACCCCCTGATTTACCTCTACGCGAACGAAGGGCTCCACCATCGGGTCAGGCAACTGAGACTCTTCAGGCGGGTCCGGCTCTGTCAGGGTGTCGAGGACGCACCCATCACCCCAACCAGGGAAATTCTTCTCAGCACAGGTCTTGAAGTTGAACGTAAGTGTTCAACTTCAAGACCTGTATAGTTCAACTTCAAGACTGAATAGTGACTATTACTTATCTGATGTTTCTGCCGTCTGTGTTTTTGTATTATACTGTGTGTTAAGTGAGAACAGTTTTGCAAAAGTAAAAGAAAAAAATCTATTTTATTTTGAATTATTTTGAGCTTGGTAGATTATCGCAGATTATACAGTATATATAGCATGTCAAATGAAAGCTTGGGAATGTGCTTTTGTGACACATTTGTGTATTTTGTTACTGGGACAATACTTTTTGGTGTGTAGAGAGCATCGTATGCAACCCTTTTAACATGAAGTGCCATGTTTTTATTTCCTTGATAGTCAGTGTGGCATAACAACATTAAGTTGATTATGACACCACATCGAAATAGAATATCTCCAATTGATTGTTCATAAATATAACAACCTTTTTTTTTCTTCTCCCGGACTCCCTCCCCAGTCAGAGTTTGAATGGATGTAGAATTATTTGCAGGATGTCATTTGTATATAGATGTGAGGGGACTTAATTGCATTTAAAAATGTATATATTTGACTTTAAACCAAACATCCTCTCTCTCACACTTATGTCAGTGTGCCAGTGATTGCCCTCCCCTGTGCCAATGTTGGCACCTGTGTTGACATACTGTAGTGTACATATGTGCTACCAGTTCAAGTACAGGAGTGAGAAAGTCATATAAACTCTAGCAATTATTATATGACTATACAGGGTGTACTGTAATGTGTCATGTGGTTATCAGGCTATGAATATTAGCTGTAACTGTTTTAACTAGAGACCTAAAAGAGACATTTTATGTCTCCCCAGGATCCAAGGGAGTGAAAATAGCCGATCTACAAGCTCACAACGCGTTGGTGATCAACGCGTTGTGAGCTTGTTGATCAGCTATTTTCACTTACTCTCAAAAGTTACATTTGTGGAATTTATGGAATTTCTTTCAATTTACTTTATTTATTACATTATTTTGAAAAATGATACAATTTGTTTGTAATTTATGAAAACATTTATTTAAAAAAATATTTTGAAATAATTTTAAAAGATAAACAAAAAGGGGGGAGATATTTACTTGCGACCCACAAAAATGGGTCTGTGACCCGCAAATGGGTCCTGACCCACTGTTTGGGGAACAGTGATCTAAATATCTGAGAGACTGAGACAAGAGAACTATAACCCATAGTTATGCTATACTGTATTTGCTCACACATTGTCTAACATATTTCTGTTGGGTATGGCACAACCATAATGTTCACACTCACACACTGCTTTGTGGCAAGCTGTTAGTTAACACTGGGCCCAAATAAAATGATGAACTTGGTTTGCTGTCTTATTTTTTAAGAGAGATTTTCAAGAGAGATGATGTAACTTATTAGGCTACTCTGCAAACGATAGCTGGTCTGCAACAGGTCTTATTTAGATCACTAGAAACATACTTTCATACTGTGTAGACTCTGGTAGCAACCTATACATTTTCCAGGTATTTTGTCTAATTAAAAAATGTTTAGTTTAAGTTGTTAGTAGCCTAGACGTATAGTTTAAAAACATCTCCCAATATTTAGCATTGATTGATGATACTCATTATTTTATTCATTCCTTTTGCAAATATAATTGATCTTAACCCTGCATATGCCTGGTATTGTAAGCTATTGGAATGTGATAAATCGGGTTATTTTGTGCAAAGGTAATGCCAGACATAAGGGTTTTAGGGACTTTTTTTCAAATTGAACTTGTATTATATTGTCTGCAGTAAGCAGAGAGTTGTGTGTGTCTCTAAACCGTTTCGAGTGCAGCTGACACACTAACACGTTTCAGTTGGGTGTGTATGGCTCAACCACATCACTTCCTGATGATGGTAATGAAAACCTGTTGTCATACCGTGTGACTTCTTCAATTAACCCTTTAAGACAGGGAATGCATCTGTGTAATTTTTTGATTTCTTCGGCAATTCAAAAAAATAGCAGCTCATATGGCGCGGCACCGAGTGCCACGCTATATGAGCTTGTAGATCTGCTATTTTTCAAAAAGCGTGAAAATTTGTGCAAATCTTTGAATATATGTATTTTTTTTTAAAGCGAACATTTGTAACTCAAAAATATTCAAAATAAGGATGTGCACATATTTCCACGATTTCCCCCCCAAAAACATTGCAGATCTACAAGCTCATCTACAAGCGCTATGAGCCCTTTTAGTCACGGTTGGAACAGGGGAACTGAAACTAACGCCAGCTCCCTTGTCTTCAGCCACTTTGCATAATTATGTAAATTATGTTTAGAGCAACGTTGTATTTTTCCGCCTCAAGCATCATGCTACAGTACATGCGTCGCAAGACTTTGTGATATATTCAAATCTTACAGAATTCCTTGTTTAACACCGTTTATTTGCCAGCCCATACTATTATCATCATCAGGGTATGCCAGGTAGGATCCTGCTTACTGAAATGACTATGAACTATGAACCATAGACTATGAACAGGAAATGTTAAAACAGCACCTCTTTCTTCCATGACTCAAAACACCACAGCCTCTACAGCGACGTAATCTGCATCAACGTACAGCTCATCAGGAGACAGGATGAAGAACTCTTCATGTCAACGAGTTAGCTTTTACTTTCCACATCAATTCCTACCTGGTGTTTTTGTTACAGTGTTCGTCGTTGGTCTCATTGCTAATGGCTGGGGTTTGAAATCCTTGTTCCACAACTGGAAGAAACTGGGGAACATCAACATTTTCGTCTTCAACCTGGGAATAGCGGATGTGTTGTATTTGCTCACACTCCCGTTTCTGGTGGTCTACTATGCTCTGGGGAGCGAATGGATCTTTGGAGACGTGTTCTGCAAGATAACAAGATTCTGCTTCAACTTGAACTTGTACGGCAGCATCGGTTTCCTCACTTGCATAAGTGTTTATCGTTACCTGGCTGTTGTCCATCCAATGAGAGTCATGGGAAGAATTACTCAGACCCACTCTGTGATAATAACGGTAATGGTCTGGGTCTTGGTGTGTGTTCAGATTGTTCCAGACATGTTCTTCACTAAAACGTTCAGAAACCAAACAGGAAAATGTTATGACACTACTTCCAAGGATTATGTCAAAGACTACCTGATGTACAGTCTTGGACGAACGCTGACCGGCTTCTGCATCCCGTTACTCATCATACTGGGCTGCTATGGACACGTGATCGTAGTTCTCTGCACCAGGCCTAACATCGATAAGGTGCTGAAACAGAGATGCCTCAGACTGATGTTCATTTTGATCGTGCTTTTCTCGGTGTGCTACATCCCCTATCACGTGCTCAAGAACCTCAACCTGGAGGCAAGGATTTTGACAAAAGAACGTCTGTGTCAGGAGTGGTTTGATGGAGTCTACATCGCTCATCAGACGAGTCGTGGACTTGTGTGTCTGAACAGTGCCATCAACCCCCTGATTTACCTCCACGTGAACGAAGGGCTCCACCATCGGCTCAGGCAACTCTTCAGGCGGGTCCGACTCTGTCAGGGTGTCGAGGACGCACCCATCACCTCAACCAGGGAAATTGTTCTCACCACAGGTCTTGAAGTTGAACACTTACATTGACCATTTTAATTCTCTGATGTTTCTCCTGTCTGTGTTTTTGTAATTATACCCATTAAGACCTGAGGCCGATTCTACAAATGTCTTCTAAATCCTACAGCTTTCTGAAAAACTTATGTTGCTATATCAGTGGTTGTCTAACGTTATGATGTCAAGGACCCCCAAAATATTATATATTTGGCTGCCGATCCCCATTTTAAAATAGTTTGTTCCATGGACCCCCCTGAAGCAAAGATTTGAGTTAAAAATGTTCACTGAAAAAAAAAAACACATATTCAAAGATTTGCAAAGATTTCCACAATTTTTCAAAAATATCAGATCGACAAGCTCGCTGTGCGGCATGAAGTGAAGCGCTGTGAGCTTGTATATCTGCTATTTTTTAATAGCCAGCGGTAAAATCTAAAATGATACAGATGCCTTCCCGGTTTTAATGGGTTAAGTAGCAAAATGATAGATGCAATGTCATTCTTTTTAGAATATGGAGCAAAGATGTTGTGAGAATCGCATGATCTATAAATATCTGAGACAAGAGAGGACCCATAGATATGCTACTGTATTCACTGGTGTTGCTGTTTAGTCAGTGGTGGAAAAAAACTAAGTATGTTTACTCAAGTACTGTACTTAAGTACCTTTTTGAGGTATTTGTAATTTACTTGAGTATTTACAATTTCAATACTTATACTTCTTCTCCACTACGTCTCAGAGGCAAATATTGTACTTTTACTCCATTACAATTATGTTATTAACTTTAGTTACTAGTTACTTTGTAGATTTAGATTATTACAAAACGTACATTTACCACTTCAGCCCTACAGTATATACATTTGGCCATATCAAAATAGCCGATCTACAAGTTCATGCTTTTAGATCGGCTATTTTCAAAAGATGTTTTTATACATTTTATACATTTGAAAACTTCTACTTTTGTGAAATGGGACATTCTGCATAATGAGTACTTTCTACTTTTGGTACTTAAGTAAATGAATTGAGTACTGACACACTAACCCATTTCAGTTGGGTGTATGACTCACAGCACATCCTGCTGATGGTGATGAAAACATGTTCTCACACTCTGTAACCTTTTCAATTAAACAAAAGGGATTTTTAATATAATCTTTCAACTGGCATATTTTTCACAATAATAGTTCCACATAATCTTTTTTTGACAGCTTCTTAAATACCATTTTAGTCAAGAGTGTCTGCCCCTCGACAAATGACACAGATATCGAGAAATGTATTTAATTCATTTATGTTAAAGTTTAAACGTTATATGTTTAAAATGTCATCAAGTAGAATATGGAGCAAAGGCGCTTGAGAATAAAAGGGATTCAATCTTTGAGAGAAATATATCTTTGACCCATAACTGTAGTTATTTACACCTACTGTACTCTCACTTTCAGGTGTATGGCGACATTAACCTTCAATGTTTCAGAAATCATGTTTCATGTTTTCTAGTTGTTAATTAAGATGTTATTATCTTTCTGCTCCTCGCTGAACCTCTCACCCGTCACAATACAGGAAACTGAAACTAACGCCAAGTCACTTGCAGTGGTGTAAAGTAACGAAGTAGCTACATTTACTCAAGTACTGTACTTAAGTATACATTTGAGGTATTTTTACTTTGGTGGAGCATTACTTTTACTTCTACTCCGCTACATCTCTGAGGACAATATTGTACTTTTACTCCACTACAATTATTTGAAAACTGTAGTTATTAGTTATATTACAAAACATACATTAACCACTTTAGCCCTATTGTATAGGCTATTTGAAAATAGCCGATCTACAGGCTCACAACGCGTCGCATCGCGACGCGCTGTGAGCTTGTAGATCGGCTATTTTCAAACATTTTAGTACTTTTACTTTTGAATATTTACTTGAACTTTGTGTATATTAAGTATATTTTTTTCAAGTATAGTTTGATGCCAATACTTTTGTACTTTTACGGTTTTGAACACAGGCCTTTACTTGCAACAGAGTATTTCTACATTGTGGTATTGACACTTGCACTCAAGTAAAAAATAATTAGTACTTTTTCCACCACTGCTCACTTGTCTTCAGACACTTTAAAAAATGATGCTATAGCCACTTAAACCCTTTATATGTTGTTGACCAGGGGTCCCCAAGGGATATATACTTGGTCCCTGCCTTTATTCCCTCTACAGAAAATCTACAAGCTCACAACGTGTTGTGCAGCAATGCCATTTTGAGCTTGTAGATCTGTTATTTTCTCTGAATGTTTGCCTATTATGACATGGCCAGAAGGTTGAGATGCTGCTGTGGTTTACACTTGAACAAAATGCAGATTAACTTTGTTTTCTTCTGGGTTATTTTATTGACCAGATCCAAAACAATATGTAATAATAAACAATGTTATAAAACAATATAAATGTACAACATTTACAATATATATTTACAATATGAATCTCTGAGGTATAGAGTCTATAAACCATCATGGAGGAGAAACGCCATGTGCGCGACAGACAAGCTCCAAGTACTGCAGCCTCTCAAGCAGCTGCTGCTTGTCTGCCTCCAGCGCCTTGAGACGGCCCTCCAGAGCCTTCACAAAGACCTTCTTCTTCTCTCGGGAGTTTCTGGAAGCTTCCTTGTTGACCTCCAGGCGGAGCTTCCTCTTCTGCTCGGCGTCCATGCCCCGCCCCCTCTTCTTCTGCGCGATGGCCTTCTGAGGAAGACTTGAGCCAGGGCTGGTGGTGGTGGTGGTAGTGGTGGCGGTGGCCATCATGTTCCCCTGAGAAAGGCGCGAGGAGCGAGGGCTCTGTGCGTTGGCCGTCTGAGGAAGGTGCTCAGTACTGGTGGTGGTGTCCATCATCGTTGTCCCCTGACGGAGGCTTGACCCGGGGCAAAGCAGTTCATATAACGCAGACATGCCTTCATCGACGTCGTCGTCGTCTTCTCCTGCCGCTTCTCCAGCTGGCCGCGTAATGTCACACCTACCGATGGTCATCTGAGGAACACTGGAGCCGGGGCTGTGTGCGGTGGACATCATCGTCCCCTGATGAGGAGGGCCGGAGTCCGGGTAAAACAGCAGGTCATAATATGAGGCAGACACAGACAGGTCTTCATGGTGTCCTGAGACAGCCTGCAGAGTCCTGATGTCACTACAGGGTTGCAGGTCATAATATTGCAGGGCAGCAGCATCCTGCACCTGCATCTCCTCCATGGTGGCGTAGGTAGGAGTAGGACACACGGGTGACAACATGGATGGACCTGTGGTGGCATCAAGGACATGACGAGGTGTGGGAGCAATGAGCATCTTCACTGATGTTTCAGATGCTGCTGCTGCTGCTGCTATAGTGAGCTTTGAATAAAGCCTTAAAGTGCAACAGAATGGTGGTCTCTGAATCTCCTCCCTTTGAACTGTCCTGGACAAAGATAAAGTGTGACTGACATCTTGAATTTGACTTTCACCTTTTTATGGGGATGAACTGGCCAATCACAGCACAGGGCTCCTTCCATCAACACACCAGAGCCATCATCCCATCATCGGGCAAACGAACCGTTGCCAGGGCAACGCTGGAGCGGACGCTCGTGCAGAGATCAACAAAAGGCTAACGCCTTTGATGGTGCAACACTGCCTCCAGCTGGTGTGTTTTTCTGCTGTTTTCTTTCCCACGTAAACAAACCGTTGGATCAATACTTCATAAAAACCAAAAGGATTCAATGAGACGTCGTCGTACGACGGTGTCGCTCGGTGTTGCTTGCCGACAAAAGACAGCTTGGATCTGCATCTGATCTGCAGTGGTGGGAAAAGTACTCAAATGTTATACTTAAGTAAAAGTATCACTGTAATAGCCTACGTATCAATACTCTTTTACAAGTAAAAGTCTGGAATACAAAATTTACTTGAGTAAAAGTACAAAAGCATTGGTATCAAAATGTACTTAAGGTACCTAAAGTAAAAGTACTCGTTATGCAGAATGTCCCGTTTCACAAGTTATCATTATGTCTAAATTATAAAATGTATGTGTGTAAAAATGAAAAAATGAAAATAGCAGATCTACAAGCTCACAATGATGCGACGCGTTGTGAGCTTTTTTCAAATAGCCAAAGTTTAAATAGGGCTGAAGTGGTAAATGTATGTTTTGTAATAATAATCAAAATCTACAAAGTAAATAGTAACTAAAGTTTTCAAATAATTGTAGTGGAGTAAAACGTTCAATATTTGTCTCTGAGATGTAGTGGAGTAGAAGTAAAAGTACAGAACATTGTAAATACTCTAGTAAAGTAAACATACCTCAAAATTGTATTTTAAGTACAGTAACTTAACGCTGCAACTCTATGGTCATGTCCCTCTGCCTGCCCGTCCCTGACCACCAGGGGGCACTGCACTACAAAGTACATGACAAACTACGGTAGCCCTACAGATCGGCTATTTGGTTATTATTCGGCTAAAGTGGTTAATCAATGTATGTTTAATAAAAAAAAATATCTCAAAACTGTACTTAAGTACAGTAGCCTACTTGAGTAGAGTACGTGTACTCAGTTACTTTCCACCACTGCCAGTAGACAATACACGCACATTAAGATCTTAACGTTACGCCTCTCTGGTAACCATGGTAACGGAAACGGGAACCTGTCAACATGGAGGAATGACGGGGATGCTCCTTTTAAACGGAATGAACATTTATATTTCTACAACGTGTTTTTCAGACTGACTTTTCAAAGTGTTTTAAAGAGAGTTTTCAAAGTGTTTAATAATAAAGACTGAGCTGAAACGCTGTTGTACATTTGAAGCTTTTAAAACCAGACACACGTTTTGCTAGCCCTGATCGATGAGTCATGGATGATCTTCAACATGGTGTTTGGACTTTCTCTCCTTTGGTCTATTTATCTACATAAACGTCCACATTTCAAATATCAAGTGCTTAAATTATGGCCACGGATATTAAAATTATATACGTTTCCTCAGAAGTGCCCGTATGTTCCGTATTGTTCAATAAAAAGTATTTTAATCTGATTGGTGCCATTTTCTCCGTATTTTCTCCATATGCTTTCTATTACGTGACCCTATCGGTTGGGAGGTGTATTGCACTCTGATACGTCATAACGCTATGAGAAAATGACTTCTAATTGGATTAAAATGCTTTTTATTGAACAATGCGGAAAATAAGAGTACTTTTGAGGGCCCGGACACAATTGTAACATCGGTGGCCATAGGGTCAAAACTTTATATTTGAGATTTGAACGTTTATTTAGATGTACGGACCAAAAAAGGATAAAGTGCAAACACTATTTTGAAGATCATCCAGGACGGTCACGACAGATGACCGTCTTGTGATCCAATGCTAAAGTTTGAACAGCTGATGTGTCACGGACCGGTGACGTCACGTTGACGTCACCATGACGTGTGGTGTTTGCTCTCTAAAAGGCAGAGAGCCACAGGTGTCAGGTCAAAGTGGTTATTGCCATCATCATCATCATCACACCTCTCAAAGAGGATACAACAACTTTTGAATAGACCTTCCATCACTCTTTTGTTTATCTTGCATCATCTGCTCTCACTAACTGTAAGCAAAAGCACAATCTGATCATATATTAACGCTGGACATGATGGAAAACACGTCCAAAGACAAATGGCTGCCGGTTTACCCAGATAACACCGCAGCCACCGACAAGGTTCATAATATAGACGACAGTCTAACGAGCCTCGACTGGCTGCAGACATTCAGTATTATTCCCAGTCTGGAGCCAGAGAGGCGTAATGGGGTCAGCCCCAGTCCCCGCCCACCTGTTGTTTTGCACCCTCACAGCAGCACCTGTCTCAGCTTCCGACAGGGCAGCACCCACTCTCCATCCAGCCCCTATGGACTAAGCGGGGACGGGTACTACCCGTACATTCCCCTGCAGCCCGGCCTGCCGACGGGTACCGATTACAACAAGACCGACCCCAAACTCAAACCTCTGCATACCTACGCCTCACTCATCAGCATGGCCATACAGGCAAGCAAACAGCCCAAAGTCGGCGTCTCCTACATCTATGACTGGATCTTGCACAATTTCAGTTATTACAAACACACAGGGTTCAACTGGCAGAGGGCGATTCGTTGCACCCTGTCGATTAACAAGTGTTTTTTGAAGGTGCGCAGGGGGGAGAAAGACAAAGGCAAAGGAGGTTACTGGCGGATCAACCCCCAGCACGCCCACATGTTTGTCAACGGCATCTACAACAGCAGGAAGAAGTCAGAAAGCTACCTGAATTACAAATACAACATCAGCCTCACACAGAACGGGCTGCCGCAAGACCACGACACTGTGGCGCGCGGCCAACATACCGCCGCGGTTCAAGGCCGTGACACCACGCTACGAGGCCACGAGGAGGCTCATGGCACAGACATCCTGCAGGCGTCCATGGCGTCCATCTTCGACAATGTTCCTGACATGGGGAACTGCAACGAATTTGAGGAACTGGTGGAAGAACTGGCTTCCTCCTACTGCGAGAAGGAGGCGTCCGTGGAGCTGGGGCAGGGTGTGGTAGAAAAAGGGGTCGCACCACAGAACCAGACTTCCAGTCAGCACCACCACCACCACCACTCCTATGGTTACACGGAACTGTCTGGTGCGACTCTGGGGTACCACATCACAACGGGAGACCTCTGCGTGTCCCAGCAACAGCATCCACTCCAGGATCTGTTACCAAACGATCATCACCCACTGTACCACCAACTCCTGAACGCTTCCACACCGTTCCCGCCACAGTTCATCCCACTGACGTTGGATCAGGACTTCGGCCCGTGTGACGGCTTCATGAACATGTTAAAATCGAATGTATACTTCGCATGACCTCTCCTCCTTAAGATTGATTGATTGATTGATTGATTGAATACTTTATTAGTCAGAGGAAATTTAAACAGCATGTGGTACAGTCAGACATTATGGCTAAAAGGATAACACAACAATGTCCTGGGGACTTGTTTCCATTGTGGTCCCATGTATTCAATGAATCAACATCAACAAAAATTAACACACTAATACATGTTATCAACCAATACAAAACACTATATATGTACAAAGGAGAAAAAGAATAAACCCCTCCTTTCTATGGGATTTTCCATTTACCTACCTATTTTTTAGGCCAATTTATAGAAAGAAACCTGGTTGCAGACTGATTTTTACCATGAGCAACAAATCATCTTTCTACCAGCATTGCATACATATGCGATGAAATATTGCATTAATCTCATTGAACCTGCAGTTTGTCATTGTCTCCGCCAGGCCGAAGACATGGTGGAGAGTATGTTTTCACTTTGTCCGTCCGTGTGTGTGTCCGTCCAGCTCCATACATGGGCACATGGTCTGTGAACACCTAACATTGGTCGAGCATCACGTGACATCACAATATGTAATATAAATAGGTAAGACAGAATTAATCAGGAACAGTTTTACCACCTCGCCTGGCGGAGACCTGTGCTCCGAGGAGCACTTTTTCTAGTTAGATCATGAATTCATCTGATCGTCACAGAGCTGCCTTTGGAGTCCCGATTTTGGTTGTTATATATTATGTTTTTTTAGTTGCTGTTGTACTTGTAATAGACCAATTATTTGTTTACCAACATTGAGACTGGACGCACAGGTGATTGTTTCATGCAATCAATTCCCAACATATTGTTTTGGGGTGCGCTGGTTTCAGTAGGCCTACATTCAATCTCCTCTTGTGTGTTTGGTGCCGGCTGGTTCTTATCAGTGTGACGTCGTCTGTTAAGGTGTCTATTGTACTTCCTGCTATGCTATGGTAACTTGTGATGAAACCACTGATATTATTACAACAGTGCTTACTTAGGTGGGTTGGATGGGAGGGTTAGAATATATGTATATTCTGTTTGTAATGTTTGCATTGTATCTTGTATACAAAGAGAGGACGTTTTCGGACTCTGACCAAAACGTCATATTTCAATTAATGCTCAGCAAATGTACGACTGTGTGCAGCTATAATCACTTTTCTCAGCTACCACATAGTTAAGTAAATGTTGGTTTCAAATTCATAGCTTTTAGTTTTTACAAGGTGAGCACTCTACCCTATCAGATGGTCACCTTTTTGGATCCGACTGAGGACAAGTGATTTACAGGCAGTGCTATCATAATCACAATTTATCAAACTTGGTTAAATTTTAAGGACCCCCAGTTAGGTATGCATTAGGCCGCGGACCCCACCCATAACTCTGGGTGGGGTGTACAAATGGAACCAAATGAACCCGTAAGGTTCCATTTATTCACTCTGACATAAGGGTCCATTTGGTTCCTAACTATCAATAATTTATCTGGGACCCCCTGGAACCTCTTCAAGGACCCCCGGGGGTCCCTGGATCCCACTTTGAGCTGTTGTACCTGTTGTCTGTCTGTCCTTTTTATGCCCATATTTCATAACCATATATGGAGTTCCGTGTCAGGCATGCCCAAATATGGAGTCTAGGTCATATTGATGACATCAGCGTCCTCCAGTCCATATATGGGGATTTGCGGTGCTAACAAGGTTTTTTGGAGATCCACTGATTCGACCAACTTCCCACTTGGCGCATCACGCCCTCAGGTCCTCGCCGATACGCACGCCGAGTTTGAAGTCGGTCAGTCCCATTTATGGGCATGCCCATATATGGGCATAGCGGTCCAGACCTGTGATGTGACAATAATGTTGAAGATGGAGAACAAAGGAGGGTCTATCTATCTTAACCATAAACTTGAGTTGTTACCTACTTCCTACATTGATTTCAGTATAGACTGCTCTTTTATTTTTATTATAGGCTATACAAATACTCATATTTGAACTACCCTGTCATTGTGAAAATAGCCAATCTACAAGCTCACTGCGAGGCGTTGTGAGCTTGTAGATCGGATTTTTCACAATATTTGCCTCTTACGTAATATTTGACAATTTAGTATATTAAAAAGGTCTTAAAAGTCCTTAAATTGTAAAATGTGCAGATATACCCTGTATACACTTTATACTGTATGTTGGTTTGTTTACTGTTGAGTGAGAAAGCAATGTTGTACATTAAGCTAACATCTGGGGACCCCCCGAAAAATAATTTGGGGACCACCCCCGGGGGTCCCGACTCCCAGTTTGGTAACCACTAGCTGGGCTACGCCACACCGACATTTCAATTTCTGCACATAGGTTATGAGTATGAGGCCAATAAAACCTCTTGAATCAATCTTCAAATGTTTCATATTGCTACATCAGTCACAAGTATCAGTCCACTGAGGTGAGATCCAGTTTCGTGTCACAGAGCTCCTGGTCACCTCTTGGTCACACAGGTAGGGACATGTTGCACCCGACATGACGTCATAGGGATGGGCGATGATGCCCATGGTCACGTGGGTGTACGTCTGTAAGGTAGACTGGGGATCCATTCACCTTTGCAGGCTTGCACATCCGGTCTACGACGGATACGGAAAGGGGTCCGTGTGCAGATATGAAAAAGTTCTAGGACATGACCGGATACAGTAGGCGGGCTTTAAACCGGATGCGAGCCCCGAACAGCAAGTACAAACGTTGGGTTTAGGTTCAGTCTGTAAGGAAACCTGTGGGTTGACGTTAGAGGGAAATGTGAGACAAGGGAAAAAGAAAAGGGAAAAACAAGGTAAGCGGACATATCTATCAAAAACCTATCTCCAATGTTCCGATAAGTAATCAATACCTGCATTATACAATTAGCGGTAAAATACTGCTTAGTGCAGCTATAGACGTCAGAACTTTAAGTGTCGGAAATACAGCTGTAATGCAAGTGGAATCGTAGCCATGGATCACAGTACGACGCTCGTCCGTCACGAGCGTCATGGCTGTACTTTCTCCCCCTTTTTGGTCCCTACATCTACATAAACATTAAGATTTCAAATATAAAGTGTTAACCTCATGACCACGGATGTTAAAAGTATGTACGGGTCCTCAGATGTACCCGTATCTTCCGTATTATTCAATAAAAAAGCATTTGAATCCGATTGGTGGCCATTTTCTCATAGAGTTACGATGTATCAGAGTGCAGTACACCTCCCAACCGATAGGGTCGGGTAGTTGAAAGCGTATGGAGAAAATGGCCACCGATTGGATTAAAATGCTTTTTATTGAACAATATGGATGATACGGGTACTTCTGAGGACCCGTACATAATTATAACATCCATGGCCATGAGGTAAACACTTTATATCTGAAATAAGAACGTTTATGTAGATGTACGGACCAAAAGGGGAGAAAGTGCAAACACTATGTTGAAGTTCATCCATGATGGTCATGTTTCAGGGCTAGTGGAATGGTTACTCTGTAAAGTTAGTAGATTCGTATGATAAACAAAATAAAGACGCATAAAACACGTTGTTCCTGATTATATATATGACTCAAATCACATCCCAACAAGAGAGACAGAATACGCGGTCATCCTAATAGCCTATTCGGCCATGAAACCAACAATAACATTGGTGGAAAAAGTACTCCATTTGTTAATTTACTTAAGTAAAAATATCAGTACCATCGTGTAGAAATACTCTGTTTCACGTGAAAGTCCGGAATTAAAAATGTACTTGAGTAAAAGTACGCGAGTATTATAAAAATGTACTTAAAGTACAAAAGTAAAAGTAGTCCATTCATTGTGCAGAATGTCCCCATTTCACACGTTTTCAAATGTATAAAATCTATTGAACATAGCAAATACAAGCTCACAATTAATGCGTTGCATCGCTTGTTATTTTCAAATGGCCGAAATGTATATAGGGCTGAAGTGGTTCATGTATGTTTTATAATAAATAATAATCAAAATCTACAAGTAACTAGTAACTAAAGTTTTAAAATAATTGTAGTGGAGTAAAAGTACAATATTTGCCTCTAAGATCAGATGTAGTGGAGTTGTAAAAGTACTGAAAACTGGAAATACGCCAGTAAAGTAAAAATACCTCCAAAGTACAGTACTTGAGTACATGTTTAGTTACTTTACACCTCTGGAAACCGAACACTTTGATAGGCCTGTTTCTTCTTTCCCCTGCAGGCATTGGGGTAACTTAAGTTGGAGCCAATAGCCAATAGCAGATCTACAAAGCGCTTGTAGATCTGCTATTTTCGGCGCGAGCACATCTGTGCCCCCTCTTGTTGTGCTAGAAAGCATTGCGTAATGCAGTGTTGCCATGTCTGCCTATTATAAGCGACTTTGGGCTTGTTTTTCTGTGAAGTATGCTTTGTAAATATAATTGGAAGTTGTGGGTTGCTTTTATTTGGTCTTGTTTCTAAAGTGTAGTTGTTTATTTGGGCTTGTTTCTAAAGTGTAGTTGTTTATTTGGGCTTGTTTCTTAAGTGTAGTTGTTTATTTGGTCTTGTTTGTTTTTTCTAAAGTGTAGTTGTTTATTTAGACTTGTTTCTAAAGTGTAGTTATTTATTTGGGCTTGTTTGTTGTTTCTAAAGTGTAGCAGTTGTTTATTTGGGCTTGTTTCCTAAATGTTGTTTAAACCAGTGGTTGACAAGGTGGATGTCAAGGACCCCCAGATTAATATGTAATTTTCCACATATCCCCACCTGAAAATATTTTGTGCCAGGCAGTCAGGGACCCCTTACAAGATCTGTGTTATTAAAATGTTTCTAATATATACAGTACTAATAATAATAATATCTACAAGCTCAAAACGCATCGTATCGCGACGCGTTGTGAGCTTGTAGGTCTGCTATTTTCAATTAGCCACTAGCCAGTACAATAGGTGTAATGCACTCATGTGGTCTATTAGTCACTTAGTGGCAGCGGTGGCCTAGTGGTTAGAGGGGCGGCCTTGATACCGGAAGGTCCCTAGTTCGATTCCCCAATTCATCACATCAATCATGAATCACCGCTGAATAGCCCTTGAGCAAGGCTTCCATGCAGGGTCCGGCTGGAAACAAGTTTCGTACTTAGTCCGACACCCTGGGTAAACAACAAACTTTGCTTTGCTTTGCTTACTTGTTTTGGGCCTTTTTTTTTGTAGACCTGGTTGCTTATTTCTCTCGCAGAATCAGGCAACACTGATCAGATCAACCACTTCCATGTTTTCAGCAGCTATTGGATAAATAAGTAGGCCTACTACTGCCTACCATTAAGTACAACAAACAATAAGCCTTTGTCTTTGTTTCCCCTGCAGGTGATTGCTGGTGTTCTCTCATGTAGGTTTGCATTCTGATCGGCAAGCCAATGTAAGTGGAGTTGCGTGTCACTCACACTGCGTGCGTGTGAAAGAGGTATTCTGTCCAAGCACTGTTGTGTATGTATGACTTTAAACACCGACCGGCCGCCCTCATAGTTCACATAAGAACCCTGTTTCTATTTGCTGGTTCACACACAGTCACTGATACATTTCTGTGCCTTTTTGTTGCAGTTTGTTTTTTTTACTCCTGGCTACTTGTACGCTCTAGAGCAATGGTTCTCAACCAGTGGTCCGGGGACCACCAGTGGTCCTTGAGTGGTCCCCAGCTAAATGATGGAGAGTTGGTAACCAAATGGACCCTTATAGCTCTTTAACTCTTGAGAGCGTAAAATGAAACCAAATGGACCCTTACGGGTCCATTTGGTTTCATTTTACGCTCTCAAGAGTTAAATTATTGTTAAACATCTGCATTGCTTAATTTACAAGAAGTCACACAATTAGAGAATGTAGAAGAATTGATATGTTGATCAACGTTTGCCTGTTAATCTCTCCTATGGAACCAACATCAATACAGCATGGATGGAATTGTGGACAAAACCTTATGCAACGACAACAAAATATTCTAAGTTTTGGGCCTGAGAGTCTAAATCTCATCAAACGGTAGTCCATGGCTCACATGCCAAATAAACAATGGACCTTGAGGGTTGAAAACTCCTGCTCCAGAGGCCTGCACATGCTTATTGCAACAGCATACTTTGTTGTATTGGTTATTTAGGTCATGCATGGCACAAAAATGTATTATTGACACAAGCTTGCATGGAGGGTGCTTGGATAATAATTTCACTCACTATGGGCTACTACTATGGGGTGCTGGTGCTGGTGCTGGTCTAGCCCCCAAATGTTCCCAAATACCCCGCTCCTGGTGGGGGTCTTCTCTGGGGGGTATTGGTGCTGGCTGAACCGTTTTTGTTTTGTTTTGTTTAGTGACCGTTGAATAAAAAATATAGATTTGGTGGGTATCCTAATTCCTTCATTTGAGAGTAAGAGAGTGTTGCATATTAATGTTATATGATCATGTCATGTCATGACATAATCATCTCATTTAAGCTAGCACAGACTTGGGGTCTGATTTCAGTTGATTCATTTCTATTGGATTTCTTCTTTCTTTCTGGCTGTGCTTTGATAATGATGTGGAATGTATAAGAATTCATTGCCCTATAAGTCATTAAAGGTGTCTGTCCACACCAAGAATTATAACCTTTTAACGACAGCTATTTATCATTGTAAAGATGTTTTTAACTCAAGTGGACGTCAGAGTCCACAATACAGTATAACAACAATGTTATTGGGAGTACTTTAACCCATTAAAACCGGGAACGCATCTGTGTTAACCACTTTAACCATTACTTTATACTTTGGCTATTCAAAAATAGCAGATATACAAGCTCATAGCCCACGCTCTGAGCTTGTAGATCTGCTATTTTTGAAAAATCGTGAAAATGTGTGCAAATCTTTGAATATATATATATTTTTAAAGCGAACATTTGTAACTCAAATCTTTGCTTTTAGAAGCACAGATCGGAGTTAAAAATGTTCGCTTTAAAAAAGAAAAAAAATAGCAGATCTACAAGCTCAGA
Source organism: Gymnoscopelus microlampas (assembly GCF_963454915.1). Classification (NCBI taxonomy): domain Eukaryota; kingdom Metazoa; phylum Chordata; class Actinopteri; order Myctophiformes; family Myctophidae; genus Gymnoscopelus; species Gymnoscopelus microlampas. The sequence continues at coordinate 3,548,715 of NC_139958.1, read as the reverse complement.
GCTATGAGCTCTTAGATCTGTTAATTTTGAATAGCCAAATAAATCTTAAAATGACACAGATGAGTTCCCGGTCTTAATGGATTAAGAGCTATTTGATGGACGACAGACACTGAAGCCGATCAAATTCCATCACATCGTTACTGTTACATATATATTTATAGTTATTGTTGTTGATGTGGACGGCCCTTATTTGGGTAAACAATCAGTAAGCCAAATAAAAGCCTAAAAGCCTAAAAAACAATATGATCTATTGTGAGAAAGAATCAATTTGACTCACACATTGAAGTGTGTGTGTGTCTGTCTGTCTGTCTGTCTGTCTGTCTGTCTGTCTGTCTGTCTGTCTGTGTGTGTGTGTGTGTGTGTGTGTGTGTGTGTGTGTGTGTGTGTGTGTGTGTGTGCAGGGCCCATCACCTTCCACATGTCCTATGGAGGAGGCTTCTACGGCCGCACTGAGCGTGCCCACCAGGCGCCCCCCCACTACGACCAGGTCTGCCCAGGTCGTAGTGGTCCCCTCACCACCCTGCCCAGAGACCACTCCCACTCCCACAGCCCGCGGCCCCTGAGACAGCAGCCTGCGGCCCACCACCTGCTCGCCCTGAGCGCCGACCCCCTGCCCGCTCCGCCCCTGCCCCACCAGCCCCCCGTCGGACCCGAGTTCGACCCCAGCAGCGGCAGCGAGGGTAGGCCTGTCACCATTATTATTATATTATTATAATCGCAGTTATTTTAGCATCTTCGTCATAATCGTTTCCATGTTGAAAGATTTTCACGTATTTTCAAATGTTTAAAAAAAGCAGAAATAGTAGTAAATAGTACAACGCGTCACTTCGTGACGCGTTGTAAGCTTGTAGATCTACTATTTTTGCTTTTTTTTTTACATGTATAAAAATTATTAAATAATTATGTCAAGAAGTTTTGTATATTTCAGTTATTTGTCATATCTTTTGATTACGCAGCCTAAAAGGCTTCATATGTTCCAATAATGTTTAATGCCGAACACACGATTAAATCATTAAAGGGATAGTTCACCCCCAAAATGATCGATCAGTCACCCCATGGAGACTTGAATTCATGAATATGTTTTGGTTTTTTGTCTCATTCCTAAGACAATAATTTGATGACCAGCGGACCCGGTAGGCAGCGGTTCCGGTAGGAGACACAATGGAGACTCTTTGTGTCTCCATTGTGCCGGAACCGCTGCTTCCGGTTGCTGGTCAACAAAAAAACATCCATGAATTCAAGTCTCCATGGGGTGACTAATCCATAGAAGAAACACCTTTAATCGCAATTATTTGAGTGACAATTAATGGTTAACTTGTGTCATGTTGACAGCCCTAAGCGAGGGAGGAGGAGGAGGGGACCCGGACCCCGCCCTCGACATCAAACCCGTGCACCGGTTCATCCCGGACTCCTGGAAGAACTTCTTCCGGGGGAACAGCGGGCGGAGCAGCAGCACCACCGCCAAGCCCCCCTGGCCCCCCATGCCTGACTCCTCCCCCTCCCCCTCCCCTCCTCCACCCCCATCCTCCAACAACAACAACAACGGCCAGCCCGGCGGCGGCGGCGGCGGCGTGCGCTGTTCGCCTCCCGCCTCGCCCTCCGTCCCCAGCTCCTCCTACCGGGACCCCTACGGCGGGGGGGGCAGCAGCAGCTACAACTCCCGAAAGGAGCTGCTGCAGGTAGAGATGATAACTATGAGTCTGTAATATATTAACACATTGGGTGCCAAAACCGTATATATATGTTTTTTGAAAAAAAATATTTTTTGGAAAAAGAAAAAAAAAAAGTTTTTTTTATTTTTTTATTTTTTATTTTTTTCTCCCTCACAGCACCAGGAGATATCATTTTCCGAAGATTTAGACTCCAATCCACTTCCTGGTTAACTTATGACTTCAAAAGCCTGTATCTCGGCTCCTCAAAAATGGTTAAAAATCCTGGCACTCAGTGTACTCTGTTTTAAAAAAAAACTGGCACCCCATGTGTTAACTATGAGTCTGTAATCTATTAACTATGAGTCTGTAATCTATTAACTGACATTCAGAATTTACTCCATTAAATTTAGTGATTTTCAATGAATTTAATTCTTTTTGTCTCCGCCAGAGGTGGAGAGTATGTTTTCGTTCTTGTCCTTCCGTGTGTCCGTCCGTCTCAGCCAAGCTAACATTGGTCAAGCTTCACGTGACACGTGACAATATGTTGTCACCAATGCTTTTGATTGGCTAGCGAGACGCATGACGAAATAAAAATCTATAAATAGGTGTGTCACTTCAAAAAATCATTTATATTTTTTGAAGTGAGCTTCCATCAGCCAAGCTAACATTGGTCAAGTGACACGTGACAATATGTAATATAAATAGGTACGACAGGATTAATCAGGAACAGAACTGGCGGAGACCTGTGCTCCGAGGAGCACATTTACGTAAATTTTCTTTACGTTTTCCTTTTCTTTTTTTCTTTTTTTGGGCTAGTGAAAGTTACAGGCATGGTGTGTGTGTGTGTGTGTGTGATATCAAATGTGAGTTTACCATAATCACAGTAATCCTTAATCATATTTAAGGGCTTTTGGAGAGAAATGAGACTCAATTGACCAATTATTTGTTTACACACATTGAGACGCACAGGTGACTGTTTCATGTAATCAATTCCCAACAGAACAGCCACTGGAGAAGTGGTTTGGGGGAAAACTGCTTTGAATTGCTATTATTGTTTACACACAACAGAGGATTATATAATTTCAAGAACCAGAGATCACATAAAAGAATGCTAAGCAGCCTTCCTCCATACTGGGAGAAAAACAGCATCTGAAAGTTTGATGGGATGCATTTTTACATTTGAGTGCAGTGACCACTTTAACGTTGCATCTCACATTGGGGTTCATTTGGTGCCGGCCTGTGCACGCATACTGGTTCTTATCAGTGTGACGCTGTCTGATAAGGAGTCTATAGAGCACTGCAGAGGGGAGGTGTGTGTGTGTGTGTGTGTGTCTGTGTCCGGTTGATGCTCGTTAACATCAAGGCAATTATGTTTCTGCACTCATTTTCGGTTTCGGACAAGAATTTTCCTTTTGGTCCTGAAAAATGCAGCTTATCAATTAATGGATTAATCGATTGATAAAGTTATCAACTATCAATTAATGCATTGGTTCTCAAAGTGGGGTTCGGGGACCCCAGGGGTACTTGAGGGGGTTCCAGGGGGTACCCAGCAAAATGTGTTAATATAGCATCAGAATAATTATGACCTTTTATACTTTGGATATTCAAAAATAGCAGATATACAAGCTCATAGCGCGGCACCGAGTGCCACGCTATGAGCTTGTAGATCTGCTATTTTTGAAAAATCTTGAAGATTTGTGCAAATCTTTGAATGTATTTCTTTTAAAGCGAACATTTTAACACAAATCTTTGCTTCTGGCACCCTGTTGTCCCTGGCACAACATATTTTCAGATGGGGGTCCCCGGCCAAATATATATCAATTTGGGGGTCCCTGGCATGAAAAAGTTTGAGAAGCACTGAATTAATGAATAACTAGAAAATGTGCTCCTCGGAGCACAAGTCTCCGCCAGCAAATATTGATTAATCCTGTCTAAGCTATTTATATTACGTATTGTGATGACACCAGTGTGTCTACATAATGTATTGCTCCGCCATTTCTCAGCCATTTTGTGATTATTCCTGTCTTACCTCACTTTGAAAGAGACCAAGACTCTTTCAAAGTGACACATCTATTTATAGGCCGCTATACGTCACTAGCCAATCAGAGCACACTCTTTCAACGTATTGTCACGTGTCACGTGAGGCTTGACCAATGTTAGCTTGGCCGAGGGGGGGGGACGGAAAGTGAAAACATAGTCTCCTGGCGGAGACAATAATGTAATCATTTGCAACCCTACCTGCAGGTGCGAGAGCCCCTGGAGTCCCTGTCGGGACGCACCCACCACACGGCCATGACCTACACGGAGCGGGTGGAGGACTACCACCTGCGCTACGACTACATGAAGTCCTGGTCCGGGCTGCTGAGGATCCTGGGCTGCGTGGAGCTGCTGCTGGGCGCCGCCGTGTTCGCCTGCGTGTGCGCGTACGTGCACAAGGACAACGAGTGGTTCAACATGTTCGGGTACTCCTCCCCGGGCGGGGCGTACGGAGGCGGGTACGGAGGGGGAGGGGGGGGCATGTACGGGGCGGGCGGCGGCGGCGCCTACTACACGGGGCCCAAGACGCCGTTCGTCCTGGTGGTGGCCGGGCTGGCCTGGGTCGTCACGGTGATCGTCCTGGTGATGGGGATGACCATGTACTACCGCACCATCCTGCTGGACTCGTCCTGGTGGCCGCTGACCGAGTTCATCATGAACCTGGCCCTCGCCGTGCTCTACATGGCAGCAGGTGGGTCGGTCAGGAAAGCGGGTGGTCTTCAACCTTTTTTCAGGCCAAGGACCCCCCTAGCTGAGAGAGAGATGAAGCAGGGACCCCCCACAACATATTGTATAAAATGATGTTGCAGATTAAACTTTTTCATAGAGTTCATAGATAGTTCCATAGACTTGTCTGACAGACACTATCTCTACAATTAATGTTTGTTTGGTTTGTTGACCTACTTTCTATTAATAAGTTGGATTCATGTTAATGTGTATTTTCAGACCTTTAACCACTTAACACATTGTGTGCCAGAGGTTTATTAAAATAGGCTATTGCCAGCATATCTTCGATGCACTTAGGTTGATATGTTTCGTGCTGTAGAAGCCCCGACGAGGACCTGCATGTAAACAAAGGCTGCGTGCAAGACGGCGGAGGGTCCCGACTAACGCCTGGAACAATAATGTTTCTAACGCGATCCTCCATTGCAGAGTGATCGCCGATCGAAAACGGCTCGCTTCCACCACGTTAAAAAGAAATAGGAGACATTAAGCTTTTAGTCAAGGAGTTAACATTGGAGCGGACGACCGGAAGCATTTTTGACATGGATCCACATCCGGCCTCTCCTTCTTAGAGACTCCTTGGATGATCCCAAAGTTTCGTTAGAATGCCCCACGTGGGGAAAATATATTTTTTTAAAAATGGGCCAAAAACGGTCCGGACCGTTTATGGCACATAACGCATAGCTTCTCAAAAACGGTCCGGATCGTTTTTGGCACACAATGTGTTAATATGTTGGATTCATGTTAATGTGTATTTTCAGACCTTTAACCACTTAAACCCTCAATACCAAGTAAACTGAAAAATAGCAGATCTACAAGCTCACACCGGCTCGCGCTGCGAGACGTCGTGAGCTTGCAGATCTTCTGTTTTCGGCTAAAGTTCTCCTCAGAAAAGGGATTCTAGGGTTCCAAGTGGTTAGTGTAAAAAAGGCTCCCCTCCCCTGTAGTAACTCTGAGGACCCCCTAGGGGTTACGGACCCCCTGTTGAAGACCCCTGCAGTAAAGTTTTTTTTTTTTATACTTAGTTGCACGCCGGTGTCCCTCCCTCACCGGAAATAGCTGATCTACAAGCTCACAAAGCGCCACAGCTCGGCAGCAGCACACAGCTAATGCGTAATAAATCAGGCATAATTACTTTTACAATTTAGACATTTAGCAGACGCTCTTAACCAGAGCGACTTACAGGTGTGAGAACGGAGGTGAGGTAAACATCAACTGTAGTCAATAAACAACACAATAAATACTAGTCACAGGGCAGAGAGAACAACATAGTTCCTCAAATAAACTAGAATACCAAGTTAACAATTAATCTAGCATATGATGTCTAAACAACATGCTATCTAAATGTCATGCGGAACATTTGTGGTCTACAAAAAATAAATCGAATTAACAAAAAAACATAAGAACAAGTTGACCAAGATATAGCTGTTATAATCAACTAGCATCTGTCCAACACAAGTCCACTGTGATTCCACTGTTTGGGATCCAGGAGGCAGGCTATATAGGAGGTGTGGAGGGTTGTTCCGGGGTGTTTTAGGAAAGGCTCTGACTGCATTCCTGTGTTACCTGATCTAAGTGAGGGAGGAGGGTTGTAAGGGTGGGATTCATGTCTTGAAGGTATGGGGGGGGAGGGGGCCGCCATGCCTTTAGTTGCCTTGTAATGCCAACACCAGTGTTTAGTACTGGATATGTGCAGCAACCAGAAACCAATAATACTTTAGTACTGCATATCTAACACTTTCTATGAATCCCATGTCTCCAATGTATTATAATCTGCTTATAACACGGTATAATTACAGCTATACGCTCTCATAAATATTCATTATGTTTCTTAACAATAATCACAATGCATTATAAAGCATGTTATAATATCTAAGAAGTCTCATTGTTCCTCATAATTGCTGGAGACTCACAGACATTTGTTTTTGCAAGGATCATTGTGTATTATAATTCTCAGAGTTGTAATACATTATGTAATGATATAATGCAGTATACTCACTGTTATAATACATTATAAAGTGAATATAACTTAAGTGGTCAGTGAAGTAGTGGCATAGGCAGAAATGCTTTGTGTTGCATAGAGTTGTTATACAGCAATTGTGTAGTATTATGATACTTATAAGTCCTTTTTAAAATGCTTCATAGTGTGGTATAATTATCATTATGAAGCGTTGAGTACTACCAACTGTAGTTATATAGTGTCATGAACAGATTATAATGCATTTCTACTTGATTCTAAACAAAGAAATGGAGAATACAGTTCTATGACCTGTATCAAAGTCAGAAATAAACTTAAGTACAAGGCAAGCTGTATTAAAAGCATGAACAGGTTGTTTTCGAGATGTGAATACAAGGAAGTCCTTAAGCGGGCAAGAGAGGTGACAGATCTGAGAGAAAGAGGGAGATTGTTCCAGTCAAATGGAGCTTTGTAGTGGAATGACCTGCGGAATGACCATGACTTTTATTTTTTTGGGGAACAGTAAAATAGGAATGTTGTGTGTATGTCTAAGTGAATATGGTGATGTGTATGGTTTTAGAGACTCTTTCAAATATGAAGGACAGTTAAAGTGAACACATTTAAATAGGAATACTGTAGGTACCAGTAAAGTTGCAGTGAGTCTGAAAAGGTGGGTTTTGAGTGTGGTTTTAAACGTGGTGAGGGTGGGGGGGAGCAGCTTTGATGTGAGCTGAGAGTGAGTTCCATAGTTTGGGGGCGGCAACTGAGAAAGCCCTGTCACCCCGGTTTGGTTTCTTTGTCTTGGGGACCAGGGTGTCCAGGAGGTTGGCATCACCCGACCTGAGGGAGCGGGACGGGGGTGTGGCATTGGAGGAGTTCAGAGAGGTAGTGGGGAGCCTGGTTGTTGACCCATTAACTCATCCAGTGCCACAGGACGTAAAATACGTCCTATGTAATAAGCCCTGTGCCACAGGACGTATAAAACGTAAAAAAATAAATAAAAAATCATGCTCCATTCACTTCTTGTTTAACTTCTTACTGAAAAAGGCTGTATCTCGGCTCCCAAGCACTTTTTTTAACAATGAATTTTGGCTGTGGCACTGAATGAGTTAAGACCAGGAGCCGAACGCATCTGTGTCATTTTAGATTTGAGCTATAACCAATATTTTAATACTTTGGCGATTCTAAAAATGGCAGATCTACAAGCTCATAGGAGTCTGTAGGAGTAATATAAAAAACATTTAAAAAAAAAAAAATCGTCCTCCTGGTGGCGCTATAACCCATGTGAAACACGTGCTTGTAGATCTGCTATTGAAAAACAAATCTTGAACATTCTTGCAAATCTTTGAATACATATATTGTTTTTGAAACAACATTTTTAACTCAAATCTTTGCTTCTGGGGAGGTGACGGTCCCTGGAACAACACTTTTTCATGTCAAGGACCCCCAAAATGATATGTTTTTGGCCGCCGACCCCCATCTCAAAATATGTTGTTCAGGGACCCCTGAACAACATAGATCTACAAGCTCGTAGCACGGCATCTTGAAATCTATTCTTTGTCACTGATTGATGGAGGGAGGGTGAGTCAGATCATTAACAACGCCCCATATAAATAATCTTTTCTTTGTTTTGTTTTACCAGGGATCGTGTACGTGCGAGACACGACGCGCGGAGGCCTGTGCTCCTACCCGGTGTTCAACAACGGCATCAACGGAGCCTTCTGCCGGACGGAGGCGGGCCAGGTGGCCGCCATCATCTTCCTGTTTGTCACCATGGTGGTGTACCTCATAGGAGCCATCGTGTGTCTGAAGCTCTGGAGGCACGAGTCTGCCCGCAAGTACCGGGAGAAGTACGGCCACGAGGTAGGAGGTCATTGTTTACTGTCAAGGGTTCCCAAACCTTTCAGACCACGACCCCCCCCCACCAAAAAATATCATATTTGAACTGGGGACCCCCCACCCTGACAAGCACTGTGAGAATTGTAGGAGTTGAGGCATTACATTTAGTTTGACTCGGTTCCACATATAAATATTGTGAAAATAGCCGAAATACAAGCCTGTGAGCTTGTAGATCGACTATTTTCACAATGTTTGCCTCTTTCTTATGTAATATTTGACAATTTGGCCAATTTGGTATCAAAAAGGTCTTAAAAGTCTTTAAATGGTATCTTTATAAATGTACAGATACCCTGTATACACTTATACTGTATGTTGGTTTGTTTATTGTTGAGTGAGAAAACAAGGTTGCACATTAAGCTAATCGTCTGGGGACCCCCCAAAATCACCTGGGGACCCCCAGCTTGAGAACCAATGATTTACTGGGTGTGTAGATTGTGTGTTCCTAATTCTGAGTTAATGCAGTGGTTCTCAAACATGTTCATATCAAGGACCCCCAAAAAGCAGCGGACTCCCATTTGAAATGATTTTGTGCAAGGGACCCCGATAAGAGAAGATTATTCCAAATTCATCTACATTTTTCAATATTTTTCAAATTTCTTAAAAGAAATAGATCTACAATCTCACAGCGCGTCGTGACATGACACACTGTGAGCTTGTAAATGGGTTTTCTTATACCCGAGGTATGAAATAGGGTTTTAAGTGGTTAAACTGTTCCTCATTTTGCTGGGGGGTAATCAAAAAATTATTACCATTTTTTCTTGTTGCAGTAAATGAACAAAAAAGTGATATTTACCCGCGACCCATAACAACCGGTCCGCGACTCACAAGGGGTCACGCCCCAGTGTTTGGGAAACACAAAAGACAATGGGGGAGAATGGGGGGGGGGGGGGGGGGGGGTGGAGGAATGCCAGAGATAAGGGAGGAGTTGTTATCAGGCTTTACTGATGTGAGGTGAGGAGGGGGGGGAGATGTTGTTATCATTCCCTCCTCCTCAACATATAACGTTGTTCCAACTCCTTTTCTTCACACTTCCTCAGATGCAGCAGTCTGCTGAGGCTCAGGCAGCACGCATCACAGTAAGTATTTAACTCACTTTAATGTCAGTATGAAACCGCTGAACCCATTAAGACCCGGAAAGAATCTCTGTGTCATTTTTAGATTTCTTTGGCTATTCAAAAATAGCAGATTTACAAGCTGGAAGCGCGGCGAGCTTGTAGATCTGCTATTTTTGAATAGCCAAAGAAATCTTAAAATTACACAGATGTGTTCCCGGTCTTAATGGGTTATAAGAGACATATATATATAATACCACCAGTACATTTAGTTATTACCGCTGCCCAATATATAGATATTTTTGCCTGTCTGCCTGTAACTAACACATCTTTCAAAGTAATGGCTGAATTAAATGAGCTGTGCACATTCAGAGAAGAAACATCTTGATTTTGGTGACCTTTCCACTAGCACCACCATTAGGTCAAACTTTAAAATGAGCAAACTGGAGAGACTTTTAGGCCTCATTATAGAGTACAGAAGTCCTGACGTCACTCGTCCATCCCCTGGTTCGTAAAGTAATTTCTCTATGGAGAATAACATGGGGTCATCATAGAATCGTCTCATATAAGAATTGTGGTCCAAAAATAAACAAACTGTCTCTGTGATATTGTCAGGGAGGAGGTTCTGTTTGTATCGTTTATGATAGTCAGTCACTCATATTTGATACAGTCTGTTTCTGGCGAACATTTAACTATCTTGGCGGAAGTAACATTATGGTTTTCTCACCGTCAGTTGATGCTTCATATCCATAAGAGTCAAACCACCGCCGGGGTCATTAGTTTATTTTTGGAACACAGTTCTTATTTGACGCGATATTAAACACGTCTATGGGGATTCAGAACGGGGCTGGAAAACCGCGAACCAGGTAGGATGTGTAAATTACGTCAGACTTCGGTGCTCTATGTGATTCTGCACTCCACTGAGTGCTCTTGTAGATTAATACATTCTCAGGTACATGTAGCGAAACATTTCGTCTGTGGGGTGGAAACCTCATACGTTCCAAAACTGTTACTTTTCAGGATTCATATCCAAAAAGCATCAGAAGTAGCAGATCTACAAGCTCGAAAAGCGACGCGTTTCGAGCTTGTAGATCTGCTACTTTTGTGTGACGCTGTAGTGTGATCAAGTTTGGCGTTAATTGACCAAAAAAAACACAAAAAGTCAGAATATGGAGATAAGAGGTTTCTGCCCGACGACAACAATATGTACATTATATTTGTCCTGGTCATTCTTTCTCTGTTGTGTGTGTGTGTGTGTGTGTGTGTGTGTGTGTGTTTGTATTACTACTGTATACTTGCGAGGACCAAGTATAGTAGAATTTGAAGAAATATACATTGTGAGGACCGTTTTCCTGGTCCTCACAAGACAAATGGTTGTTTTATAGTTAAAAAAAAAACATTTTTAGAGATAAGTTTACAATCAGAAAAACATTCAGGTCAGGATTAGACATTTAGAGGTTAGCTTTAGGGATTGGAATTAGAGTTAAACATGATTTATACTTATAGTTTGCGCGCCAGTGTCATGCACCGAAAAACAGCCGATCTATAAGCTCACAACGCGTCGCAGCGCGACGCGTTGTGAGCTTGTAGATCTGCTGTTTTTCGGCTTTAGGCTTACGGTTAAAAATGGCAATTATTATTTTTAAATGGCATCCATAACATGGCTGTCCTAAAGTGTTGACGTCCTCACAAGTATAGTAATACAAACGTGTGTGTGTGTGTGTGTGTGTGTGTGTGTGTGTGTGTGTGTGTGTGTGTGTGTGTGTGTGTGTGTGTGTGTGTGTGTGTGTGTGTGTGTGTGTGTGCGTGTGCCTGTGTCTGTGTCTGTGTGTAGGCAGCTCCAGCTCCTATTTACAAAGGCCCAGAGCCTGTCCAGGGGTCCAAGGTGGATTATGTCCCGGCACCGGCCCTCCACCTCCACAAGGCAGCCCAGGCCAAGGTCCTACAGGGAGCCATACCTTCAGGACACATCCCCAAACCTGTGGTCATGCCTGACTACATCGCGTGAGTCATCCTCACCACCACAACACACACACAGTCACACACACAGTCACACAGTCACACACACACACCAATTAAATGAGTCATGCGCTAAAAATAGATGCGTTCAGTCGAGGTTAAGTGCAAAATGATTTAACACACGTTGTAAGTTATTAAGGAGGTACTAAACACTGCACTGTGTAAACACATCTTATGTTCCACACACTTCTGCAAATCTGGCCTCTACTCTGCTATCATTATACCTATCAGCCACCAGCAGAGGGAGAGGGAAGATTCTCCCAATCACACTTCCTGTACTTTTTATCTGCATATCTTACTGTAAACAAGCAATACTATTTGCACTTTTTGACACAGAACGCATCTGTGTCATTTTAAGATGTCTTTGGCTATTAAAAAAATAGCAGATATACAAGCTTGCAGATCTGCTATTTGTTGAAAAATCATGGAAAATGTGTACAAATCTTTTAATATATATATATATATATATATATATATATATATATATATATATATATATATATTAGGGCTAGGACTCGATAAAAAAATTAATCTAATTAATTAGAGGCTTTGTAATTAATTAATCGAAATTAATCGCATGTTTAATCGCATATCAATATTTGACCTGAGAAGCAATTTCTTTTCAGTTAATACAGATTTTGGTATATGAGTGAATCAATGAGTGAATACATAAGTTTAAGCAACAAAAAATAGTTCTGCACACAACCGTGTTTTTATCCATGCTTCCATCAGAGAGTTTTTTAAATCTAAATTTCCCATCCACTGGGCCAAGCAAAGCAGTCTGATCAGCTTCTTGTCCCATTGCGTGCACTGGGGTGTGTTGGCTGTTGGTTGGTGCACTGGTATGATCGGTACGCCTGAAACTCGTCCAGTGAGAAGTTCTGTGGTGCATAAACTAAGCGCGATTAAAATGCGATTAATTTTTTTAATCGCGTTAATTTTCTGTAATTAATTAATCTAAATTAATCAGTTAAAGTCCCAGCCCTAATATATATATATATATATATATGTTTTAAAGCGAACATTTTTAACTACGATCTCTGCTTCTGGGGGGTCCCTGGAACAACATATTTTGAGACGGGGGTCCGCAGCCAAATACATATCATTTTGGGGTGTATATAGCAACATGGTAAAACATTATTAGATATGTATTTGGCCGCAGACCCCCATCTCAAAATGTTTTGTCAAATGTCCCCCCCCCCCAGCAAAGATTTGAGCTACAAATGATCGCTTAAAAAAAAAAATATATATATTCAAAGATTTGCGCGTACTCAGTGCAGCGCTATGAGGTTGTATATCTGCTATTTTTGAATAGCCAAAGAATGGCTGTTTAGAAGGAGGGTAGGGAGTCACACGTTTCGATTGGCTGTTGGTTTTCCACCTTTTTGTAACTTTCATTCCTCCGCGTCCTGCAGTAAATACCCGACCATCAGGTCGGACGACGAGCGTGACCAGTACCGCGCCGTGTTCAACGACCAGTACGCAGAGTACAAGGAGATCCACTCGGACGTCCAGGCCACGCTCAAGAGGTTCGAGGAGATGGACACCCTGATGCGCAGTCTGCCCCAGCATCCTCACAACCAGATGGTGATTGGTCCTCCTGTTCACTTCTACCCTGACCTCTCTGACCCTTATAGCCTTTCAAACCTGAACTCATTGAAATGAGCAAACCGGGGAGACTTTTAGACCATTGCTTCTCAATGTGGGGTCCGGGGACCCCAAGGGGTCCTTGAGGAGTGGGGTACCAGGGGGTTGGTCCCCAGCTAAATAAGTTAATATAGCGTCACAATCATTTTAACCACTTTAACCATTATTGTATACTTTGGCTGTTCAAAAATAGCAGATATACAAGCTCACAAGCTTGTAGATCTTCTATTGTGGGTTAATGTTCCACCAGAATATGGATGCTTGGGTTGAAAGCCCTATAATCCCTTAATCGTGTGACAAATAGCCAAAAAAATGCTGATCTACAAGCTTTTGTTATTAAACCTTTTGAAAATGTGTTCTTGACTCTAAATACAAAGTGCATGCAAAGTCTAATCATTATGAGAAAGTAACAAGTACAGGCGTTTGCATTGTGCAGCATGGGAAAAGAGATATCAGATAGCCTAGAGTAATGGCACTTTTATACTGTAGGCTAATTGGTGCTGCTTGAACTTGCAGGTAAAATAAAACAAGAACCAATAACAATGAAAGCCACAATATAAAAAATAAATACAATTAAGTGAACAAAACAGATAAAATGCGATCATTGATCGTACCCAACATGTTCAAAAAGGAGTAGGAAGAGGCAAAAACTTATGATGAGTGGATGACTCTAAAGCTGTTTTTCATAAGGCTCTATAGCAGGGGCCTTCAACAGGGGGTCCGGGACCCCTAGGGGGTCCTCAGTGTTACTACAGGGGGTCCGCCAAATCTTTGTGTGATATGATTTTTTTTTTTACCTTAACCACTTGAATCCTGTAGCATCCCTTTTCTGAGGAGAACTTTAGCCAAAAATAGCAGATCTACAAGCTCACAACGCCTCGCGCTGCGAGGCGTTGTGAGGAAAAAAGAGCAGACCAAGTTAACAAAAAAAGTTTAATCTGAAACACAATTTTATACAATATAGAGGGGGTCTCTGCTTTGCCTCTCTCTCAGCTAGGGGGGTCCTTGGCCTGAAAACGTTGAAGACCCCTGCTCTATAGTGTCTTCTATGACATCATTGTGAGGTCGTTCCACTCCACTTATTGTGAAGGGTTCTGCAGTGGACCTGGAATCACCAGGTCCAGTAGGAACCAAAGTGTGCGGTGCTCCCCAAAACAATTTTCTTGGGAATTACACACGCAGGACAAAGACAGACCATGGGCTCATGAATGTAGTTCACACCCACTCATATTTGGTTGTTTACCTCATTTCCTTTGGCCCCCAAACTTCCTGGTTCCTGCTGCATTTCCCCTCCACCCAGCCTCAACTTCCTGCTTTGTATGCAGCTAGATGGTGCTTCATCACTTTAGATGACCAACATGTATTCTATAAATTAACCACATGAACCCTGGTGTGTGGTGGCATGTCATTATAGGCCAGCATTTGCAAAAAAAATCTCAGTTTTCCTAAATCTTTCGAAAATAGCAAACCTACAAGCTCACACGCTTGTAGATCTGCTATTTCCGGTGCGTGCCATTGCTTCCATAGAAGACGAGACTTGCCGGCTTCTATGGAATCCAAATGACTGAAATCGGTCGCGGCGACGGGTTGTGAGCTTGTAGATCAAGTGTTAAAATGAGGCTCAAGTGGTTAAGTAACGTGACCTACGTTTTAAGTCTTTATTTTTGTTGTTTTAGGAGTTTGATCGCATCAACAGAATACTTCAGGAGTTCCAGCGGAAGAAGTCGGTGAGTTGTTTTCCTCGCCTGTCTCTCCATCTGTCGTTCATAGGAGTGGCTGTTTGCTGGGCTTCATGCTGTCTGGTTATCATCTGTCCTTTTAGAAATGGCCATGGAATATTGATACTTTTGTGATATAAGGTTGTGACACCCGAGCAAATGTCATCACAACAGAAGATGTGTGTTTGTCTCTGCATGTATTACTAAGTATTATGTTCTAATTAACCACTGAGATCCTCTACACTTAGTATAGATGGTGCCTGAGTTGCACTGTACTTGCATTCTTTTCCCCTCTACACACAGAATGTCTTTGTCAAAAAGAGCCGATCTACAAGCTCAAAACACTTCCATGTTGCTACATGTTTTGAGTTTGTAGATCGGCAATTTTGGGTGAAAAGAATTGCAGAGAATAGGGAATTTGGGGTTCAAGTGGTTAAGAAATATACAGTATATATAATAAAGTAAATATATTATGCATTAGTGGAAGCAATGTGTTTATCTGTTACTTACTGTAGATACCAGCCAGTTATTAGTTAGGCAGTTAGATGCTGTACATGTTTATACTGTAACCTATTAACAGAAGAAGGTTAGTAGATTGATTGATTGATTGATTTATTGAATACTTTATTAACAGTTTGCAAAAGGTACAGAGGTAGAGTTATACAATAATGCTTGAAGGATAACACAAAAAGGGGCTTGTTTCCATTGTGGTCCTGTGTATTCAATTCATCAAGACATATAAAGGCATACAATACTATATAAGAGATCATCAATACTAGGAGCAATAAAAGTATATTTACATAAAAACAGTGGTGGTATAGTAGGACATTCCACATTGTGGTGACATAATAGTAGAATGAATTCATCCCCATGTTTGTGCCGAATCTGCATTGGGGGGTTAAAGATCTGCTTCTATTACATTTGAATGATAATGAAATATCTGGTTAGTCTGGTCAGTCTTAATAGGAAATGTGTGCGATGCTGCTTCTAAGCTGTGCATGTCTGTGGCCTGTGGCTTCGTCTCATGCATAACTAACATGACTGTGGACATCATGAAATACTACTTCATTTTTCTGGGCGAGGGAAGCTGTGGGGAAATGCTTTAGTATCTGTGTTGGAAAAGGCTTTATTTGAGGTTGCACGCACGCACGCACACACAGACAAAAACAAACAGATTACTGGAAAACTGAAGATTTTCCACCGAAGGAAATCAGATTGTAAGTGGTAAATGGTAAATGGTGCATTTGTATAGCGCTTTTATCCAAAGCGCTTTACATACTGTAGATTGCGCATTACATTAACCCATTCACACACACATTCATACACCGATGGCGGAGGAAACCATGCAAGGCACCAACCAGCTTATCGGGAGCAATTAGGGGTTCAGCGTCTTGCTCAAGGACACTTCCACACTAACTCTGGGGGAGCGCCCCAGCCCGGGATCGAACTGGGAACCTTGCGGTTTCCAGTTCACTCTACCCGGCCACTCTACCCCTGAGCCACTGCCGCCCCATCATGGTTTATCATGTATTTGGCACATGATGGCAGCATGCCACAGTATTAGGCTTGGGATCCTTTAGGATTTTAACGATTCCCTCTTTAAACCATTAAGACCTGGAACGCATTTGTCATTTTTTAATTTGAGCTAAAAAGCATTATTTTACACAGTTGGCTATTCAAAAATAGCAGATCGACAAGCTCATAGCGCGGCACCGAGTGCCGCGCTATGAGCTTGTAGATCTGCTATTTTTTTTAAATCGTGAAAATGTGTGCAAATCTTTGAATAAATATATTTTTAAAGCGAGCATTTTTAACTCATATCTTTGCTTCTGGGGGGTGCCTGGAACAACGTATTTTGAGATGGGGGTCCGCGGCCAAATACATATAATTCTGGGGGTCCTTGACATGAAAAATATTGAGCACCACTGAAATAGAAACATAGGTTTTTCAAAATACTGTTGGGATTTAGGAGACGTGTAGAATAGGCTTCAGGTCTTAATGGGTTAACGGGCCGATTCCTTAACGGTTCCCTTTAGCGATTCCTATAGGGGGGTCCCAAATGGACCCTTTACAGGTCTGTAACTCTGAGAGTGTACAAATGGGAACCAAATGGACCGTTGGTGGTCCTTGAAATAAAAAAAACACAGGTATTGTTATTGTATTGTAATCGTATAGCAGACGTGAAGTCTACAAACCAGCTCTGACAGGCTGATAAAACCGGTTCCCAAATGTGATCATGGAACCGATTCTGGTTCCTCCGGTTCCTCCCTTCCTTCCTACACAGTATCACACCTCAACATCTAGAGAGGAACACTGATCTGACCCCAGTGTTGATGTTCACAGCACATTTTCATAGTCTTTTGAACAATATAGTAATATTTTCAGTCACCTGAAATGTTTTACTTTTATTCTTTTAGTTTTAGTTGACTAAAATATCATACGATTTTAGTCGACTAAATCTACAGTTGATTTCGTCGACTAAAATGTATTTTTGGAGGCCCGTGATGGCATCCAAATGGCTGATTTTCACTTGGCTGCATGCCAAACATAGCTGATCTACAAGCTGCGACGCGTTGTGAGCTTGTAGATCGGCTATTTTCGGTCTGTGACAACCGCACGCACCCATGATGACTTGTCTTAGTTCTACTGGATCTCTTCTCCTCTAGTCACTCCCAAACATTTTAGTCTAGTTTTTATCTTTTGACGAAATTGTCAGTATATTTAGTCATAGTTTTAGTCATAGCTTAGTTTTTATGTAGTTTTCGTCAGTGAAAAAAGGTTGTCGACAGATTTTTTTTTGTCATAGTTTGTCCAGTGCTTCTCAAACCTTTTCATGCCAGGGACCCCCAGATTGATATATATTTGGCCGGGGACCCCCATCTGAAAATATGTTGTGCCAGGGACCCCCCAGAAGCAAAGATTTGTGTTAAAATGTTCGCTTTAAAAGAAAATATATATTCAAAGATTTGCGCAAATCTTCAAGATTTTTCAAAAACAGCAGATCTACAAGCTCATAGCGCGGCACTCGGTGCCGCGCTATGAGCTTGTAGATCTGCTGTTTTTGAATAGCCAAAGTATAAAAGGTCATAATTATTGTGATGCTATATTAACACATTTTGCTGGGTACCCCCTGGAACCCCTCAAGTACCCCTGGGGGTCCCTGGACCCCACTTTGAGAACCAATGTAATTTAGTCGAGGAAATCAACACTGATGTTCTTCCCTCTCTGCTCTCTGTGTCTTCCAGGATCCTACGTTCCTGGAGAAGAAGGAACGGTGTGAGTACCTGAAGAACAAACTGTCTCACATCAAACAGAGGATCCATGAATACGACAAGGTCATGGAATGGAACGACGGCTACGACTAAAACCCACTGGTTTCCCTCTTTAACGTCAAAGTCCACCCACAACTCTGTGGAGTGTACAAAGGGAACCAACATGATGGGACCCGGAAGGAAGGGGTCCATTTTGGTTCCATTTGTACACTCCAGTCTACAGAGTTACAAGCCCTGCAAAGGGACCATTTGGAACCGCCCTCAAGGAACCCTGAGGGGGTCAGGGTTCCAGGGGTTTTGTTAGATCACTGGAAGAAAAGAAAAAAACACTTAAGTGAACTTCTTCTGGTCGATGAAACCCACTGCAGATCATCATCATCATCATCATCATCATCATCATAACATAATGGGAATGAAAGGATTGGCCTTCTATAGAAGGATAACTATACACACATCAACCGTTAGACCATGATTAGTTTAATTATTAGAATAGAACCTGCACACCAAGCTACACTTTAGATGTATTTATTCATCAAAAGGGTTGACCGATTTAGTTGGCGATTTAGTTTCAGCTTCACCCAGTTTGTGTCCGGATAATCTGGGAATCCATCGAAAAAAAAAGGTTTTTGGAAGCAACATTCAAAGGTTTTTCCTTTGAATTTGCCTCTGGGGCCACCGTCCAATTCCCCGTGTAGAGACCGGATGTCGGCCGTTCACTCTCCTTCAGCGCTCCACTTCCGTTGGTGTGTCTTTGTTTTCATTCCTACTAACAACAACAAACACTACACGTTGTAAGTTGTAAGTTGCAACAGTTGTTAGTGGTGTCTTGCTCAGGGACACTTTGACACATATACTGGTCAGGCTGTGTCCATACCAGAGGTTTTTTAAATTTAGAGTAGCCAATTATTTACCCCCTTTTTCTCCCCAATTTAGTCGTTATGCCAATTAATTCCTCCCCTCACACATGTCTGTGTTGTCACTGCTGTCGTATCCTACTGACTCACCTGCCTGTAAGGAGCCCCCACCAGGAGGACTTAGAGCCTTCGCCCTACTCCTCCCGCTCAACACTCCCCGCTGACAGGTGCCGGCCCCTCAGCCCGTAGGAGTACATGAAGTGATATGACCCTCCTCCTCCCCGCCCGGCTTCCCTCCGCCGAATACGAGGCCGATTATGTTCGCATAGACGCCCGACAAGGCCGGACGCACCACGGTGGATTCGAACCCACAACCTCCGTGGTGGGTGGGCAGGGACTTTACCACTGCGCCACCACGTGTTCTCCTCTTCCCCAGCGCCCGAGCATAACGATTCAGCATTCAATGAACAACAAATAAATATCAATTCTTCACACTACTGCAACATTACACCATCACAATATCCTCAGCAATTCCAAATGTATATCATAACCCCCCCTCTGCCATTCTGACTTGGTCCAGCCCAATTACACTGGCCACAGAACCACTTGGTTCTCTATCGCACTCATACATATTACACATTGCACTTGCCCCTCATGATTATCAGTCAATAAGTACTTACAATCATAATGAATTAATTGTACAAAATACAACTGTGTAAATTGCTATAAAGTGCCAAACATCAGTAACAGAGGACCTCTGTTACATGGCCGCGCACAGATCTACAAGCTCACAACGCCTCACGATGTGGCGTGCCGTGAGCTTGTAGATCTACCGTTACGACACCAGTATAAATCAGGTTTACCAGATCCAAGTTTGATCTGCTTCTAGTCTGTGGCTGTTCTAGAGAGACGCTCACTCTCACCAGTTCCTCCAGCTGGCCCACTAAATGTATTGATTAATACAGAAATCTAAAACCATAGCCTGGTGTGTGAGTTCTATCCTTAAAACAATCAATGGATTGGATCTACAAGCTCTATAGTCTACAAGCACGTGGTACGTGTGCTGGCACTGATGTTTTTGTTGTTGTCTAATCCGTTATGATTTGTGTGTGTTGTGTGTTGTGTGTGAGTGTAAGCACCTGCCAACAGACAACTGGCCCTATTTAAACACTACACTGTATGTTGCATGGTCTAAAGCACATGGCGTTGGGGTCATGTCCGTCTCCACTCTTGCTTGTTAAATGGCACATAATCTGGGTGCAAAGTTAGGCATAATGAGGCTTAAAGGGATTGTATGGGTGTGTTTTGGAGGCATGATCCCAAAGCCTATACCACTGTGCAAGGATGCGCTGTTATTGGCCAGTAGCCACTTTGAGTGATGGCAGTTGGGGCAAACGCTCACTCCCCCCAAAACATGATTCACGCCCCTAGTATCGGTACATAACTTCACAACGTTCGGCACGGCAACCCGCTCGCTCGGTGGTGCCTCTCGTGGCTCAAGTTCGCTTGAGACTGCGCACCTCATTCGCGGTCCAAAACTATACTTTATCGGCAAAAAAAACAAAACGGTTGTCGGAAAAAGAGTGGCTGCAGCAGGATTGGATCACGGGGGGGGGGGTTGGGATTGGCAGTCCAATGCTCAGTAAGGCACGCCACCAGCCCAGTAGGGAAAATAGGGTTTTTGTGCTGTATTAGAATGTGACAACGCCCCCACCATTGGTAGACGAGAGGCAGGTCTGTGTTCGTCACAGAAGCGGGGTGTGGCTATAGCACAAGTGGTATAGGCTTTGGAATGACGCGTTTTGGTTTTGGTGTCATCTCTCCCAATGCCTTTAAGAGCCAGGTTTGCCTGTATAACCTGGTCGCAGTGCAATTCAGATGGAGGATTTATGGAGGAGAAGCAAACTTCGGCTGTTCTGTCTGAGGAAACAGATCTGCTCGCATGTGGAGCTAAAGCTCATGAGCAGATCATCCTTGGGAGCAGCAGGAAAGATCCGCTATATTTGCAGAATGTTCATCGATGTTTTTTGCTGAATGTTTGCCTATCGTGACATGCCCAGAATCGGGACGCTAGGGTTCATGTGGAACGTGGGTCACCAACGGTGTTGGTTCTAAACTAGCAACGCCACTTGGTGCAGTTTGTGTGCCAGCCAGGTGTAAGAGAGGGCCCAATATATAGGGCCCTATATGTCTGTGTTTTTTGTTTATAACTGCAGATACAACCAAAGAACATAATGCTCTATTTGTAAAGGCAACTTAAAATGGTCTAAAATATGCAACACATCATGTACCGTATGTATGTATGTATGTATGTATGTATGTATGTATGTATGTATGTATGTATGTATGTATGTATGTATGTATGTATGTATGTATGTATGTATGTATGTATGTATGTATGTATGTATGTATGTATGCTGTGATTTCAGCGGTTAGCTGAGGCTCATGATGACTTTTACATTTCAAAAAAACATTACTGGAAAATCCAACTGTGAATGTTTTATCTAATTACTGGAAGAAATGTGGTCAGATTTAACAAGGGAGATAGAAAATGAATATTATTATTTTTATTTTCAACTAAAAGAAACGAGGCTGAATACTTTCTGTTAATATCTGCTGCCTGAAAAAAACAGACTTTTCCTAGATTATGTTTTATAGAATCCCTTCTATTATCTGAAACGCTATAATTTTTATTACAATGCCTTCAGGTGTGTTTAATATCACTGCCTGCTTTACAATCACTGTTCCAGTTGATCTAAAACTCATCTACCTCTGTTGAAGAGGTTTCCAGCTGTAACTGAACTGCTGTAAACATTTTGATTGCACGTTGTATTTATGCAGGTAACCATGAGGCTTCCATTTGTTGGGTGGGACGATGGGGGGGCGGGGGGATGCCTCTGCTTTTGATATCCCTCCTATCTGGTTATTCATTTTTATGGCCGGTGGGAATTATGTTTTATCCCTGCTTCTTGGTCAGACTGAATTACATACATGTATTTCCTTCTGGGAACATGTAGAACTGTCCGATATGTTCTATGACAGTTCTGTGTTCTATTTATAATAATACAAATTGTGATAATATCACAATTAAACAATTTAATGAAAGATGCATGTTAAATCTGGCATCCCCTATTTTGTCCAACATTTTCAAAATTTGTCCAAATGTCAATTTGCGTAAATTGTCGATCAACAAGTTCAGAGCGCGTCGCGATGCGACACATTGTGAGTTTGTAGATCGGCTATTTTTGCAGTATATAGTAAGTAAGTATATAATATAGGGTCTTATTAAGTGGTTAAGAAAATATGTCCCTCTGTTTGTTGAACAAATGGAACCCTGTGGGTAACTGACTAACGTACGCATAATTATCATACGATCTTACTACAGTTTGTTTGTTTTGTTTTACCGTTATGTGTGATTTATAATACATGCTCCTGTTTGCTGTTTTTCCATTTCAGACTAAACCTACTGTGATACATACTGTAGTCACACTGATGCCTACATGTCTTATATCGTCTCTGTCAGGTGGAAACCTTGTCAAAAAGCATTACTTTTCAGCGAATGGAAAAAAATAACCTGTGTTCCAATGGGTCCAATGTAGTTATTATTTAGACACAAGCTGTTTATTAATACTTTTCGTTGGTTCAATATTAATAAAACCCACAGACACGCGTAACCACTTAAACTTAAAAAAATGCAATTTTTGCTACTTTTGTGTGACAATGTATAATGACTAAGTAGCATTAGTTTATTAAAAAACATAACACGTTGAAATATGGAGATATGAGGTTTCTGCCTGACGACACAGGGACGATAATTATACCACATTGTGACTTGGTTTGAGTTGAACTGACCACTAAGGTCCCTAAAGTGACTGTGGACCTCGTGATGATTTGCATCAAAGTTATAATCTGCTCTCTTTTATTTTTACAAGATGTAATTGTTTCTTTTGTTTGTGTAAATTACAGATTTCCTTTATTTAAAAAAAAATGTCTGAATTGGTGCTTTTTGTATTCCAGAATACAGTTTTATGTTTATGCACGTTTATGCAAAACTCTGTGGTCGTCTGGTTCCTTTAGTTGTCAACAGCCAGGGAGATGTTGTACTGTGGAAGAAAAGGGTCCTGAGGTCATAATTTAAAGGGGTTATGGGAGTACCCAATAAAAACGAGGAACAGTTTAATTTCAACCCAATTAGAGAAGGTACACAGTATAGTTTAGTTTAGTTTATTTCAGTCAATTATGTAGTAACATAAAGTTTAGATTTCATAGGTAATACAAAACGATGAGAGAAAATAACCACATTTCTGACCGAAAAGGTATATGCTGAAGCCATAGCTTATTTCGCCTACCCTGTATATAAAGTCTGTACTGTCTATAGCAGTAGTTCTCAAACGTTGGCTATTCAAAAATAGCAGATCTACAAGCTCACAGCGCGTCACTTTGTGCCGCGCTGCGAGCTTGTAGATCTGCTATTTTTGAATAGCCAACATATAAATGGATAAAGTGGGTAAGATGATTGAGATGCTAGGTTAATCACTTTTGCTGGGGACCTTCTGGAACCCCCCCCCCCCCCCCCCCCAGGACCCCTGGGGGTCCCCTGACCCCACTTTGAGAAACAATGGTCTATAGTACTACTAGTTCTCAATGTCAGGTGCGGGGCCGGGGCCCACCAAATGGAACACTTACAAGTTGAATTTATACACTTTCAGAGTTAAATGAACACTGAGCATTTTACAATGTTGGGGTCCCAGTCAGAGACATAAAAAGAACCCTGTCTGTGGCATGTACGTTGAGAATCACTGCTCTGCCATACAGATGGATTAAAATAACATTTTATTCATTAAAATAAGGTTCAGCAATTAAATAGACTAAAGATAATCTGCTTTTAAAGATGGGACATTCTATTCCCCTTTTTTAGTTACTTTTACTTCTTACATGGGAGAGACTCTCGTACAGAGGTACAGTTATACAATAATGCTAAAAGGATAACCATTGTGGTCCTGTGTATTCAATTCAATTCATCAAGACATATTTATAAAGACAAACAATAATGTACAAGAAATCATCAAATTATACTAAGAGCAGTACAAGTATATTTACAGAAAAACAGGTGGGGGGGTCATTCATTTCAGACATTGATCTCTTGTCAGCCAGCAGCAGACTTGTGCCATCCTCTGGTGACACCTATGGGTGACACTGGGGGGCGGTGACACCTATGGGTGACACTGGGGGGCGGCGACAATGAGGTGCAGATGAGTTGAGGAGGAAATCACAGACATGGAACCTGACACCACCTGGGGATTGGGGAGGGGCTTCATGTGAGCCACAAGCTGACCGAGCAATACTGAACAAGGTGTGGTTTGGATTGTTTACTGTCTCTGTCTCATCATCAGATCAGATCTCACGCAGTTTCAGTTGAAACAGTTCAGTCTCATCAGGCCTTACAACACAACACGACCTGGATCTTTATACCTGACGACAGGTGAGTGTCTCATCTTCATGTTATTGTTGTTTTATTGTCCATGTTGTTATTGTGAGGTTGTGATCATTAGTTTATAGTTCTAGTGATCTGTGGAGCTGCGCAGGCTACAGCTGTTTGTTGGACATTTTTGCCGCGCTGATTTGAATATTTAAATAGCCTAATGAAACATTACTGGACAGAACATGATCATCCTGTTATTAATGAAGTAATGTAATGGAGGCTCCATGGATAAACAGAGGAACATAATGTTTCTACCATGTTTCTGTAGGCTATGCGTCCAACTAGCTGCATGTGAACAGGTGCAGCCGACATTTTATTTTTAAGTTTTAGGAAATAGAATCTTCTTGCTCTCTGAACATTTTAATTCACATTTAAAACAGTCCTAATCAGACCTAATCAGACAGAGATGAACCATCCCATGTTTATGGATGGATCCTAAACAACCATATACTAATTGTTTGTTGTTTAGCCTGTTGTTGAACAAGCCAGTTTTGGTGGAGATCTACTGTACCTCTATGCCCAGCCAGCACAATGTGACACCAACAGAAATACATTGACTTTAGACCAGGCCAGGGTCTTCAACAGGGGGTCCGGCGGGACCCCTAGGGGGTCCTCAGAGTTACTACAGGGGGTCCGCCAAATCTTTGTGTGATAGGATTTTTATGTTTTACCACTTGAACCCTTTTCCTGAGGAGAACTTTAGCCAAAAATAGCCGATCTACAAGCTCACAATGCCTTGCCTTGTGAGGCATTGTGAGCTTGTAGATCTGCTATTTTTGGCAAAGAGGTATAGGTGTAGAGGGGAAAAAAGAGCAGACCAAGTAAACAAAAAAAGTTTCATCTGAAATTTTATACAATATAGAGGGGGGTCCCTGCTTCATCTCTCTCTCAGCTAGGGGGTCCTTGGCCTGAAAACGTTGAAAAAGCAGGGGTCCTGCTTTAGACTGATGATGAAAAGGACAAAGACAGCACACAATATAACATGTGTCACAGTATTGATAAGGTTGAATAACCTCACTGTATTAACATAACATCTCTGGGAGGAGAGAGGAACATACATTGCATTGTTATGGTTTTGTACTGTTTATTAGATGAATATATGAATTGATGAATGATAATAATTTGTGTGTGTGTGTGTGTGTGTGTGTGTGTGTGTGTGTGTGTGTGTGTGTGTGTGTGTGTGTGTGTGTGTGTGTGTGTGTGTGTGTGTGTGTAAAAAGGTTTACTTACTTTGTTTATTCGGTCCTACTGGCCCTGTGTGATGTACATAGAAACACTATGTACTGTTAATGTCCTACTGTGCATATTATTTGTTGTGTACAGTAGATTGTTAAAGGGATAGTTCACCCCAAAACATACTTTTTTCTATCGATTAGTCACCCCATGGACACTTGAATTCATGGATATTTTTTAGTCTCATTCCTAAGACAATTTGATGACCAGCGGACCGGTAGGCAGCGGTTCCGGTAGGAGACACAAAGGAGACTCTTTGTGTCTCCTACCGGAACTGCTGCCTGACATCAAAATTAAAAAAAGTCGTTTTGGGGGTGAACTATCTCTTTAATGTCCTATTGTACATAATTGTATTATTGTTTGTTATATTCAGTAGATTGTGTTACAAAGCAGCAGCTCCAAGAGACCCCCCGTCCAGGAGGATGTCGTCCAATCGGTCCAGACCCAATGGGAGCCCCCCTCCCTACGAATCAGAGAATGGATAGTAAGAGCTTTTTCTTTTTCTCCTTTATTTACCATGGGAAAACTGCTGAGTACAGATGCTCATGTTCAGTAATGTGACACACACACACACACACACACACACACACACACACACACACACACACACACACACACACACACACACACACACACACACACACACACACACACACACACACACACACACACACACACTAAAACCTGGGAAAAACTGTTGGTCGTCAGGGGTTCAGTGCCTTGCGTTGGGGGAGGGGTAGCCATTAGAACAGGGATTCTTTCTCAACCTTTTTCATTTTCTACACTATAAAATCCTCGGTGTTAATTGAACTCCTGAGAGTGTTACAAATGGGACCAAATAATGGAACCGTAGGCTGTAATAAAGGGACCATTTGGTTCCAGTTGTACACTCTCGGAGTTAATAAAGACCCATTTTGTTGTTCATTAAAATACCTGGGGACCCCCTGGAACCAACTCAAGGACCCCTGGGGGTCCGCAGGCCTCGCATTAAGAACCAGTGCACTAGGAAACATGGTAGTGACATGACATTTATTCTTTGAACGTCTTATTGAAGACATTTTTATAAATTTGACTGTATTTTGTCTGTCGCGTCATTTATCTATTGTTCCTTAGGAATGGGACGACAATCGTTATTGTCGTTTATTGTGATAAAAAACGCTCACAATAATCGTATTGCAGAGATTTTAAGTTATCGTGAAATTGTCCTCCATCATACACAAAGATGAGCTTTCTTTGAGCTGCAAATTCAGTACAACTTTAAAAAAATAGCAGATCTACAAGCTCACAACGCGCAACGCGTTGTGAGCTTGTGCTATTTTTTGAAGCGCAGTTGCAACGCAACGCGTTGAGCTTGTAGATCGGCTATTTTTGGTGATTGGTTGGTGATTAGTGGTTTAACAAAAGTGTCATTTTAAGTTTTAAGCATATTTTGATTATCCCGATAATATCGTTAATCGCAATTATTTCTGCCACAATAATTGTGACATGTGATTTTCATATCGTCCCGTCCCTAATTGTTCCCCCCCCCCTCTCTCTTCCTTCCCAGTAACGTGCCCCCCCAGCCCGCTTACTCCTATTACCCCGACGACGAGTTCCAGCACTTCTACCGCTGGACGTCCCCTCCGGGCATCATCAAGATCATGGCGGTGATCGTCATCGTGCTGTCCGTGGCCATCTTCGCCTGCGTGGCCTCCACCCTGGCCTGGGACACCCAGGGGGGCCTGTCCGGGTTCGGGGGCATGGGCGGCGGCTACGGCATGGGAGGGGGCGGGTATGGCGGGTACGGCGGCGGCGGCAGCAGCTTCGGGGGCGGCGGCTACGGCGCCGGGAACCAGTACGGCTACGGCGGCATCGGCGGGAACTACAACGACCCGCGCAAAGGCAAGGGCTTCATCATCGCCATGGCGGCCATGACCTTCATCGCCACGCTGGCCGTCTTCATCATCATCGTGTCCAAGAACAGCCTGTCGGAGTCCCGGAGGTTCTACCTGGCCGTGGTGATCGTCTGCGCCATCCTGGCGCTGCTGATGTTCATCGCCAGCATCGTGTACCTCATGGCGGTCAACCCCACGGCACAGTCCTCCGGCTCGGTGTACGGCAGCCAGATCGCCGGGCTGTGCGCCCAGTACCAGCAGCCTCAGGTGTCCGGGGTGTTCGTCAACCAGTACCTCTACCACTACTGTGTGGTGGAGCCACAGGAGGTGAGTGTGGAGGAGCTTCATCCAGACCGGGTTGTAGTGTAGACAGTGGGGGGTTGAGCACCTAAAAATGGCAGATCTACAAGCTCCACGACGTGCTGCGAAGGGACGCGTTGTGAGCTTGTAGATCTGCCGTTAGCGGTGAGTGACACCGGCATTAAGATTAACCCATTGAGACCTGAAGCCGATTCTACATGTCTCCTAAATCTCAGTTTTCTGAAAAACGTTTGTTTCTATATCAGTGGTGCTCAATCTTTTTCATGTCAAGGACCCCCAAAATTATATGTATTTGGCCGCGGACCCCCATCAAAATATGTTGTTCCAGGGGCCCCCAGAAGCAGAGATTTTAGTAAAAAATGTTCGTTTTAAAAATATATATATCCAAAGATTTGCACACATTGTCACGATTTTTCAAAAATAGCCCAAAGTGTAAAATAATGCTTTTTAGCTCAAATCTAAAAATGACACAGTTCCAGGTCTTAATGGGTTAAGTTGTCCCTTAATTATCTGTTCTGTTGCCCAACGTTTAAGAACAGACTGTATTTCATTTTACTGTGTGTAATATTTCTAATACCAAACTCTATTTGTCAACTTTATTGTCACATCACTGGTTTACAGGCAGGGGTGGTCTAGTTCTCAGGGGAGCACCTGGATATAATATGTTACTTGGTGCTGCTCACCAAATAAAGAAATAAATAAGTTGCCGAGAGCGCCTCGGCAACTTATTTATGCATTTTCTGTTTTATAAAGAGCTGGAGAGACAAGGAGACTCCTGTTACTGAACAAACACTCTATAGCAATGAGTACTATCAGAATATAGAGCTATTTAACACTTATTTTAACCAAAGAAAATCACTTACCCTACCTTTTAATGAACGCAGACGTTCTCACTGGCCGCGCACGGACGGACGCTCCACTCGCGCACGTGAAGATTTTTGTTTTTCTTCTGCTCTGGCTGGAAGAGAAGTTTGTCCGCGGCTCACATTCTCATTGAAATGCACTGACCCAGACGTCCTGCTGTGGCCAGGTTTGGGCGTAATGGCAGCCAGGTGGGAGCTGTGTGAACACAGCCTCTGAACCACTCTTTAGCTCCATGGTCACTGAACTAAATATTCGCCCTAAAGCCACACAATCTTCCCATAATTTTGGCACAAAAAAATGTTATTTTCAGAGAGACAAATCTGGAGAAAATCCACTTTTATTATCGACCTTTCTCTGTTCCAGCAACAACACGCTCGCACGGGATCAGTGTTGTAGTGGTGATTTTGTTAGTGGCGGGACGCTATTATGAAGACGTCAGGCGCACGTCGCTTAACACCTACACCAGGGGTCTTCAACAGGGGGTCCGGGACCCCTAGGGGGTCCTCAGAGTTACTACAGGGGGTCCGCCAAATCTTTGTGTGATATGATTTGTTTTTTTTTACCTTAACCACTTGAACCACTTTTTCTGAGGAGAACTTTAGTCAAAAAATAGCCGATCTACAAGCTCACAACGCCTCGCAGCGCGAGGCGTTGTGAGCTTGTAGATCGGCTATTTTTTGGGCAAAGAGGTATAGGTGTAGAGGGAAAAAAGGGCAGACCAAGTAAACAAAAAAAGTTTAATCTAAAACGCAATTTTATACAATATGTAGAGGGGGTCCCTGCTTCATCTCTCTCTCAGCTAGGGGGTCCTTGGCCTGAAAACGTTGAAGAACCCCTGATCTAGGCTCATTCCTATGTGAATTCATGCCGCTGTGACACTCGGCAGTCGGGAGCCTTTGTAAACTTTGTTGAGGCGTGATTTAAGGGTTTTTTAAATCGATGCGTGCTCCTGCTCAAAAAAAGGGGTTGCACGGCGTGTTGACGCGTCCCAAGACCAATGCATTCCCTGCACGGGATCTAGCATCAGTAAACATGGGACGTCTGCAAGATCTGTAGGAATTAGGAAACCATTGTGTATGCAATTTGTGTGCCATTTCGCCTCTAGCGGCTCAAATTGGGACGGTGTAACTGTCTGAATAATTTAATATCTTTGTTGTGGTCCGTCTCTTCTCCACTAGGCCATAGCGGTGGTGTGTGGCTTCCTGGTCATGGTGGCGCTCATCGTCATGCTGGTGTTCGCTCTGAAGACGCGCCAGAAGATCAGGAACTTTGGCAAGAGCAACATCCTGTGGAGGAAAGTGAAGGTCATTGATGATCTGGCGCCACCTCAAGACGTGGAGGATTGGGTGAGAAACCTCAATATATACTGGAGCGTTTACATAGTGTCTCTTTCTCTCCATGGTGCTTTACAGCATTGGTTCTCAAAGTGGGGTCCGGGGACCCCCAGGGGTACTTGAGAGGGTTCCAGGGGGTCCCCAGTTAAATGATGGATAGGAACCAAATGGACCCTTATGGGTCTGTAACTCTGAGAGTGTACAAATGGAACCAAATGGACCCTAACGGGTCCATTTGGTTCCATTTGTACACTCTCAGAGTTAAATTAACATTGATTTTACAATGTGAATTGGGATCCCAGAGATATAAATGCCTTTAAATGGGGGTCCGTAGCCATAATGCATGTCAAACTGGGGGGTCCTTGAAATTAAAATGGTTGAGAATCACTGCTAGAGCCGTAAAAATCTTCTCTTATGGGGGGTCCCTGGCATATCTTTTCAAATGGGGGTCCGCGGGCAAATAATTGTCCATTTGGGGGTCCTTATGAAAAAGTTTGAGAACCAATGCTTTACAGTATCTCCACACACACACACACACACACACACACACACACACACACACACACACACACACACACACACACACACACACACACACACACCGACAAGCAGAGGAAACCATGCAAGGCACCAACCTACAGTATTCATTTAGCTTTGGGAGTTTTTTGCTTACTCTTCAAATCAAAACAAAACATAGTTGATGCCTCATTCATACAGGTTGATGCCTTTTATTTGCGGTGTGGTAGCTCAGAAAGACCAGCCTTGTTCTAAATATGTACAGGGTTCCCACGGGCATGAAATTCCTGGAAATATTTTGAAATTAGAAAAAAAACGTTTTCCAGGCCCTGGAAAAGGTTTGGAATTAATCAAATGTTTTGGAAAATGTTCAAAACTGTTAGTTTTCAGGATTCAAATTCTAAAATGGCAAAAGTAGCAGATCTACAAGCTCGAAACGCGGCGCGAAGCGACGCGTTTCGAGCTTGTAGATCTGCTACTTTTGAAGCTTTTGTGTGACACTGTAGATGAGAGGTTTCTCCTCGACAGCAACGAAATGCATTGTTTTGGTTAAACATTACGTGAAAGACAGGTAAAATGTGGTAAAATGCAGTGCTACTTGATACGTTGTTAGCTTGTAGATCTGTTCTTTTTGTCACGTGACACCTTCGCTCGAGTCCGTCTTGGGGCATTGATGGCACACTGGTTTTAAGAGTCTCATTATTGCACTGTATGATTTCTATAGTCCTGGAAATGGGGTAAAATACTTTGGAAAAGTTATGGAAAGGTTTTGAAAATTCATTGTTAAAAATGTGTGGGAACCCTGTATGTACGTAAGTGTGAATGTTCTCATGACTAAGCAAATTAATCGCATGGAAATAACGACCCCGTGCCTAAGTTCCTTTACACCCTCAGAGTGTAAAGGAAGAGAAGGAGAACACTGTGGTTTTCACAGTGTAGTTAAAGGACCTTTTCATCCGTGTTCAGCCTATCTTCACATAATTGTTCCTTTTGTAATGCTCATTATAAAATGGCAGCGTTTATGTCTACTCACTCTGTGTCACAGAAGAGGGCTGTGGACCGTTCAGAAACCTGCCCACTAGTGACATCATCAGTACGAGGGTTTCAAGCATTTCAAACTTTTTTTTTTTATGAATGCAAAAACAATGGCTTCTACTTCAGCATGGTAACTTTCCAGGTAGGGAAAGCCTGCAGTTTCTATTAGCTTGGAATCCCCATCCATGATGTCATTGGTAGGCAGGTTTCTGAGCTGTCAACAGCCCACCTCTGAGACGCAGAGCGAGTAGACGTAAATTGTGCCATCTTAAAATGAGCATTACTTAGGACCAATGATTTGAAGATAGGGTTTAAAATGGGTGAAGTGCTCATTTAATCAAACGAATGATTAAATCAATTACAAAAAAAATATATATAATTTTCTATACAAAAAAAATAAATATATATAAACATTTTAGTTTTTTATTAATCGGTTTTGGAGGAAATATTTTTTTCATTCTTTAAATATACAGTAAAACTAAAAGTTTGTAATCATGTTAAACTGTAGTTTCATTAGAGTCAGTCCTCAGCTAGAGGTCATGGTGTCAAATGAACGTCCTACACATTCACTGCTTCTACAGCTTATGTCAGCTCTGGAGAGCTGGTGTGTGTGTGTGTGTGTGTGTGTGTGTGTGTGTGTGTGTGTGTGTGTGTGTGTGTGTGTGTGTGTGTGTGTGTGTGTGTGTGTGTGTGTGTGTGTGTGTGTGTGTGTGTGTGTGTGTGTGTGTGTGTGTGTGTGTGTGTGTGTGTGTGTGTGTGTGTGTGTGTGCTACAGTGGTAGAACCTGTTTTGGCCTCACTTCCCA
Organism: Gymnoscopelus microlampas; assembly: GCF_963454915.1. Classification (NCBI taxonomy): domain Eukaryota; kingdom Metazoa; phylum Chordata; class Actinopteri; order Myctophiformes; family Myctophidae; genus Gymnoscopelus; species Gymnoscopelus microlampas. The sequence goes on along the minus strand of NC_139958.1, from coordinate 3,516,421 downwards.
GTACACTAGTATAGTATGGAGGGGGAGGGGAGTGTGGATGTGTTTTCCTCTTGCTCTAGTTTCTGGGTGTGGTGTGTGTGTGTTAACTGTCTGGAACTTAGCAGCAAGAATTGCAGCAGTCAACCATTAAACCAAAGCCCCCCACCCCACATTGTAATTGCCTTTGGTCTGTTAATCAAAAACAAGGAAGGGTCGCATCGCATCCAGTCTTCATCAGTGTACTGATGAAGACTGGATGGCTGGAACGCCTGTCACCTTAACCCATTGAGACCTGAAGCCGATTCTACGTGTCTCCTAAATCTCAATAGTATTCCGAAAAAACGTATGTTTCTATATCAGTGGTGCTCAATCTTTTTCATGTCAAGGACCCCCACAATTATATGTATTTGGCCGCGGACCCCCATCAAAACGTTTTGTTCCAGGAACCCCCCCAGAAGCAAAGATTTGAGTTAAAAATGTTCGCTTTAAAAGTATATATATTCAAAGGTTTGCACACATTTTCACGATTTTTCAAAAATAGCAGATCTACAAGCTCGTAGCGCGGCACTCGGTGCCACGCTACGAGCTTGTATATCTGCTATTTTTGAATAGCCCAAAGTGTAAAATAATGCTTTTTAGCTCAAATCTAAAAATGACACAGTTCCTTAATGAAAAAAACTAAACAAAAAAATGGACTTGTACTTCTGAGTGTGACCCTCCTTGATTTAGATTTATTGGTCAGTTTATCGGGACAACGCACCAGAGTGGTCAGAGCGTGGGGGCCGGCGGTATAGAGAATACGTTTGGAATTGCCTTTGGTCGTCTGACAACATTTTTGGGGAATGTTATATAATTACTCACACATATTTGTCTCACACATAACCAGAATGGAATTGTACCGTACATGCACGCATACATGACACATGTTTTTATTATTGCTGGGCTTCAGTGTAACCTAATTCTAGTGGTTCTAGTGTTTATTACACAACAACAGAAGTGGAAGAACAGGTCTGACTGTTGCTCAAATAGCCAGCAGGCACATAGCAGCACAGGACAGCAATGTGACAGTAAGAACGTGCTGGGACAGGACAGTGTCCCTTCCGAATCCACACAGTGGTGGAGGCACTACTCTGATGCATGTACGTGATTGATTTAATACTGTAGTATCTTTAGAATAAGCATATAGTCTACAACAGGGGTCTTCAACGTTTTCAGCCCAAGGACCCCCTAGCCGAGAGAGAGACGAAGCAGGGACCCCCATACATTGCATACAATTGTGTTGCAGATTAAACTTTTTCATAGATTTCATAGATAGCTTCATTGACTGTAATCAGTGTTGTGTAAATTCATATTTTTGGTTCATTTCAGACATTTAACCACTTAAACATTCGATACTTGGTACTTGATTTGCCTTTTTTGCCCTCAACACCAAACCTCTTTGCTGAAAATAGCAGATCTACAAGCTAGTAGATCTGCTATTTTCGGCTAATGTTCATCAGAATAAAGATGCAAGGGTTCAAGTGGAAAAAAAATATCATATCACAAAGATTTGGCGGACCCCCTGGAGTAACTCTGTCGAGGACCCCTTAGCGGTCCCGGACCCCCTGTTGAAGACCCCTGGTCTAGAAATACCTGAGATGAACACACGTAGGGACTGACAGGGCCGGATTTGAACCGCACAAAGAACAGACCTAGAGACACTCATCCCCCACAGGATGTCACACACACAAATGTCTGATGGTTAATGAAGAACAGTCATTTAAACAGCACATGGTCCTTGTACTTACATACATGCATCATCCATACATAATATCATCGTTATACACTAATATACCATGGTTCCCATATTGTAATGCACTCACACTACAATATAACCATGCCCTCTACTATTGAAGGCGTAATAGACATAGTCCATTGATTACTGTGGTCAACCTTAAAGTGGATACTAGTTGGCCTTGTACAGGGGTCTTCAACAGGGTTGTCCGGGACCCCTAGGGGGTCCTCAGAGTTACTACAGGGGGTCATTCATCTCAATAGAGGCAAATAGTCCCTCAGATTAAAGCACTTTACCACAATACTTTATTAACTCTAGCCCTAAACCCAAGAAAGCCTATGGCTTGTTTTCATTGGGGTCCATGTGTATTCAATTCTTCGAAACACTTAATGACAGACAAATATACTATGCAAAAAAAAAACATCATATAAACGAGTAGTAATCAAAAAGAAAAATGTGTACAGAAAACGAAACGTCTGTCATTTTGAATGAAAGCAGAGGCTGCTGAGCGAGAGCAGTGTGTGGGATTTTTTTGTTCATGAAAATACGTTGTTTAATGTTTGCTTCATGTTTGACTGTCCAACAACGCACCTTCATCCCAATGAAGTGGATGTGCCAATACTTCCATTACATCAGGGGTCTTCAACAGAAAAAAGACAGAGTAAACAAAAAAAGTTGAATCTGAAACACAATTGTAAACGATATCGAGGGGGTCCCTGCTTCATCTCTCTCTCAGCTAGGGGGTCCTTGGCCTGGAAACGTTGAAGACCCCTGCTTTACATTTATATCACAACTGCGCTGGTTGCAGCGATTGCACTACCGTAACTTTTCTCATGATAAAGACACTCATAGACATTTAGCCGTTTCTGTTGGTCTTTTGTTTCCATGTGTAAAGGTGATGATATTTGAACGTTTCTGTCGGTTTCTTCTTCTTTCCGTCTTTAAGGTGAACAACGTGTCGGCCGTCCCTGAAGCGGTCCCCCTGTCAGAGTATCCCGAGAAGCTGAGCGGCTCCAGGAGTTACCTGGACGACAACAGCACCAGCTACAACAAACCCTCGTATAACAACACTCCTGTGTGAGTACTACAGCATTGGTTCTCAAAGTGGGGTTCGGGGACCCCCAGGGGTACTTGGGGGGGTTCCAGGGGGTCCCCAGCTAAATGATGGATAGGAACCAAATGGACCCTTATGGGTCTGTAACTCTGAGAGTGTACAAACGGAACCAAATGGACCCTAACGGGTCCATTTGGTTCCATTTGTACACTCTCAGAGTTATGATAACATTGATTTTACAACATGAATTGGGGTCTCAGAGATAGAAATGCCATTAAATGGGGGTCCGTAGCCCTAATGCATGTCAAACTGGGGGTCCTTAAAATGTATCTTTTCAAATGGGGGTCCGCGGGCTAATAAGTGTCCATTTGGGGGTCCTTGACATGAAAAAGTTTGAGAACCACTGTACTACAGTACATTACAGTACATTATTATGGACACAGCTTGGTGTCAAAGTGTGTTCTCAAACTTTTTTTTAATTTCAAGGACCCCCCATAACTCTGAGAGTGCACAAATGGAACCAAATGTAAGGGTCCATTTGGTTCCATCTGTGCACTCTCAGAGTTACAGACCTGTAAGGGTCTGTAACTCTGAGAGTGCACAGATGGGACGGAATAAACACATGGAATGGAATAAACACACATGGAACGGAATAAACACAGATGGTTAGGGTATGGTCCCTCAAACCAAGACCTTTAACCCATTCAATCCGGGAACGCATCTGTGTCATTTTAGGATTTCTTTGGATGTAAAAAAAATAGCAGATATATACGAGCTTGTAGATCTGCTATTTTTGAAAAATATTTTCAAAAAAACTATACAATTTGTGCAAAAAAAAAGCACAGATCAGAGTTAAAAATGTTCTCTTTAAAACGCCCCTTGAAATCTGGGATAATCCTGGCCAAACTGGGACTCCATTTGGACCCTCCTCAGGGAGCCCCCTTGAGGGTCCCTGGACCTCACTTTGAGAACCACTTGGCTCATACAATTATACAAGTATGTAAAATGCAATGGAAACCCACATTTAACCACTTGAACCCTGGCGTTCGTCCCAGTGGCGTTCCCACTGTAGAGGCAGGACAGGCGGTCGCCTGCCCAACTAAGATCTCGCCTCCCCTAAAAAAAAACAAATAACCCGAAAAATGTGTCAATGCATGTCCTCAAAGTCACGCATCCAACAAGCTCTGCTTTACTGATCAGATTGGACTTTCTGTTCCAGAGGTAATGGCCAAAACATCTTGAAAACTGCCACTTTTGCTGATTTTTGATTGAGTTGAAATGTCTTTTTTGGGGGTAATAGAGTTGGCTGCCCTAAATGTAAATCCTGGGGGGCGCCACTGGTCCATCCGTATATATTCTGTGTTGAACATTATGCATTTTTTTTCCCAAAGAGATTTGGTGCTGAGGGGGAAAAAAAGGAGTGGACCTAGTACAGAGCCCTGGGGGGCCTCCGGTCAGCTAAATATCTAGGTGTTTAAGTGGTTAATTATCATTGTATGGAATGACAGCAGGCCTCTGTGTGTGAGGGCTGGTGATACACTGAGGTCCTTGTTGCTCTGTGATGTAGGCTAGTGGAGTGGTTCCCAAACTGGGGGTCAGGGCCCCGAGGGGGGTCCCCTGGTGATTATCTTAATGTGCAACATTGTTTTCTCACTCAACAGTAAACAAACCAACATACAGTATAAGTGTATACAGGGTATCTGTACATTTATGAAGTGACGATTTAAGGACTTTTTAGACCTTTTTAATACCAAATAGGCAAAATTGACAAATATTACCTAAGAAAGAGGCAAACATTGTGAAAATAGCCGATCTACAAGCTCACAACGCCTCGCTGTGTGAGCTTGTAGTTTGGTTATTTTCACAATATTTATCTGTGGAATCGAGTCAAACTAAATGTAATGCCTCAACTCCTACAATTCCAAGTGCTTGTCAGACTGGGGGGTCCCCAGTTCAAATACGATTATTTTTGGGGGTCCCAGCTTGAAAGGTTTGGGAACCCTTGGGCTAGTGGAGGATTCTAGACGGCCACCAACCAGACATCTGCTACATTTAGAACTTGCTGGAACTTGTTCTTCTGCAAAGGAACGTGTGTGTGTGTGTGTGTGTGTGTGTGTGTGTGTGTGTGTGTCTGTCTGTCTGTCTGTCTGTCTGTCTGTCTGTCTGTCTGTCTGTCTGTCTGTCTGTCTGTCTGTCTGTCTGTCTGTCTGTCTGTTTGAATCAGTTCAATCCAATCCACTTTATTAATATAGCACATTTTACAACTTTCTCAGGATTACCAAAGTGCTGTACAGAAAATCAAAAACCAAATACACTGGGAAAGCTAAAAACACAGAAACAACAGCAAAACATACAGTAAAAAATAAACAACAGAAGGAGACACATCACTGAAAAATACAAGACTCGGCCGCGTCAGCCGACAGTGAAACAAAACATAGACCACAGAAACTCTCAAACGGTATCAAAAGCCACGGTATAAAGGTGGGACTTAAGGCGAGATTTAAAAGTCTCGATGGTGGTCAGAGTGTTTCCACTGAACACACTGTGTGTGTGTGTGTGTGTGTGTGTGTGTGTGTGTGTGTGTGTGTGTGTGTGTGTGTGTGTGTGTATGTGTGTGTGTGTGTGTGTGTGTGTGTGTGTGTGAGAGACCTGTGCACAACAAAGCAGCGAGCACACAGCAGGAGCCTTGTATGTGCGCGATTTAATGTGAATGGAGCCTTTTTTAGTCTTTTTCCTCTAAACTCCTTTGTTCCTCCTCCGTCCCCCCAGGCCACCAGAGGACTTCCTGAGGAGCAGCGTCCCGGCCAGCATCATTAACTCCGACATCCCCAGCTCCGCTGGAAGACCCAAGAAGAGGCGTGCCAGACGGGCTGACGGACAGGGCTACGAGACCGACAACGGCTCCTCCGGAGACGAGCTGGACGACGATGACTTTGACAGGTAGGCACTCTTCTTAATGCTATAACTGCCAGAGTTTATTCATAATGTACTCACCCCAGTGCCAGCGATTTGTGTTTTATAACCCTTTTCAACCGGTCACAGAATTGTTATATCCATTAAAATCGTTTGTCTGGCTGTGTTTATGAACACACACAAAGAAATATACAACCGGAGCTCTCCGTTCGTTTTTTTATACCGTGTGAAAAAACGTGTTTTGCCCTATTATGCCTAAAAATCTAAATGTTCAAGCTAAAGTCGGAAACCGGAAACGGAACCCACTGATTTTGCATCTGGGTGAGTCGGAAGTAAGTGGAAAGGGAACCTGATCTCGGAATGTACAGAAAACAGCACGATCGTCTATTAAACCACAATTAAACAATAGAACGCAGAACGCAGTTCTGGCAGCCCACGGATTAATTCAATAGAACGCAGATCTGCGTCTATGGCAGTCAATGTGTTAATGCTTAACTACACCGCTGTCGTGCAGCGGAACTAGCCGATCTACAAGCTCACAACGCGTCGCGTTGCAACGCGTTGTGAGCTTGTAGATTTGGCTATTTTCAGCAAGTGTCACCGGCCGTCATACGGCCAAGTATCAATCAGGCTCAAAGACAGGGCAACAGATCATTTTTTTAACGCCAGAAAGTGTGAAAAACAGCACATGTTACATGTTATAGTTTGGGTATCTCATAAACAATAAATACGTATATAATATACATGTGGAGAATTGTGTGTTTGAACGGCTACATAAACAAAAGATACATATAATTATACAACAGGTAGTTCCGACCAAGCAATCTGATTGGTTGAAATAGCTATCTAGCCGTGCTTCAAACCAGCATGATAGCACGGGCCTAATCACATTAATAAATCACTCCGCACTGCAGTCCGCACCTGATTAGACCATATATGGCACAGCTGTGCTGTGACGTCACGCTGTCCCACGGTAGGAAAACAAACAGACAGTAGCCTGACCCACCGCCACCACCGGAGAACAAACAGCTATGCAAAATGGGAGTAATTTTACTTTAACACAGGAGGATATTTATACAGTATGGATATACTGTATAAATATCCTCCTGTGTTAAAGTAAAATTACTCCCATTTCGATAACAGTCCAGTGTATGTTATACTTTATCGTATGACACAGTCGTTCGATGGAGCATATAGCCTACTGGAATCAGCTGTGTTGATGAGACGGTGCCTCAGAGCGCTGCTACAGGGACTATTTAATGTCTCAGTCAAATAAACTCTTCTCTTTACAGGGAAACGGATAATAGCGAAACATTTTTATTATGAATTGCCCCACAATATGAATACATTTGGATGTGTTTTGTTGGTAACTGTTGTATAATCGCAATATTACACTCGAGGGTGTGCTTTACCTACATTATTGGCACTTCAGTGATGCTCGCGGAACTCGGCTCCGCCTCGTTCCTGACCGCATCACTGGCGTGCCAATAATGACGGTAAAGCAAACCCTCTCGTGTAATATTGCTTAATTATATCATCGATATACATTCAATGTCATATTTAACAGTAGAAAGTATTCCAGAGCTTTGCAAACACAGCTTATTTTAAATGTTAGATTTTTAAATGTTCATATAAAGGCCAATATTGTACAGTCTATACACTATGTACTAGCTACATCCTCCACTCATGATGCCATCATCATTCTGCTATTGTACCTGTACAGTCACCGTGTCAGAACGTCTCATTTGACTTTTTCCAAGTCATTTCCATATGAAATGTCTTTAAAAGGCAACTGATATTGTTGTCTAGATATAGTGTTGTATATAAATATCAGAAGTCTCTTATCTGTTGCCCTGCCTTTAACATTATTACTTAACATATTGTTTTATTACACCCTGGCTGTTGTCGTTGGAAGGGCAGGGATGTGCTGCTGTTCTCTCTCTTTCCCTGTCCCCCCTGTTCTCTCTCTTCCTCCCTGTCTCTCCATGTAACCATTGTCTCTCTCTCTACCTCCCTCTCTCTCCACAGTGAGTTTCCTCCCATCTCTGGCGAGCAGCAGCGCAGCGACTACAAGCGCGAGTTTGACCGCGACCACCAGGAGTACAAGGACCTGCAGGCTGAGCTGGACGCCGTCAACAAACAGCTGTCTGACGTGGACCGCGAGCTGGACGACCTGCAGAACGGCAGCCCACAGTACCTGGTGAGACCAATGATGTTCAAAAGCTGTGGTTATGAAATTCACCTCACTGTTAAAGGGATAGTTCACCCCCAAAATGACTTTTTTTTTCTCCTATGGATTAGTCACCCCATGGAGACTTGAATTCATGGATTTTTTTTGTCGCATTCCTAAGACAATAATGTGATGACCGGCAGTGGTTCTGGTAGGAGACACAAAGAGTCTCCTTTTGTGTCTCCTACCGGAACCGCTGCCTACCGGTCCGCTGGTGATCAAATTATTGGTTTAGGAATGAGACAAAAACAAAAAAATATCCATGAATTCAAGTCTTCATGGGGTGACTAATCCATAGGAAAAAAACATATCTTTTGGGTGAACTATCCCTTTTAAGAAAGTTTCTATCAAGCCTTGGAGCTACTTCAGAGCAACGCCTGTTGTTACCGTTAACTACAGCATTGTTTCTCAAAGTGGGGTCCGGGGACCCCCAGGGGTCCTTGGGGGGCTTCCAGGGGGTCCCCATCAAAATGTGTTAATATAGCGTCACAATAATTTTAACCACTTTAACCTTTTATACTTTGGCTGTTCAAAAATAGCAGATATACAAGCTCTGCTATGAGCTTGTAGATCTGCGATTTCTTGAAAAATCTTGAAAATGTGTGCAAACCTTTTATATATATTTTTAAAAGCGAACATTTGTAACTCAAATCTTTGCTTCTGGGGGGTCCTTGGAACAAAATATTTTGAGATGGGGTTCCGCGGCCAAATGCATATAATTTTGGGGGTCCTTGACATGAAAAGCTTTGAGAACCACTGCACTACAGTACCAATAGGAACCGTTTCCTGCTTCCTCGAGGGGAAATCTCTGTCAGTAACTGTCAGGTTTAGATTGTGACTCATTCACGCCATGACTTAGAAAAACAAACAAGAACCACACAGGAATGTGACACACGGTGACACACGGTGACAGTGGTGCATGTATGATGCAATCGGCCTATACGCGCCCTGGCCTCCCTATTCTGGGGGCAAACATTTGGCGAATATAGTCAATCTACAAGCTCGCCACGTGTCGCCACACGACACGTGGTGAGCTTGTAGATCAGCTATTTTCGTTGAAGAAAAGGTCAATTTCAGACAGTATCTGTATCAGCCCAGGTATGGGATCTAGAGAACCTATAGACAAATCCACAGACGCGCTGCCTGTAGCTGCCTGTAGGCGGCCATTGCTGCGGTGTCGCGTCCGCGGACGTAGATATAGAATAATAGAATATTCTATAAAACAGAATCTTTCATTTACCCGTAAAATGTAGAGTCCCATTCTGACCCCTGAGAGTGCATTTGGTTCAAACATGCTATTGACTGGGTGTGGCTATTGCATCTCATATACTGTAGAATCTATTACTTTATCATGTGGTTGAGCAAATCCTCCATTTAGTTTGCAGTGAAAAGGCACACTTTAAACAAAGTCCACACACTGGTTAGCAGCTCCACTTAGTGGTCAGCGTTTTCATTGCACACAGGCTATGTCTGTGTGATCTCACGCCTCTCATAGAAACCACTTTTTGTTTCATTGAGCGGATCCTTCAACATTTAAACTTGTGTCATATAAAAAAGAAAGAAACATGGAAAACCCATTAAGAAAAAAATAATGATTTCCTTGACTTATGTCACCGTATGTCATTCATAGACATCCAAACTATTCACAACACTTCCAAAGGCCTCCCAGTTTTGCTCAGTTTATACTTAGTGACACAGAACTTGGCCAAAAACATTTTGATCTGTGAGCTTGAACCCGTAGATAGATTATGTTTGGCCTAGAAAATAGGCTTTAGCAGTTCTGAGGGAATCCCTCAGTCTGTTGAATATAATGTAGTATCTGCCATGTTAATTGCCTGATGATGATGATGATGATGATGATGGACAATGTGAGATGAATTCTTGACGTTGGAAAGATTCCTTTAAAGGTCATTAGTATTTTTTACACATCATAACGGGTTGACACCTTTTTATTTGGGGTGAAAAATCAACCTTGTTCAAATTGTGTCGCTTTGTCGGCGTGTAATGTACTCATGACACAAACAAACAATGGTTTGAAATAATAAAATTTTAGGGCAAACGTGTGTGTGTAAGGGTCCTGCATGTCACCAACCTGTTTTAAATAAACTATTCTCTGTTTACAGGATGCCTTGGATGAGTACAACAGGCTAAAGGACATGAAAAGGGTATGTAGGCCACATATACTGCTACTACTTCCAACTACTAATAATATTAATAATAAATCTGTATTTATAATGGTGCCTTTCATTCATTATATATAATATATATTCCATTATTCCCACAGTCTGCAGATTATCAGATGAAGAAACGCAGGTGTAAATATCTGAAGTCCAAACTGTCCCACATCAAGAAAAAGGTCAGCGAGTTCGACCGCCGGGCCTGAACGGCCTTTTGTGAGATTCCACAGCCAGGGTGAGGGTTACATCAGCTCTGGCAGTGTTCCCAGCATTCTGGAGGTTTTATGGATAATACAATACTTTGACATGCGGCCGGAAAACATCGCTGTTTCAGTCACCGGTTACTTTGGGGCGAGCGACATGGTCAAATGGCAAAGTGTGAAATAGGCTTTATTCTGCTTTACTGTGAGCTACAGAGCCTATTGCATCAATTATAGTCCGTCGTACGATGGAGTCACATGCAGGAAATGGCAGATTTACAAGCTCACAACGCGTCATCACAATGTGATGCACTGTGAGCTCTATTTTTGGCATGCGACTGTCGTACAGCAGAGTATAAATCAGGCTTAAGGACTATTGAGTACAGGGTAGATGATGTGGAGATCTACAATTTCACAGAAAACGCTGTCATGTGTGTTTGGAGATGATAGCTAAAATGTGGTGTGGGTTTATCTGAGATTGGTGCCTTGAAATTAAATGTCTGTTTGATATTATGACAATATTTGTATTTTTGAATGTCAGTGGTCATGGATATTGTTGGTTTGTACTGTATTTATTTGGCCAGTGTATAATGGTACAGTATATGATTTCTACTGGAGTGAATACAAATGAATATATAAACAGTTTTTGTTTCCCACTAATTATAGATTTTTTCAAAGTAATCTTTAGTTTTAGTCTTTTAATACTAACTTTTGTTTTAATTATTCGCCATTAGTTGATACTCAGGTTGTACATGTCTTCCTATAAATATGAGATTGCATGATGATCACAGAATTGTGTTTTTAATGTACATAAGCATTTGTGAATTTTATTGTATTTTTCTTAAAGTCTTCTTTTATCACAGAACAAGCGCAGTTACTTCTTATGGATTGTCAGTGTTTTTTAACTGATGGAATGTACTGTTATTGTTTGTGAAACCTTCATTGTAATAAATTGATCACCTCTTTCTATTTCTGCAAGGTATACACCTGTGATTACACATGTAATTACTCAACCTACAGTGAAGTATCCTACTAGGACATCATTTATTAGTCGTCCCTTTGACAAGGAATATTTGGTGTGTGTGTTCAAATGGAATTTAACAAAACCTCACTTATTTATTTATGATGTTCAAGTCCATTTATTTTCTAGGGTTCTAAAGATGCATTAAGTAGCATTACTAGCGTTACATTGACAACCTTAATTTAGTGACTCATATTGATTCTTCAACTTTTTCCAAAGTCCTTTCCCCCGTTGCCATTTAATACAGCAGTAGGGTGCTCTTACACAGTACCATTAATACACCACTAGGGAACTCTCACATAGACTCTGACTCAGTACAATAGATGTAGTTATTTGCAGTTTGTTGTTTATTCACATACTGTAGTTGAACAAAGAGGTGAACATACCATCTTATTGTGTGTTGCTCTGTACTGATCCGGTGAAAAACTGTTTTCCAAACGGTGGGTCGGGACCCATTTTTGGGTTGCGGGCAAATTTCTTGGGGTGACGAGCAAACATCCCTTTTAGTTTCCTAATGTTTTTAGCGGCGCTAGCCGCTCTATACCTTTAGGTATAGAGTGGATCCTGCTCTATACCTGACTTTGTCCGTGTGTGTACGTCAACGTTCTGATTGGTCAGGTGCGTCAACAGAGTGATTGGTCAAGCTTCACGTGACACATGGCTATAAACACATTATAAACACATATCGATGACATAATGTATCAACGGCGCTGCTACCTTCACACAAGGTGTGATTTTTTTCAATATTATTGAAAAATAATAATCAGAAATAGCAGATCTACAAGCTTTTTCAAAAATAGCAGATCTACAAGCTCTACAAGCTCATAGCGCGGCACCGAGTGCCGCACTATGAGCTTGTAGATCTGCTATTTTTGAAAAATCGTGAAAATGTGTGCAAATCTTTGAATGTATATATTTTTAAAGCGAACATTTTTAACTCAAATCTTTGCTTCTGGGGGTCCCTGGAACAACATATTTTGATGGGGGTCCACGGCCAAAATACATATAATTTTGGGGGTTCTTGGCATGAAAAAGATTGAGCACCATTGACATAGAAACATACATTTTCAGAAAACTGTTGAGATTTAGGAGACATGTAGAATCGGCTTCAGGTCTCAATTGTTTAATGTAACAGTCCAAAGAGATTTGTTCCTTCGATCTTTGGTTTCATAAACCTCCGTTTTTCCTCTTGAGCCACACTGGTATACCAGATTCTACTGAGAACATAGTGCTTAACCCACCTTTCAGAATTTAGATGGAAAGTGAAAAAAGTTCTGTATGGTTTCAACATTAAGCCTTTGGTTTTTAAGACCCTGCTTTATCTCTTGAGCCACACAAACATGGAATATATTCAATAGAGAATGTAATCTACTGTCAGTGTTCAGTGAAAGATTAGAGCCAGGTACAACATTGGAAAAAAACTCCCTCCACCAGCTCAGACTACAGGAGAAGAAGAAAGCATCAACGAGACATTGTGAAAGCAAGACTTCTTCTGCGATACAGTGCATTCAGTTAGGAGCTGTGCTCATATTCGGAATATTACTGTATGTTTTTTGGAAAATACTTTTTTAGTGTTTATTTTAAAGTAATTAATTGACACACTTCAAGCAATACTAGTAAAATAAATGTAAGTTTGAAAATATACAGAAATGTACAAACATTAACATTTTGTAGACTTTTGTTGTACATGGGGCACAGATGGGGTCTTGTCTTCTGTATTGACGAAACATGCACACTTTATCCTGGCAAAGAAAAGGCATAGGATTAGTGTTGTGTATAAATGCAGATAACCACTAAAGCCCTATATACTTCGTCGTAGGAAAAATTGCATAACTTGCAGATGTACAAGCTTGTAGATTGGCTAATCTTGCTATTTTTTGAACATTTAGGAAAAAAATATTTTCCGGCCTAAAAACATGGCCAAATTAGTAGGACAAATGTCCTATCTTTATCTCCAAGATCGCGACTGGTAATTCTCCCAGGAGCATACCTTTCTCTCACAGCCATCTGCTCGATAGTTTCAGGCAAAGGTCGACCAAAGGTCTCTGGAAGGAAGAGAGTGGCCAGGGCAGACAGAAGAGCCAGAGAACCCAGCAATAGATATGGTAGATTCTTGTAGTATATACCTGCATATGGAGAAGAGCACATTTTAATGACTTAATAGTTTAGTATGCAGCATGTACATGGGAGTTCACAAGTGTTGAAGTACCATACTTCTGTCAGGAAACGCCTAATTAATTAACTTATTGCATATGGAGATAGCAATTGTAGTTTGACTTGGTGGTACGCTTCCACTCTTGGGGATGCCCCCTGCAGCAGCACTACACAGGGTTCCCACACATTTATATCAATACATTTTCGAACCCCCCCCCCCCTCCACCCCCCCCTCTCCACCGAGATAGAGCAGAACCCCCCACAAGATAGAGCAGAATCTACACAGATGAATGTAATGCACTTTGTAAAGCTATTTGGATAAAGGCGCTATAGAAATGTGAGACCATTTGCCAAGTACTGTGTCAAATTGTTACACTATTCTGTGCCAGTAACTCACTTCGGAAGTATCTGTTCAGATGCAATAGTAGTTATTACTACTAATAGTAATAGTTATTACTCTTTGACAGAGTAGAAGTTGACATTGCAGATCTATATGGACAGAAACGTACTCAGTTGCATGAGATAAGGAGCAAGGATACCGCCCACTTTGGCAACCGTGGCACAGGTGCCAACAGCTGTGTTTCTGATGGGCGTTGGGTACAGCTCTCCGGTGTAGGCAAAAATCAGTTGGAAACTGGTGGAAATGCCCAATTTACCCAGCATCTCCAGTGCTATGGACAGGTCAGGTAGACCTAAGCAAACAGAAGAATAGAAGAGAATAAAGTAGAATTTAGTTTCATCTTTAGACTGAGAAGGAGTAGTCTTGTTGTAACTTCCAACAATCATTAGTTTCCTATGATAAAGTCCCTACAGCTGCACCTTGTGGCACCAGCTGAATGAAGTACAGCATTCCTCCCCCGAGAACCAGACAGAGTGCCACAGACAGCCGCCTGGGAAGATACTGCATCGCCAGCCAGCTGGAGACGGACGCCGGCACCTCCACGGCTGCCGAGATGAAACAGTTGACAAAGCGGTCGCCGTGAAGACTGGATGTGTTCAGGGACAGGCCAAAGAAACCACTGTTTATAGAGAACCTGGGAGGGACACACACACAGCAACAGGCTCTGTCCCAGCAGTAAGTACTGATCAATGATCGACAGATGGATGGATCATGTTCAACCCAGATTTGGCTCAACAAAGGGAATGAACTCGTTCTCATGCTATCCATCAAACATGTGGAATGCCCTACCAAAAGGAGTAAAGGAGTGTAAAACCCTACTCACTTTCAAAACTGCCCTAAAGATAGTACACCTTCAGGAGGCTGCAATTCGAAAATGGCCCCTGTCTAAGTCTTAACCTACCCCCCCAACCCCCCCTCCCCGTTTTTTCTTCTCTTGTACATATTTTTCACTCTTCATACCAGTAACCTGTAAGCTGATTGTATGACGTTCTATATAGTAGTGTGTTTATCTGTCTGTCTCTTATATGTCATCATGATTTGTGTGCATGGGGATCTCATCTTAAACAAGCTCAGTGCTTAATGAGCCTTCCAGTTTAGTAGACCTTGTATTGTGAATTATTTGTGAATGTACTTCCATGTAGGCCTACTGTTGTTCTCATGTCTTACTAAATCAAGTACATCAATGAAATCAATCAATGGCTAGATGGATGGGCAGTTTGATAGAATAGATAGATATATGCACGCATATAGGGATAATATATATAGGTGTAACCCTGCTATTATTTTTGGGTTAATAAAAATAGTCATTATTTCATGTGATTTTTCTATATTGTGACATTCAGGTTTATTGTTAAAAGAAATGGGTATTCTTACTTATATTACTTACCTTGAATTTACCTAAGAAAGTGTTATATTTACCTTTAGTATTGTATTTAGCTGTGGGTCTATGTTATACTTACTGGGTTGTATTTTTTGAAGCTCAACTGTCAGATGTTTTTGGTACTCAACGGTTTTTACTTGTCGTAGAAGAAGAAGCAGAGCCAATCAGGAGTGAAAGAGACAGTCAGCTGATGGGAAGTGAGAGACAGCAAACACTACGGAGCGTAAAGATCAAAGAGGCGAGAGATGCCGGTGATAAGAAGTGAAGCGAATGAATGAAACATATATATATATACATGTAGCAACGTGACAAACGGTTTTGTGCTGGACATTCTTATATAGTCATGTGATGACATATCACTGGGAAGACTATAAGGCTGAACTGTGGATTGCCCCTACGGAACCTCTCCTCTCCCTCAGCTGTATAGCTCCGAGATGAGGTTCCTCGTTTCCCTCTGCCGTTTGAGCAGGACATTGTCGCACATGTTCCACACATTTCTTACCCCTTTCTGCACATCGTATCCAAAAAGTAATGCATTTCCGCCATTCTCTCAGATGTTTTAAGTTCTAGCGCACCATAAAATCTATCCAACGAGTTGAAGAAAGTATTTAATTTGCCTCTGTCTTCATCCGGTTCCATAATATTTTGCATTAGAAGATGCAATTCAACATTTGACCAGTAGGGGAATCAGTAGTGTTATCTCTACGGGCGCAACTCTTGCGCAATGTCTTAAAAACATGTAACCGGATGAGGACGGAGACAAATTAAATACTTTCTTCAACTCGTTGGATAGCTTTTATGGTGCGCTAGAACTTAAAACATCTGAGAGAGTGGCGGAAATGCTTTACTTTTTGAATACGATGTGCAGAAAGGGGTAAGAAACATGTAAAGAGGAAAATGTGCGACAATGTCCCGCTCAAACGGCAGCAGAGACAAACGAGGAACCTCATCTCGGAGCTATACAGAGGAGGGAGAGGTTCCGTCGGAGCTAAGCAAGATTGTGACTGTCATTCTTCAGCGAGTGTTTGTTTTAGCTAAAGCTAGCTGCGTTCTAGGTTGGCCCACGGTGTGTCAGCATATAGCCGGCTGGTTAGCCACAGGCTGGACATCCAAGAGAAGGAGTACAAGGACTCATTCAATCCCACTAAAAGACTGTGTGGAGCTTTAAGTTTGGAAACTTTGGACTCGACGACGGAGCTGTCTGTTTGGAACGTGTTTGTTTGAAACTGTAAACAAAGGAACGTCTGAAGTCTGAACTGTAAGTACTTTATAGCCCAATGGTTCTAAAAGTGGGGTCCGGCCGGGGACCCCCAGGGGTCCTTGATGGAGTTCCAGGGCAGGGGGTCCCCAGCTAAATGATGGGTAGGAACCAAATGGACCCTTATGGGTCTGTAACTCAGAGAGTGGGTCCATTTGGTTCCATTTGTACACTTCTCAGAGTTAAATTAACATTGATTTTACAATGTAAATTGGGGTCACAGAGATATAAATGCCATTAAATGGGGGTCCATAGCCCTAATGCATGTCAAACTGGGGGTCCTTGAAATTAAAATGGTTGAGAATCACTGTTAGAGAGCCGTAACAAATCTTCTCTTATGGGGGTCCCTGAGGCATATCTTTTCAAATGGGGGTCTGGTCTGCGGGCTAATAAGTGTCAATTTTGGGGGTCCTTGACATGAAAAAGTTTGAGAACCACTGCTTTAGCCATTCCTTGAGCGAGGACGCCCTCTTCTGGACACGACAGTGAACAGGCCTGCAACGTTGTTTTTTATTTTATTTTTATTGATTGAATATTTTATTAGGCAAAAAAAAAATGGAAACATAACAATTACATTTATAATACTTTGTCTGAAAGGTCCGCCCAAAACCTTGTTTCCATTGAGGTCCTTGGCATTCAGTTGGTTTTGTTTTTGTTTTAGATGCCGGCTTAGGTTATTAAGTAACTACTAGTGCACTGAGGTATTTGGTGAAACATTGAATGTGATTCTAAATGGCTATTTGAAGAGTAACTGAGTGTTGGGTTATTCTATTTACACTAGATAGACTACTGTATTTTGTTCTTGCACTTTTTTGTCCTTTTTGATGAGTCAATTTGTCAATTTGTTATTTAACTTTATCCATTCCCCTTTTCCCTAAAACTACATTTCATTACTAAAAAAAACCCTTAAAATGCATGTCCAGGTGTCTGTCTAAGTTACTTAAAAAGTTATAACTAAGGTTTTTACTCTAAGAGGTGTAATTAAGGTTTTCATATAAAGTGCTAATTGGGGATTAATTTCTTTAAAAACAAACTAATATAATTTAAATAACTCCCCTTCTCTATATTTCATGGGGATCAGATGGGCTATATATATATACACACACACACACACACACACACACACACACACACACACACACACACACACACACACACACACACACACACACACACACACACACACACACACACACACACACACACTTCAGCTGTTACAATTGCAAACATGACCCACTTTAATTACTTCAGTCTATATTAGTAGCTTAATGGCTAGTATTAACATTCTATTGTCTTTTTTGTGTCCAATGTATTTGAATCTAAGTTTAAGTTAACATAAGTATAACTAAATGCATTTGAAATAAAAAAAAATGTTACTTTTCAGGATTCCCCCAAAAAAATGGCAAACAAAAATTCTTTGTTCTGCGTTTTGAGCTTGTAGGTCGGCTATTTTTGCTACTTTTGCGTGACACAGAATGGCGAAATAAGTTAAAATACGGAGAGACAGTATATGCAATGTGAGCCTCTGGAGTGAGTGTGGAAATATAGTGGCTCTCTCCATCCTCAAGGTTGCATCACCCCTGCTGTAGAACAGAGCAAAACTGTACACTGTTTTGAAGCACACACACTGACTGTAATTACTGAATATCCACAGATTCTCAATAATGAGACTCTTTGCCAACCCCTTCAGCTTCTGTTTTTAGTTGCTATTCTGTGAATGTTTTTTTAACTTGAAAAAAGAAAAGTACAATTAGTGATACATCCACAACCTGTGGATACTCACCACACTAGGAAGAGTATGAGTGTTGTGTTTCTGGTTTTGGTGAACCTTAGCAGGTCTAGAACGTTGTGGCGCTCCTCTGGGTCACATCTGTCCTTTGCCATGTCACTCTGCAGCAGTAGTGGAAAAAGTACTCAAATGTTTTACTTATCTAAATCTAAAAAGTAACTAAAGTTTTCAAATGATTGTAGTGGAGTAAAAGTAAAATATGTAACTCTGAGATGTAGTGAAGTAAAAGTATTGAACATTGGAAATACTCCACTAAAGTAAAAAATCACACCCTGTGTGAAGGTAGCGGCGCCTTTGATACATTTTGTCATCAATATGTGTTCATAATGTGTTTATAGCCACGTGTCACGTGAAGCTTGACCAATCACTTTGTTGACGCACCTGACCAATCAGAACGTTGACGTACGCACACGGACAAAGTCAGGTATAGAGCAGGAGCGCCGCTAAAAATACCTCAAAATCATACTTTTAAGTGAATTTACTAGTTACTTTACACCACTGCCCTGCAGGACACAAAGCATCAGCCTCCCTCTCAGTTCATTGTGTATTCTCCCTCCATGCCAACATGTTATGTGTCTACTTGAAGTCAATTATAATGGGCGCTGTCTATTTGTGAACATAATGTTAGATGTAGCAGGGCCCTTTATACTGTGTCTATTTGTGAACATAATGTTAGATGTAGCAGGGCCCTTTATACTGTGTCTATTTGTGAACATAATGTTAGATGTAGCAGGGCCCTTTATACTGTGTCTATTTGTGAACATAATGTTAGATGTAGCAGGGCCCTTTATACTGTGTCTATTTGTGAACATAATGTTAGATGTAGCAGGGCCCTTTATACTGTGTCTATTTGTGAACATAATGTTAGATGTAGCAGGGCCCTTTATACTGTGTCTATTTGTGAACATAATGTTAGATGTAGCAGGGCCCTTTATACTGTGTATATTTGTGAACATAATGTTAGATGTAGCAGGGCCCTTTATACTGTGTATATTAGGCTTCATGCCTTGCACTCCAAAACGTCTGTGCACAATGCTTTTTGAAGGGTTTTTGGTGACACCTCTGTTAGAAATGTGATCCCCAGTGTTGGGGCCAAAAAATTGGGATTACAAATAGTATTTTATAGTGTTTAGGGAAGTGTTCACACAACACATGTATGTGGAATGGTTATTATGAAAAATATGCAAGTGAAAAATTATATATATTAGAAATAAGTGTAATTTAAAAAGTTAAATAGTATGACTTAAAGTCAACTTACATCATAACCTTTAAGGATGACCTGCGGAGCCTCTACGTTGTTCTTCTTAGCAGCTTCTCTCAGTACGGCCTCAGCCTCCTCTATTCTTCCCTGGGAGATCAGCCACCGAGGAGACTCTGGGATGAACCTGCCTCACAGGTAGGAGAGAGAAGGTCCACGCTTTGGTTATGGAACACAGTAGAGAGAGGTTCACGCTCAAACAGTCGGAAGGGCTTTACCTCAAAAGCAATTCATGGTCCCATACAGGTGATTACAGAGAACAGAAAATATCATCCTTTTAAAATGTAATCATTTTAAGAGAATCAAACAAAAATAACCTTCAAATCTGTACTGAAAATGTTACGTTATAATTTAGTCATTTAGCAGATGCTCTTATCCAGAGGAAGTGCACAAGTGTGTATTCAGTTTCAATGCAGTGCTTCAAAGAAGGACAACAGTTAAACGTGACTGATATTGTACTTCTAATTTTTTTCTGTAATGATTGTTTTGGAAAATGAAAAAAGCACGGCCCCTCACACATTAGAAGGACAATCAGTCACCAGAACCAAGGACGGGTGTTTTCAATGAATCCATCATGGTTAAAAGAAGAGTAACAAATGAATATCAAATATCTAAATACTGAATCAAGCAACTTCTAGGGTGCTCACAAAAGCCAGAGTAGATGTAAAAATGACCCTAAACATGTTTGAAAGTGAAATACCCCTTTAAGGATTCAGTACCTGTTCTTTTTCTCCTGTAAAATGAAATAAAAAGTTATAAAATAAATAAATGAATAAATAAAATAAAAAACATTCAGAATTTGAATTTATAAAAAAATTAAAAGATCCTATTAGCATCTATACTACAGTGAGCTGTCACTGGTAATAGTGATAACATTAAGTCCCCAATATTATGATGAGTGAAAAAGTAGTCATGGTGCTTCTACAATGACTGCAACTCACCACCAGAGGGGCATATAGAGCAGGCCAGGCAGAGCTAAAGCCAGCAGAAGATACTTCCAGTCCCTTATGAAATAAGCAAAGAGAGGCAGCATCATGTAGCCAACAGCAAAGGACAGATTCATTCCCAGAGACACAAACAGGACACGCACGTTTCCTGTCAAGATCTCAGTACCTGGAGGGAAGCAGAGGGAGAGAAATACACCAAAATAAAACACATTTATCGGCTAGAGCTCCTCCGTTCCACAGATTTCCATAAACGTCCTAGACACTGTATTTTGCAATAATATCGATGTGCACAGTATGTCTAATTTATCATTTCATTGCATTCCTAATGCTGGAGTCGCAGGCCGAAAATAGCAGATCTACAAGGTACCGTGCCGTGTTGTGAGCTTGTTGATCAGTTATTTTCAGCGATGACTCTGTCGCACAACGAAATATAAATCAGGCTTAAATAGTAGGCTACATGTTACATTCAGCACATTCCCATCCATTCTCAACATGTGAGTAGTTGTTACCTAAGACAAAAGCAGTAATATGGTTGGAGTTCTGTCCCAAAGCAACGATGAAGAAGAGGATAGAGAACACTGTCCACGAGGGAGAGAAGATTTGGACAACGGTAAAAAGTGCCTGGACTGCCGTGGTTGCAAACATGACAGGCTTTCTTCCAAACCTTAAAAAAAAGGGGACCCAATTAGCTAACATGTGGAAAAAGTACTCAAATGTTTTACTTAAGTACAAGTAGCAATGCCACAATATAAAAATACTATTACAAGTAAAAGGCCTGTGTTAAAAATGTTACTTATGTAAAAGTACAAACTAAATAGAGTACAAAGAAAAACAATGAAGTGCTACATAGTAAGAAGGCGAGGTAAGGTGAGGTAAACATTAGAATCTGTGGACCGGTGTTGATTTTGACAGCCAATTTTGGTTTAGTTTCAGTCATAGTCCTTTGAATCGAATTCCATTTAGTTTTAGTCATATTTTAGTCATCTGAAATGTTTGAAAATGTCTGAAATGTCATGGGACGCAAAACCGGATACCGGCTTGGGTATAAAACCCCTTGCGTCACAGGGAACGCCCTCATAACCCTTCACTCTGCACCCCGTCACCTCCCCGGCACAGAAGACCAGGTTCTCCTTCCCCCTGGACCAAGCCATGCCGGACCAGGGGAAGCACAGATTTGCCACGGCCAAGTAGACGGCCCCAAGGTCAAGAGCCCCTTGACCCTAGTCCACCCCACCAGTGGGAGGCGACAAGAGCTCAGGCCCTGTTCTCCGCCGCCTGACTGCTACTGGCCGCCATGCCCAGGACCATGTGCGCCATCTCAGATGCCGCCACGTCCAGGCTATAGAACGAGGCAAATGTGGAAGGACACGACCAGTTTGCCGCCAAGCAAAACCCTCCTGCCATCACCTGAGAACTGCATACATTCAGGGCTCACCGAGAGCGCCTGTAAGTCGCCCACGCTCTTAGCCGTACACAGGGCCACCAGAAGGACCGTCTTGAGACTAATCATCCTCAGATTCACAGTCTCAAGTGGCTCAAACGGGGGGAGGCAGAGAGCGTCTTGCACCACCACCAGGTCCCATTTAGGGAACAAGGGTCTGACGACCGGCTTTCCCCGTTTCACTCCGGCCATAAAACGCTGCACCAGTGAATTAAGGCCCACTGACTTGCCATTGAACCCCACATGGCACGCGGAGATAGCTGGCAAGTACACCTTAACGGTGGAGAAGGCCAGGCCCTGGTTCATCCTGCTCTGCAGGAAGGTCAGGACGCTGGACACGGGTGCCTGGAAGGCTATCACTGGGGGCGAGCGTCCGTCGCACCAGGACTCAAAGATGTTCCACCTGACGTCATACTGAGACCTTGTGGAACTAGCCCTGGCACCCTGAATGGTGGCCACCACATCAAGAGGCAGCCCCTGTGAGCTCAAACCTGAACACTCACGGGCCAAACCCACTGGTCTGGCCCCTGGGGGTGTCCGCAGGACGCCACGACCCCTTCCCGCCCCAGAGCTCCTCCGAACCACAGGGGAGTCTGTAGCCCTCGGCGGGGGGGAGGAATTGCTCCCGACCTCCAACCGTGCCACGCTGGAGCGGGCGGCCATGGTTTCAGTGAGCAACGAGGGCCTACGATGTGGTGCACAAGGTGTCCGAGAGCAATGAGGACTATCTCCCAGAAGAGACCCTGCTGTTGCTACTGCACCATGTCCTCGTCCGAGCAGTCCGCTAGAACCCCGGGGCTCCGTGGTCTGCCGGGCGGAAGCACCGTGTAGTGGGCCACCGTGGTTCCGAGGCCGCAGCGTAGGAACCGTAGGCATCACGGCTAGACTGGGGCGCGATGGTGTGCGTCCAAAGGACCCAACCTCGCTACTCAATCCATTCGTCGTGTCGAGAAAGACAGCGTGTCCATTGTCAGCCCTCGCCAGACGATAGCTTTCAGGGACCTGATCCGAACCGCCAGGTACCGAGAAGGCTATACGCCCCCCCCCCCCCCTTCTCCTTCGTCAGGAAATATGTTGAAAAGGAGTCCAGTGGGCTCCGTTCCGGTAATATTTCTCTGATCACGCCTCCGCTCCGTAGTGACGAAACCCCTGTTACCAGCATTCGGGCGGTTAGGCCCATTGCCTGAAAAGACAAAACATTTATCGATGATGGAAGTCTGCTGAAACAATACGAATCGCAGCCCGTCTGGTCCGTCCAGAGGTCCGGATCTCAAGTTTTCCAGGGTTCTCGTCAATGAGCCAGAGGGGTCGTGCGGTAGGTTGGGGCTACTGACGTCACCTGCTCCGAGGAGTGCCCGCCCGTTTCCTAGGAAACCAGCGACGTCTCCATTTTGATCGTCCAGATCATTCAGGAGGCGTCCACCAGGGGCAGACGCAGCAGCGTCAGTGCGTGCGGCAGATGTGATAAGGTCATCAAGCCGAAGCGCGTGCCCGTCCCCGCGGGAAGCATGGGCACCGCTGCTTCGAGCGGTGAGACAGCGGAACCTTCCCTCAGTGTTGGAGTTGTGGCCCGGAGCGACATTCTCGACCCACCTGGGGAGTGTTGACGGGGCGACACCGGGGCCCACTGCCTTGACCACGTCCGTCTCCAAACGTCCTCCATCTTGGTGAGGTCGGTTGGCCCGGCCCTTTTGTGCGGTGTTGTTGATGTTACCCGGAACGAAACTTACATCCCACAAGGGGAGTTCCGCCGGTGTAACACCGGGGCCCTCTGACAAGGAAACTTCCGCCTCACCTACTCCGCCATTTTGGCGAGGTAAAGGGAGTCCGCCATTTTGTACCCCGACTGTCCTGCAGACACGCTTTGCAGCCATCTGCCGGACAGAAGAGGGAACTGCAATGTCGCAGTTAGAAATTTTCCTTTTACAGTTGTACACCTAGAATGCAATTCTTTAGAAACATTTGATTCACAGCAAAAGGTAGTACTACCTGCACTTGATTCACCACGTTCATTGCATGCACAGGACCTGTCCCTACAGCGTTCGGAATGTTTGCCCTTAAGACGCAAACCGAACACTGAGGGCTCATCGATTCGGGACACGAATCGATTTGGCCGCGGATTTGGTGATCAAATCCGCGGCGGTGTCGAAAAGATTGTCCGCCTTGAGCGGTAGGGCTAGGAGTCCAGTTGATAGAATCGCCTTACATTCTGTGGCGAGGTCCAGCCACTTGACCCTTTCCAGGTCCGCGGCGAGGGCCATGGCCCGGCCGGTCCACATCAGCCCATGGCATGTGCAGAGGATGGCGACTTGCATCAGTCTCTCCTTCTTTGCATTCACCGACGCGAGTGTTGTAGGTAGCAGGGTCTTAGCCGCCAGCTCCTTGAGTTTAGCGGCGGCCGGCCCCTGGAGAAGCGACACCACGTTGAAAGTCTCTGCAGCTGAGCCCGAGGCTTTGTAGAGCGTGTTCAGCATCTCGGTGTGCTTTCTCTTCGTGCGGTCCACGAACATGGGCCTGTTCTGCGGGCCGTGTCGTACTGAACCGCTCTTTGCCTGCTCGATGGCGCTCGCCAAGGTGAGGTTCATCGGAGGAAGGCCCAGGACCCCCATGTCCGCGCCTGAGATAATCTTGATGGGGAATTGAAGCTTCTCCGGTACTTTCCTCCCCGTCTGCCACGAGAAGTGCAGAGCCGCTCTGACTCCCTCAGCCTCGGGCAGCAGTGAGGACTCAATCTGTCGAGGAGTGAGGGGCTCCAGCCCCTGGAAACCAGGGATGGGGGCCCCGGTAGCCACCTTCACGTCCACCATGGGTTGCTCCAGTCCGCATCTGGAGATAGCCCGTTTCAGGATGGTCGCCACGGGTTCGGAGGATTCCGCCGCCCCGCTGGGATCCGCCACCGGAGCCACAGGAGGATCCGGACCGGCCACAGCCGCCTCCTGGCTGACTTGGTAGGGGGTGAGCTCGCTCTCTTCTCCGCCTTCGTCCATGACGTCGTCTCCCTCGGATCCATCGCCGTCCGATCCGATGATCTCAGGCTGGGAGCCGTCCCAGGCGAGGGAGACAGCGGGAGATAGAGGAGCCTCGATCGGCGAAGAGGTGAGCGTCTCGCGCTGATTCGCCTTCACCGCACCGCTGGAACGTGGAGCAGCATGTAGCGGTGGGCCCATGCCTGGGCCTGTGCTCGCCGCCGACGCCATAGAGCCCTGGCTCTGTCGAAGCGGCATTCCAGCTGGTGTCGGGAGAAGTCGCCACAGGCCTTGCAGGCGTCCGAACCCTTCGGACCATCCAGGGCTAGCCACGAGTGGTTGGGCCCCAGGCAGGAGATGCAAAGGCGGTGACGATCTTCAGCGTCGACGAAGAGGCTGCAGCTGTCCAAGCCGCAGGCACGTGGCGCTTCCATCTTCTTCCTCTTGTTCTCCCTCGAGGCTAATAGGCTAGGTAGCACTAGCCTAGCACTAGCCCTAGCCTAGCTTGGCACTTAGCTTTAGCTTTTACCTGCTTCACAGCAATAGCGGTGCAGCTTTTGCCTCGAGGCAAGAAAACTAAAGAGGATAGGAAAGAAAATTCAAGTAACGCGGGAGCGTTATATAAAATAACCAAAACTTTTAATCACGAATCAGCCGTAGAGTGATACTCGGGCCCTCGCTATGGGAGTTGCTGGGATTCGCAAAAGTTTCCTCGTGCTGTAGTGTTGCTTCAGGCTCCGTGCGCTTTCGCTTAGCAGAGTGAAGGAAGAGGGCGTTCCCTTTGACGCAAGGGGTTTTATACCCAAGCCGGTATCCGGTTTTGCGTCCCATGACCCTAAACAAATGGAATTAGTACCGGGAGCCCATGTGTTGTGCTCTGTGCCATCGCCAGAGGGCGATGATATCCCATAAGTAAGTTTCTTACGAAGAAATGCTAGAAAACTTGAGTTACTAGTTATTTTGTAGATATAAATTATTATATTATAAAACATACATTAACCACTGTAGCCCTATTTTATACCAAGGATCTTTGAAAATAGCTGATCTACAAGCTCACAACGCGTCGCATCACTGTGATGCCAATACTTTTATACTTTTACTCAAGTCAATTTTGAATTCCGGACTTTTAATTGTAACAGAGTACTTCTACATTGCAGTATTGATACTTTTACTTAAGTAAAACATTTGATTACTTTTTCCACCACTGACAACGACCAACATACATCTGGATCATTTAATCAATAGAGGCCTTTGAGCAGTTATAACAATAAAAAAAAGTTGTCATTCTACTAAAATATTATCTAAAAGTCACCCTACATACACGTTCACAGATAAAATATGTTTTAATAGGCCAGCCATACACATCTGGACAAAGGGTCAAACTGTTAGTTATTATTGGTGGATTATAAACCAGATAGACCAATGATAACACAGGATAACTGACTATCCTGAAGGTCGAAGGGTGCAGTCACAATCCCATGACTTTCTCCTTATGTCATATGACCATGAATCCTTATGTCACACATGGGCAGTGGAGCACAGTAACTGTGTACATTTACTTGAGTTTACCGCACTTAAGTACATTTTATGAGTATCTGTATCTATTAGTATTTCTTTGTATACTTTTCGATTGCTTTCACTCCACTATATTTCAAAGACAAATATTTCCCTTTTGACTCCACTGCAACTCTAGGAAGGCTGTGAAGTACTCATTCATTTCAGGCCATTTCCCCACAAGCCTGAAGAGACGGAGTGTCATGGGTCATTATTAAATAATCATGCCATGGGTTTCAAATACCTGTCTGAGATCTGTCCAGAGAAGAAGGATCCACACAGAACTCCCAGATAGTACACTGAGGAGGTGAACGGTTGCTTCCACTGGTTGCTGCATACCAGGTCAAACTGCAGGTTGAGAATTTAAAGTGAAGAAAGATTGACACTTCCGGGTGAACCTTTGGTTAAAATGAAATTATATTCACTAAAGTTATGGATTGTGTAGCACGCACACACTGACCTCCGTGATGATGTTGGACTGGTAGATGTCTTGGCTGTAGCTCCATCCGTCCACACAGCTCTCCTGTCTCAGTTCAGTGAGGTTCACGTCCCGACCGGGGATGTAGCCCAGAGCAGACAGGTTCCTGACCTCGTCCAGTCTGTACCGGTGGCATCGGCTCTGCTCCTCCTGTCCGTTGACCACCTTGTCAAATATAATAACCTCTATTACAGTGCAATAAGCTGTATGTTTGGTACGTATGGCGACTAGGGATACACCGATATGGAAATCCTGGTCCTCTACGATACCAAATGTTTATAAATAACAATTTGACCGATAACAGATAGCCGATACCGATTTTGTTTTTGTTGTTATTAATTCACATTAGAAAAAGCAAATACATCTTCATGATGAAAAAAATCACAAATTCCATTTTGTACACTTTTAGAGTTACAGACCCTTAAGTGTCCTTTTGCTTTTTATCCGGGGGTAGCTGGGGACCCCCGGAACCCCCTCAAGAACCCCTGGATTTCTATAAACCCCTCCCTTGAGAACCAATGCATTAAACCATACTGACATATCGTAAAGAACAATACACTGGCGTCAGGTGCTCACCTCTACTGGGATGATGGCCTTGCGCCACTCTGCAGTTAGGTTGACATCTGGAACCAGGCAGTGGTGGCGGGGGGTGTCAGCCAGGAAGATGACAGAGAACGCACTCAAGCCATTTGGAAGGGTGCTGAGACAGAGCAGGAAGAACACTATCTGCTGGAAGCGTCCCCACTGTCCAAGGAAGGCTATGGTCTCCTCATAGTCCTTCATGGCCGAAGACGCATTGTTCTCCTCGTAGTCCTTCATGGCCAATGAAAGACCCAGGAGTCTAACAATCAAGAGAATCAAGATTCAAGAATCTCCTCTTCTTGCTGACACAAAATACCTCATCAAGTCAGGTGATGTGTCCGGGAACAATGGTCACACGAAATACAAGCCCCCCCACTGCCGCCCCCCCCCCCCCCCCCCACTGTCCAACACCCCCTCATAACCCCTCACAGTGCCAGGCTCAGGAATCTCCTATTTTTTTCTGCAGCCGACAACAATACGTAACGCCTTCCTGGTTTAATGTCTTACCCCTCCATCTACAGCACTTCTGTAGATAGACTTTGATCTATGATCTGTTGTCTATTACTAGTGGCAGAGATAAAGATAGCTATACCTGCTGAAAATCCAGTTGTAACGCTGACATTTAGGAATAGTGCCTGTACTGCCTGTGAATGTATTTGTGGCCCAGGGCCCACGCACAAATGTTTGCAGTAAAATAAGTAGGGCATGCATTCCCAACTTGGATTGTTTCTGACTTGCATCGTTCCCGTGTAGGCCAGCACAACGGGCACCGGCCTAGTAGTTTCAATTTCAGAAAAACCCTACATGCAAGTGTTATGAATATACAGTATACTCACAAATATTGCATGGAATTTTATTTAAAAGGTATTAAACAGCTTTCCTTAAAATTGTGTCAAGCAAAGTAAACAATGGATTTATTTTCTTCTCTGTGCAAAAAAAAAAGAGTGAGACCTTGGGTCACAACCCAAGGTTTGGAAACCACAGCTATAGGCTACACACATTGCACCAGGCCCCATCAAGACCAGCAAGCACTAGTGGGTTAACTACTTTCAACCTGGCATCCCTATTTTTAACATGTCATTATAGCTGGAAGTTTTTCTGAATTGCTCAAACTTGTATTTATTTATTTAGTGAGCTTTCAAAAATAGGGACAATAGTAGATCTGAGCTTGTAGAGCTGCTGTTTTCATTAATCGTTTGTACAACTAAGTATAAATTAAAAAGTGGTTAACTTCCCTTTCAAATCACTCAGTGTAATTTGAAAAGGTGTTCCAAAAGTGCTAGACTCAAAGCTCAGCGTATCCTCAAGGACATTCGCCACCCCAGCCACAACCTGTTCACACCGCTTCTACCACTGCAGCCAGGCGAGTAGGCCTATCGTGGTATCAAGGGCTAGCGTGGGCTCAATACCATTTTCGGGTTTCTGATCCGGTCAGGCGGCCGGAACCCACAAGCCGGACCCACGGGTGCCTGTGCATCACCCCAAAATAATTCCCCGCGATCAAGGGTATTTTAATTTTAAGGCGTACCCAATGAAACCCTTGATGCGGCGTAGTTTAGCTTGTAGACATAGTTCGTTTGGTATATCCGTCCTTTATTCCAACTCGTAGCTAGCCTGACACTCAGCCTGAATTTTCATTTCGTTTCACTCCATTATTCAGTCTGAAAGCCCTCTCAGTGGAGCCCATTTCTGAGATGGGGGCGTGGCTAAAGTGGGACTCTTTAGCGATTGATTCATACTGGATTAAACGGATCCCGATTGGGCCGGGCCGCCGGTTAGATTTTCAACCGAGAAAACCCCGCCTTCTACAGCGTCACCCTGAATGCGAGGCTAGCGATTTCAGGGGCTGGAGCCAGGCTAACTCGTAGCGACTGGAGAGACTAAACTAGTAGTTATACTTGATTTAGCATTTAAATGCTAACAGGGGGAACCAAAACAAAGTGGCGCAGAAACGGAACCCACCTGATAGCTCTAATAAACTATGTATTTTATGTATAATATTGATATATGTCTAAACCTGTCATCATATCATATTTTAGTATCTTATTTGGCCTAACTTGACTTATGTTAAATTTGCTTCTCAATCCTTGGAGTTGAACCCTATTTTCTCTCCCTATGCAAGGTCAAACTGTCTGCTTCCGTTCTGCCACTAACTTTGTTTTGGTCTGACGGGTTCATCCTGGTATGTTAAAGACTTTAGTTAGTGACGACTTCACTCATTTTCAACCTATCTTCATATAATACGTTGCACTGCCTGCGGAAGTGATTTTTATTGGGTCATAATGCGTTTCATATTAATTGTATATCGTGCAAGTACAGTAACGGTATGGGGAGCAGCTGGTGTTACAGGCAGAATATTGAGGATTTTTTTGTGGAAAGTGTGGAGTTAGTTAAGCCATGTGTCTGCTCTGAGACTGTGCACATACACTCATGTACACTCCATGAGTGTGCTGGTCAATTAATGTGGCAAGATTGGTCCTCACTAATACTCATGATAAAATGGCACCATTTGTTTCTACTCAGTCTGTCTCAGAGGAGGGCTGTGGACAGTTCAGAGTCCCGTCTACCAGTGACATCATCGAGTTGTCGGCAGGCTTTGTATTCCTGGAAAGTGGCAATGCAATAATAGAAGCCATTGTTCTTGCGATAAAAATCTAAATAAAAAATGTGAAATCTTGTTGGAAAGAAAAATCCTGCCTAACGATGATGTCACTTGTAGACGGGTTTCTGGACTGTCCACAGTCCTCTGAGACACAGACAGAGTAGAACAATGTTTTACCATTTTATCATGAGTATTAGTGAGGACATATTAAATGAAGATATGTTGAAAATGATTTAACAATAACAATAGTAGGTTAATCTCGGATTGTTCTAAGAACTTATCAGAACATATAAGCCACGCCAACTCTGGACACACAACATGAACTTGAGTTGATTAAGCTTGGAGGAAATTGGTTGCCACGGAAACAAACCAAGATGCCCGCCACTGACTAAGACGTGTTGATGTCTCTCTTCCATTGAAAGGATTCCACCTCCGCCCGGAAGCTCACCACTGTCAAATCCATTATGTCACATGTTTATGTTACCAAACCCGAAGTTCATGCTGTCTCTCGTTAGAGAGGGAACCCGCTGCTGGGCGCTTAGACTAGTGGAAAGTCTGGTGATGCGAGGTTAGTGAGGAGGTAAAATCACTGTAGACCATGGGTCTTCAACAGGGGGTCCAGGACCCCTAGGGCAGGGGTTCTCAAACTTTTTCATGTGAAGGACCCCCAAATTGACACCTATTAGCCCGTGGACCCCCATTTGAAAAGATATGCCAGGGACCCCCATAAGAGAAGAATTTTACAGCTCTAGCAGTGATTCTCAACCATTTTAATTTCAAGGACCCCCAGTTTGACATATTAGCCAAATGTGTATGTGACAGGAGGGTTGTCTCCCCCCCCCCCCCCCAAAAAAAAAGATGTATGAATCCAACATATTACAAGTAAAGAATGTTAGTACTTTTACCACCACTGCCTAGAAGATACAGTAGTTTTAGATGTTTTTACCTGTCGGATGGATGCTTGTCACCAGACGACCTGTGAAGAGGCAGGTGAAGTCTGAACCGCAGCTCGGCCTCCATTTATGCTGCTGCCGTGGTTATGTAAGGCGTGTGTCTGAATCTGACTCCTCCTGAATTGTCACCTTTTCCGTTACAGTATACTGTCGTTGCTCTCGGGCACAAACTCCATGTTCTGACATTTTAACCCAGTAAGATCTGTGTGTCACTTTTTGATTTGAGCTAAAAAAAAAAAGCATTATTTTACACTTTGGGCTATTCAAACATAACAGATCTACAAGCTCGTAGCTTGTAGATCTGCTATTTTTGAAAAATTGTGAAAATGTGCACAAATCTTTGAATATATATATAGATTTTTTTTAAGCGAACATTTTTAACTCAAATCTTTTGCTTCTGGGGGTCCCTGGAACAAAATGTTTTGAGATGGGGGTCCGCGGTCAAATATATTATTTTGGGGGTCCTTGACATGAAAAAGTTTGAAAACCACTGATATTATAGCAAAACATACGTTTTTTTCTTAGGATTTTTGTTACGATTTAGAAGACATTTGTAGAAGCAAAGATTTGTGTAAAACATGACATGTTTGCTTTAAAAATTGCTTTAACATTTTTGTAAAAAATATAGCAGATCTACAAGCTCGTTGAGCTTGTATATCTGCTATTTTTGAATAGCCCAAATAAATCTTAAAATGGCACAGATGCGTCTTAGGTCTCAAAGGCTTAATTAACACCTTGACAACATGACACACTGCTAATCCTCTATTCAAACAGGTTTTGTAACGCGCTAGTTTATATTCAGAGCGGTGAGTTGTGTTGTGTGTAATTGTGTAGTGTTGTGTGTAGTTAGTTGTGTAGTGTTGTGAGCAGGGGGTTCATCTGGCGAGGGAAAAGAAGAAATTTACCCTGAAGACAAATTAATTTCAACGCAATTCATCACGCTCTCATTGCATGTCACATAATCAGCGGTGGGAAAAAGTACTCGTATCCATAGTATATGTTTTACTCAAGTAAAAGTATCAATACGGCAATGTAGAAATACTCTTTTACTCAGTAAAATTCCGGAATTCAAATGTTTCTTTAGAAAGTTAAGTAGAACGTACTCATTGTGCAGAATGTCCCATTTCACAAGTTCAAAATGCATAAAACAATCTTTTGAAAATAGCAGATCTACAAGCTCACAATGCGTCGCAATGCGATGCATTGTGGAAAGTCTGGTGATGCGAGGTTAGTGAGGAGGTAAAATCACTGTAGACCATGGGTCTTCAACAGGGGGTCCAGGACCCCTAGGGCAGTGGTTCTCAGACTTTTTCATGTCAAGGACCCCCAAATTGACACATATTAGCCCACGGACCCCCATTTCAAAAGATATGCCAGGGACCCCCATAAGAGAAGATTTTTTACGGCTCTAGCAGTGATTCTCAACCATTTTAATTTCAAGGACCCCCAGTTTAACATGCATTAGGGCTACAGACCCCCATTTAATGACATTTTTATCACTTGGACCGCAATTTATATTGTAAAATCTATGTCAATTTAACTTTGAGAGTGTACAAATGGAACCAAATGGACCTAACGGGTCCATTTGGTTCCATTTGTACACTCTCAGAGTTACAGACCCATAAGGCTTCATTTGGTGCCTAATCTATCATTTAGCTGGGGACCCCCTGGAACTCCCTCAAGGACCCCTGGGGGTCCCCGGACCCCACTTTGAGAACCAATGCCCTAGGGGATCCTCAGAATTACTACGGGGGGGGGGGGGGGGACCAAATATGTATGTGACAGGAGGGTTGTCCCCCCCAAAAAAATAAAATAATGTATGAATCCAACATATTAGCATAGATAATATGTAAACAAACAAACAAAAATACATGTACGTTACACAACACTGATGATAGTGCTGTCAAACTTTGATTGATTGAATACTTTATTTAGAAGTTTGCAGAGAAAAAGCTCATGGAAGTACAGTTTACAATACAGGTTCAACAAAATGGATCGCCCATGACAGCCGCAATGGCTTGTTTTTCATATGGGATCCTCACATATACTCAATGCATGGAGACATTAAAATACAGACAGATATACACTACTATGCAGAACATCATATGAACATTTTAAAGGTAAGAACAAATATGTATATATTGTATTTCTTTAGGCAGTTCTGAAAGTAAGTAGGGTTTTGCACTCCTTCACTACTTTTGGTAGGGCATTCCACATTTTTGTTATTTGCATTGCATGAGAACGAGTTCAACCCCTTGTTTGTGCCAAATCTGGGTGGGACATGATCAGTGGAGCTGCCTCTGGTGTTGTGATTGTGGACTTAATTTACGTTTTTGAAGTACAGGTACATGGGTATCCCAATGTTGTGGTGTATCTTGTAGACCAGGCCCATTGCAAGTTGCCATACTCTGTCCTCAACCCTGAGCCATCCGACCCTAGCAAAAATGAGCAGGGGTTAGATGGGTTTGAGGCCAAGAAGTAGCCTTACTAGTTTGTTTTGGGATGTCTGGAGCTTTATATTTAAGGCCTTGAAGTGGTGTTGTGGTACAACAAGGAGCATGCATAGTTGAAATGACCTTGGATGAGGGCCCCTGTAAGAATCCTCAAGGTATTCTTACTGACTAGAGAGGAAGTTATTTCCTCTTTTCTTGTGATAACATCATCACCCGCTTTGATAATGTGAAGGGACCTGTGGGACCACCTGTGGGACCACCATGTCCTCTCGCACATGGATAACAAGCGGTTGAGGGACAAATATACACGTATGCTGTTTGTGGACTACTACCAGGGACGTGCACAGATAGACTCTAGGTGGTGCTAGAGCACCTGCCCTTTGCCCTCTTGACCAGAAGTGCCCTTTTGAAAAAAATAAAAACAAAAGTTTTTTTTTTCCAGTTTACAGCAGGGGTCTTAAACAGGGGGTCCGGGACCCCTAGGGGGTCCTCAGAGTTACTACAGGGGGTCCGCCAAATCTTTATGTGATATGATTTTTCTTTTTACCATAACCACTCGAAACCTAGCATCCCTTTTCTGAGGAGAACTTTAGCCAAAAATAGCAGATCTACAAGCTCACAACGCCTCGCGCTGCGAGGCGTTGTGAGCTTGTAGATCGGCTATTTTTGGCAAAGAGTTATAGGTGTAAAGGGGAAAAAGAGCAGCAAAAGTTTATCTGAAACACAATTTTATACAATGTAGAGGGGGTCCCTCATCCCCTATCAGCTAGGGGGTCCTTGGCCTGAAAATATTGAAGACCCCTGGTTTACAGTATGTAGCCCATGGTGACAATGATCAATTCTGGATTAAAAGCTTCTAATATATTAACAATTCCCCAAAATGTGCGTTGCAATTTTCTTCTATAAATCTCACACTACTAAGGCAGCAAGGTGCCCCTTTTTTTTTACTTGAGCACTTGCCCCTCACAATGTCTGTGCAAGCCACTGACTACTACAGCTCAGCATTAAACACCATTATCCCAGCAAAGCTTCACACAAAGCTCCGAGACCTAGGGCTACACCCAAGCATGTGCGACTGGATTCGACATCAAGTGGTTAGAATGGGCAGCATCACATCTGACCCCCTGACCCTCTACGCTGCAGCACCCCCCAGGGATGCTTGCTGAGCCCCCTCCTCTCCTCCCTGTACAGCCACACATGACTCCAACACCATTTGGAATGGCCACGCCCCTAGAAGCATCTTTGTGTTCTGAGCTAAAGACTCTTTACTCGTACTGAGTAACATTTTGAGGTACTTGCACTTTAGTTGAGTATTTCCATTTTTCAATACAATAAAACTTTATTTCATAGGCAAGTACTGCAGGCTACTTTTGACTCCTCTACAATTATTTGACAGCTAACTTTTAACCCATTGAGACCTGGAACGCATCTGTGTAATTTCTTGAGCTAAAAAAGCATTATTTTACACTTTGGCTATTTTTTTAAATGTGTGCACATCTTTGAATATATATATTTT
The DNA here is from genome assembly GCF_963454915.1 of Gymnoscopelus microlampas. Classification (NCBI taxonomy): domain Eukaryota; kingdom Metazoa; phylum Chordata; class Actinopteri; order Myctophiformes; family Myctophidae; genus Gymnoscopelus; species Gymnoscopelus microlampas. Next base: position 3,481,341 of record NC_139958.1, on the reverse strand, counting down.
TAAAGCAAACATTTTTAACTCAAATATTTGCTTCTGGTGGTCCCTGGAACAAAATATTTTGAGATGGGGGTCCACGGCCAAATACATATAATTTTGGGGGGTCCTTGACATGAAAAAGATTGAGCACCACTGATATAGAAACATTTTTCAGAAAACTGTTGGGATTTAGGAGACATGTAGAATCGGCTTCAGGTCTTATGTTAATGGGTTAATGTTCAATGTTCCCCATGCAGGCAGCTCCCCTTGGGGGGCTAGTGTCGAAGTGTCCTTGAGCGAGACACTGAACCATGGGTACAGTTATACAATAATGCTAAAAGGATAACACAAAAAGCCCTGAGGGCTTGTTTCCATTGTGTTACTACAGTATGTATTCAATTCATCAAGGCTTTTCACGCCACGACATTTCAGGAACACATATTGTATTTTTGACGGCACTAAATGTCTGACGGTTGTCCTTACTTGTTACTTTTAAGCATAGTTAATACAGCATCACAATCATTTTTAACCACGTTATCCATTCATACGTTGGCTATTCAAAACTAGCAGATGTACAAGCTCACAGTGCATCACTTAGCACTGCGAGCTTGTAGATCTGCTATTTTGGAAAACATTTGAAAAAATATCTAAAATGTTTATGAATATAATATCTTGAATACTTTTGATTTATCTTTATGTTTTTACCACAAAGCTTCTTGTCTGGGGGTCCATTTATTATTAGGGGGTTTCACACAAGTTATGAGGTTCTGTGAATGCATTGTTAAAACAATACAGCAATGCACTGATATTAACAAAGAAAATGCACTTTAAATGAATTACCAAATGATGCCTTTTCCCCCTGGAACCCCCTCAAGGACCCCCGGCCTGTGGGGTCCCCTGGGGGTTCTGAAAGAACCTGCTTCACAAAGAGGATCATTGTGAACTTTGTGTGAGATTTAGCTCTTTTTTTTTTCTTTACATTTTTATCCCACGATTTTGTAACCCTATTTTTTACACTCAGTGCCAATTGTCTATGTAATCCTGGGCACTACCTTCCCTCTGCCAACCTAGGGAGGCCAGGGCCGAGCTCATGCCTCCTTCAATGCATTAGAGCCAACTGACCTTCTTGTCACCTGACAGAGGAGAGTTTCCCTGGTTGGACGAGATTTAGCTTTTAGTGAACTCCTCTCCTCTTTTCAAACAGGTTTTGTCACGCTAGTTTACATTCAGAGCAGTGAGTTGTGTAATGTTATGTGTAGTGTTGTGAGCAGGGGGCTCATCTGGCGAGAGAAAAGAAGAAATTTACCCTGAAGACAAATTAATTTCAACTCAATTCATCACGCTCTCATGGCATGTCACATTTCAGTGGTGGGAAAAAGTAGTTGTATCCATAATATATGTTTTACTCAAGTAAAAGTATCAATACAGCAATGTAGAAATACTCTTGTTACAAGTAAAATTCCGGAATTCAAAATTGACTTGAGTAAAAGTACAAAAGTATTAGTATCAAAATATACTTAAAGTACCAAAAGTAGAAAGTACTCATTGTGCAGAATGTCCCATTTCACAAGTTCAAAATGTATAAAACAATCTTTTGAAAATAGCAGATCTACAAGCTCACAATGCGTCGCATTGTGAGCTTGTACATCTATTTTCAAATGGTCGAAATGTATAGCAAATGTATACAATATAGCAAATGTATACGCACCAAAGCCGTTAACCCATTTAGACCGTGAAAGAATCTGTCATTTTTTTCTTTAGCTATTAAAAGAAAATCATCATTCATAGTTATGTGATCAACGGTGTCAAAGGCCTTCTGGAGGTCCAGCATGACCATGCCGCAATATTTGCCCTTGTCGACCTCTTGTTTGATAAAGTCGTTCAAATAGAGAAGACATGTGTCCGTGGAGTGGGATTTTCTGAAGCCAGATGAGTTTGTAAACTAGATTTTTATCCGCAAGATACCTATCAACCTGTTGATGAACTATTTTTTTCCATGACTTTCGAGATGGAGCTAAGAATAGAAATAGGGCGGTAGTTGCCGGGGTCTAATTGAATTCCTTTTTTGTACAGAGGGGTCACTCTTGCTATTTTGAAGTCACTAGGGACCCGTCCTTGTTTGATGGAGAGGTTTATTATGTGGGTGATGATTGGAGCAATGGAAGCGGCTGAGTCTTAGAAATTTGGAGGGAATATTGTCGAGGCCTGTGGCCCAGTGTCAATTTTTTAAACACCTCATCTGTTGTCACCATGGTGAGTTTAATATCATCTTCAGTTAGGAGCTGCGCTCATATTAGACTCGGATTCATAACATTACTGTATGCTTTTTGGAAAAAAATGTTTTAATGTTGTTTATTTTAAAGTAATTAATTGACACGTTTCAACCAATACTAGTTAAAGGGATTGTAGGCAAGTTCAGAGATAAACAAAGAAAAAAACTGCAGTTCGTTTCCCCGACCACCAGGGGGTGAGGCAGGGGGGACTTCCATAGAGTTAAGGGGACTTCTAAACTGGCCATGCCGAAAATAGGTTGCTTTATTCGGATACAATGGGTGTTACTGCCCGCCCCTGCCGGTTCTCTGAATTTTTATTTTTAAATAGGCTCTTTCATGATAAATTGACCACATATATGAAGTTAAACGACTAAATTCTATCCAAACGCTATCTTAAAAGTAAATTCTGTGCCTCAAAAAATAAGTTTTAGAGCGTTTTAAAACCGAAAGTAAAAAGTTCACACGGACGCGCACATGTGTGCGTTAATTTACGTCCCGACATACATAACATAAACATAAACAGTAGGGAAAATACGGATTTCAGAAAGAGGACTGTGTTTCAATGCAGGAAAACACCCCAGCACCATTATATAGTGGCTGATAGAGGGGAAAAAAATGCAAAAAATATATATATAAATATTTTTTAAGGCTTAATGTTGCCTACTATACCTTTAAAATAGTAAATGTATGTTTAAAAATATACAGAAATCTAAAAACATTAACATTTTGTAGACTTTTGTTGTAGATGGGGCACAGATGGGGTCTCATCCTTGAAACATGCGCACTTTATCCTGGCAAAGAAAAGGCATAGGATTAGTGTTGTGTATAAATGCAGATAACCACCAAAGCCCTATATACTTTGTCGTAGGAAATATTGCTTAACTTGCAGATGTACTTTATATTTTCCGGCCTAAAACATGCCCAAAAAAGTAGGGCAAATGTCCTGTCTTTATCTCCAAGATCATGACTAATAATTCTCCCAGGAGCATACCTTTCTCTCACAGGCATCTGCTGGATAGTTTCAGGCAAAGGTCGACCAAAGGTCTCTGGAAGGCAGAGAGTGGCCAGGGCAGACAGAAGAGCCAGAGAACCCAGCAATAGATATGGTAGATACTTGTAGTATATACCTGCATATGGAGAAGAGCACATTTTAATGACTTAATAGTTTAGTATGCAGCATGTGCATGGGAGTTAGCAAGTGTTGAAGTACCATACTTCTGTCAGGAAACGCCTAATTAATTAACTGCATATGGAGATAGCAATTATAGTTTGACTTGGTGGTACGCTTCTACTCTTGGGGATGCTCCCTGCAGCAGCACTACACAGGGTTCCCACACATTTATATCAATACATTTTCTAACCCCCCCCCCCCCCCGCCCCCACTGAGATAGAGCAGAATCTACACAGCTGGAGGCTGGGGTCGGAGGAGATCTTTTCCCATAGTAGCAGCAGCAGCAACAGTAGATTTGATGGGTCAGGAACGATGGGATAAGCTTCGCTGCCATCAAGTATAAGTCAAACTATTCAAGAATCTATGTTGATCTTAAAAATCCCAACCGTAGACCTGTGTCATTTGATGGTTGTCTGCACCATCGGTGTGTGAATGGGTGAATGCAACACACTTTTTAAAGCCATTTGGATAAAGGAGCTAAAGAAATGCGAGACTATTTGCCAAGTACTGTGTCATATTGTTACACTTTTCTGTGCCAGTAACTCACTTTGGAAATATCTGTTCAGATGCAATATTAGTTATTACTACTAATAGTAATAGTTATTGCTCTTTGACAGAGTAGAAGTTGACATTGCAGATCTATATGGACAGAAACGTACTCAGTTGCATGACATAAGGAGCCACGATACCGCCCACTTTGGAAACCATGGAACAGGTGCCAACAGCTGTGTTTCTGATGACTGTTGGGTACAGTTCCTCGGTGTAGGCAAAAATGGTTTGGAAACTGGTGGAAATGCACAATTTACCCAGCATCTCCAGTGCTGTGGACAGGTTAGGTAGACCTAAGCAAACAGAAGAATAGAAGAGAATAGATGCATGTATTTATCTATTTAGATATGTTGTATGTGTGTATATATTTATGCATGTATGTATTTGTGTACATATGTGCATACAAGTGCTTCACATTACTGAATGTACAGTATATCCAAAATTTGCAATGATTAGCAGAATATAGAGCCATATGAAATCCGTGTTAACGGAATCGCGGACGGAATCGCGGAAATGACCAATAAAAATGGAATTGGAATAAAACACGGAATATTGCAGAATTTGGAAAATAAAAAAAAATCGCGGTAAATTTTTTTTTTTTACCGCGATTTTTTACAAATCCACGGGACACCACCATTTTGCATGGCCACATCCTACTTTATAAACAGTAAAATCCACGTAGAAATAGTCTTAGAAAGACGATAGAAACAATAATACATGGGCGACGCCATTTAGCGGAGCAGATAAGTGCTACGATCTTTCAATTTATGATAAAAGCGTGAAAATTGGCGTGAGCAGTCTCCATGGGTCACTTGACAAGAATATTGTCTGAGCCATTTGTAATTTCAAGATGGCGGCCATTTTTCAAGATGGCTGACACCTTAGTGGGCAGTTAAGTGATATGATGGTTTATTTGGTGATACAAGCATGAAAATTGGCATGAGCAGTCTCTGTGGGTCACATGACAATAGGCCACCCACAGCTATTTGAAATTTCAAGATGGCGGCCATTTTTCAAGATGGCCAACACTTTAGTGGAGCAATTAAGTTATATAATGGTTTATTTGGTGATACAAGCATGAACATTGGCATGAGCAGTCTCTCTGGGTCACTTGACAATAGGCCACCCACAGCTACTTCAAATTTCAAGATGGCGGCCATTTTTCAAGATGGCCAACACTTTAGGGGAGCAATTAAGTTATATAATGGTTTATTTGGTGATACAAGCATTACATTTGGCATGAGCAGTCTCTAAGGGTTGCTTGACAAGAAAACACTCCCAGCCACTTGAAATTTCTATTTTCAAGATGGTCGCCCCCTGGATCCTCAAAAGATACATTTTCTCATAGAAATGTACGTTTTTTTTTCCATTAAGGACGATTATTATTATTATTATTATGCTAAAACAGTTGTGTTGATTTGTTGATCATAGATAGATTAGATAAGAGTGAATATCTGCACTACCAGGGCACACTGATATATCACTGCTGTTAAACCTCAGAGTGGGGTTCAATGTCAGCTAATTGAAAGTTAGTATCCCAAATGCTGTCTAATTTACCCCAAAACAGTTAGATAGCCGCACCTGAATTGACAGGTTGTGCCAGCGCGGGAGAGCCGAGCCAAGGTTAATGGGGTTTTAATTAACCGGATGGTGTACAGATCGCATGGGATTTAAATGGCATTGGATGAACGATCGGACTAAGTGTTGGGTTAAGGCACAAACTTAGTTGTATCCCATACATCAAAGTGCTTGGTAAAAGGTGGTAAAAGCATAAACCCTCTGCCTCTGCCTATGCTGCAGACATGGCAGAAGCCATCATAACAGTTGTGAAAACTGACTGGGACAGATGTTTCATTTGTCAGCAGGTCACCAAGGAAAAACTCATTCAGCCAAGTTTATTCAACAGAGAGCACGATCGTACTGGTCATGATACCATTGCAAGAAATGTTCCATTATTTCATAAGATCAATGCTCTGCCTATCTTACTTAGTCCAACCCGACTAGATGAAGGTGATGGCATAGAAAGCACATTGACAAGAAACAGAGCAACATATCATTCAAGCTGTTCAACAACACAGAGCTGGAAAGGGCCCAAAAGAGAGCATCTACATCTGCTGAAGACACTGAAGATACCAAAGATATCCATGTCAAGAGACTAAGAAGATCTAATGTATGACCGGTCCAGTGATGTCACAACTGTGAACGAGGCCAGGCTTGATCTCTTTGCCAGAAAGCAAAGACGATATGACTTGATCCTGCCAACTCAAGCAGCACTCAAAGAGCATGCCAAACGTGCTTCTTATGAGGCTGGATACGTGTGGGGACAGGCATTGAAGCGACCTCCACAAATGCCGAGCCCATCTGACTGGGGATGGGTGGAACAGGACGAGAAGTGGAAAGTCTTCTGGACTCCACTTCCACCTATTGCGGAGAGTTGTTGGGAGTTGACCAAATGTGGGTGCACCAAGGCATGTACTGGAAGGTGTAAGTGCTTCAGATATGGACCCAGTTTCACATGCCTATGTAATTGCCCCTGCTAGAACCTATTTGCATGTTTATTTTGCCAGAGTTATTCCCCGTTGTCCTCTGTGTTTTCAAGTGTAGGCCTATGGCTCGGCTTCCCCTCGCCACATCGGCGCATCATGTTTTACTTTGTATCTAGTCTATTACTGTGTAATTTTCAGTTGTTACTTTGTAACATTGCTTCCACTACCTTCCACTGCCATATCTAACAGTGAAGCACATTTTCAGTTTAGTTCCTTAGTATAGTTTGTCATGGTTCCGTGGCTATTGCCATTCAGTGTTAGCCATTGCTCATAATTTTGGAGCACTGTCCGTTCAGCACCACAACTGTGCTTATCAGCACCACAACTGTGTTAATTTATTCATTTTATTTTTTGTTTCCCCACCCCTTAGTATCTATTTGACACATGTAATGGCTGTTAGTTTAAAAAAAAAAAAGATATATATTATCCTCCCTTGTGACTGTTACCTTGTCGTGGTCAGGGAGCTTGTGTAAGCCTACCTCAGTGAACCCTGAGAGCTATGCCGGTGGGAGGCAACTCCTGACAGGTTTTACCAAACTGGACAGCTTGTGGGCGAGGAGTCAGACAAAACACAGTCAAACAACCTCTCTTGACAGAGCTTTTTGAGGAACCCAATACATTTCTATGAGAAAAGGTATCATTTAAGGATCCACATGGCGGACGGCAGACATCTTGAAATTTCAAGTGGCTGTGGGCGGTTTCTTGTCAAATTACCTTTTGAGACAGCTCATGGCAATTTTCATGCTTGTATCACCAACTAAATGATTTCTTAAGCTTAACTGCTCCACTAAGGTGGTGGCCATCTTGAAAAATGGCCGCCATTTTGAAATTTCAAGCAGCTGTGGGTGACTTATTGTCAAATGACCCACAGAGACTGCTCATGCCAATTTTCATACTTGTATCACCAAATGAACCATTATATAACTTAAATTCTCCACTAAAGTGTCGGCCATCTTGAAAAATGGCCGCCATCTTGAAATTTCAAGTAGCTGTGGGTGGCTTATTGTCAAGTGACCCACAGAGACTGCTCATGCCAATTTTCATGCTTGTATCACCAAATAAACCATCATATCACTTAACTGCCCACTAAGGTATCGGCCATCTTGAAAAATGGCCGCCATCTTGAAATTACAAATGGCTCAGACAATATTCTTGTCAAGTGACCCATGGAGACTGCTCATGCCAATTTTCACGCTTTTATCATCAACTGAAAGATTCTGCCAGAAAAAAGCATTTAGCCGCTCCACTAATTTTGCGCATGCTCAGACCGAATTAGACCGAATTATTTTTGGAACATTTTTGCGTATAACACAACAAGGGCCATGTATGGACTGTTATATCTTGAACATTTATTCATTTCCACTTACCAGACACTTTTTTAATGGTAAAAATGAGCATAAAAAGCAAAATACAGAATTCAGAAATATTAAAATGGAAAAAACAGAATTTGGGAAAAAATAAAACGGAATTGGGAAAAAAATAAAACGGATTTCATATGGCTCTAGCAGAATATGTACACAATTTTACTGTGGGGGGTACAATCACCCCCCCGATCTTTGGAGTGCCTCCTCGCGCTTCACACTTCACGCCGCGGACCACCGTACACGACGTCCCTCATGTCCCTCACACGAGGATATTACACTCCTCGTCCTGCCGACTGCGGCAGTGAGCTGGGATTGAACCCGAGGCTCCCACTCGCCAGTCCGACGTGTTACCAGTCATGCCAATAGGGCTACACCAAGTTAGCCACTCTTGGAGTTTGGCCTTCCTCTTTTAGATAAGATTACGTCCCAAAGCTGTATGGAATGCTGTTAAGGATGACATTTTGTTTCATCTTTAGACTGAGAAGGAGTAGTCTTGTAACTTCCAACATTCATTAGTTTCCTATGATAAAGTCCCTACAGCCACCTTGTGGCACCAGCTGAATGCAGTACAGCATTCCTCCTCCGAGAGTCAGACAGATTGCCACAGTCAGCCGCCTGGGAAGATACTGTAGCGCCAGCCAGCTGGAGAAGGACGCCGGCACCCCCACGGCTGCCGAGATGAAACAGTTGAGAAAGCGGTCGCCGTGAAGACGGGATGTGTTCAGGGACAGGCCAAAGTAGCCAGTGTTTATAGAGAACCTGGGAGGGACACACACACAACAACAGTCTTTGTCCCAGCAGTACTGATCAACGATTGACAGATGGATGGGATGATGGCTAGATGGATGGGCAGATAGATAGACATATGCATGCATATAGGTGTGTGTGTGTGTGTGTGTGTGTGTGTGTGTGTGTGTGTGTATACAATTCAATTCAATGTGTGTATACACATACATACATACTCCCTATAGATTCAGAACATTCACACCAAAACTGTACACTGTTTTGAAGCACACACACTGACTGTTATTACTGAATTTCCACAGATTCCCAATAATGAGACTCTTTGCCAACCCCTTCAGCTTTTGTTTTTAGTTGCTATTCTGTGAATTAGCAGGCTTTTATACTTTTTTATTTGCAGTCTTATACTCAGTGGTGGAAAAATACTCAAAATGTGTTACTCGCCCGATGCTCGAGAGAACAACACTTTGTCTGTTAGCGGAGGTTTGCTGGAAAATTGCAACCTGTAGCCCTTCTGAACGGTGCTGAATCGGTCCGTTCGTCGGGCATGGGGGCGTTTTACCCATTTTACCCTCTCCAGGTCCGCACAGAGACGACCCGCTGAGTTTAAGCATATTACTAAGCGGATGAAAATAAACTAACAAGGATACATTACCCCCCGAAACTAACAAGGATACATTGTCCACATTACCCGGTTGCAGGTGAGGAGGAGATGGAGATTTGCGTCAGTTTTTCGAGCTCCTTCGCATCCTCAACCCACTCGGTGTGGATCACCTCCGCGGACTTGTTCCCCAAGGGCTTGGCCACCAACTCCTTGAGTCTTGCGGCGGCCGATCCTTGGAGGAGGGACACGGCGTTGAACGCTTTAGCTGCTGAGCCCGAGGCCTTGTAGAGCGTATTCAGCGCCACGGTGTTGGCCCTCTTGGCGTGGTCAGCGAAAATTGGCTTGGCCTCCGCTGCCTTCACGGAGCCAGTCTTCGCTTCCTCGATGTCTCTGGCCAGGGTCCGGTCCTTTGGGGGGAGGCCGGCGATCCCCAAGTCCGCACCGGAGAAAATCTCGACCACGAGGCCTAGCTTCTCTGGTTCCATTTTCCCTTTCTTCCACGAATACTGCAGGGCCCCTCTGATGTCGCTGGCCTCGGGGAGCAGTTTTGGCCTTTCTTGGTAGCACCACTGGATCTCGGAGCGGCTCGTAGTGGTGGGCCCATGGCTCCAAGGCCTGCGCTCGCCGCCGACGCTCTGAGTCCCATGGCGAGGGGAGTGCCGAGGTAAGCGCCGCTGCTTGGCGAGGCCGCTAGCTCCGCGGCTCTGTTGAGCCGGTGCTCCAGCTGGTGTACTGTGAATCCTTCGCAGGGCTTACAGGCATCCTCGTCAACGGCGTGGTGGCGTGCGAGGTAAGCGTAGTTAGGCCCCAGGCAGGATGTGCAGAGACGGTGTTGATCGTCTGCTGCAACGAGGAGGCTGCAGCCTGGTAGGCCGCATTCTCGTGGCGCCTCCATTCCTTCTTCTCCGACACGTAGCAAGAACAAAGGCTAGGTAGCTACCTAGCTGTAGCTGTTAGCTTCTGGCCTAGCCTGCTAACAACTCTAAGCTAGCTCGAAGCTTCGTGTTACAGAAAACGGAGAGGAAAGAAATGAATAAAACTTGAAGTAATAACGCAGGACCGTTCGTAAACGAAAACTTGGCTCGAAATACCTGTAGAGAAGCACTGGGTGCCCTCGCTGTGGGATCAGCTGGATTTCGAGGAATGTTTCTCCGTAGATTTGCTGTCTTGGCTCGTGCGCATTCGCTGTGCAGAGTGAAGTAAGAGGGCGTTTGCCAGTGACGCGAGGGGTTTTATACCCCTTCCGGAATACCGGATTCGCGTAACATGACCCTGTCCAATAGGAATTGTAGCGGGAGTCCATGTGCTGTGCTCTGTGCATCGCCAGGGGGTGATGTTATCCCATAAGTAAGTATATTATGAGGGAGAGACAGAACAACTAAAGTTTTCAAATAATTGTAGTGGAGTAAAAAGTACAATATTTGCCTCTGAGATATAGTGGAGTAGAAGTAAATGCTCCAGTAAAGTAAAGTACTCAAGTACTGTACTTGAGTAAATGTACTTAGTCTATGTGTCTTAAGGCATGCAAAAGAAGCACATACTTATAGACATACCCTTCTACAGTATGTGTGATAAGGTGAGTGCAAAACAACCTGTGGATACTCACCACACTAGGAAGAGTATGAGTGTTGTGGTTCTGGTTTTGGTGAACCTTAGCAGGTCTAGAACGCTGTGACGCTCCTCTGGGTCACATCTGTCCTTTGCCATGTCACTCTGCAGCAGTGGTGGAAAAAGTACTCAAATATTTTACTTAAGTAAAAGTGTCAATACTGCAATGTAGAAATACTCTGTTACAAGTAAGTCCGGAATTCTACATTTACTTGTGTAAAAGTACAAAAGTATTGTTATCAAAATGTACTTAAAGTACCAAAAGTAAAAATACTTATTATGCAGAATGTGCCATTTCAAGTTTTCAAAAAACTAGCAGATAAGCAGCAGATCTACAAGCTCACAACGCGTCGCATCACAACACGCAAAATGTTATGTGTCTACGGCTGTCATCAAAGACAAATTTGAAGTCAATTATAATGGTCTCTGTCTATTTGTTAGATGTAGCAGGGCCCTTTATACTGTGTCTATTTGTGAACATAATGTTAGATGTAGCAGGGCCCTTTATACTGTGTCTATTTGTGAACATAATGTTAGATGTAGCAGGGCCCTTTATACTGTGTCTATTTGTGAACATAATGTTAGATGTAGCAGGGCCCTTTATACTGTGTCTATTTGTGAACATAATGTTAGATGTAGCAGGGCCCTTTACACTGTGTCTATTTGTGAACATAATGTTAGATGTAGCAGGGCCCTTTATACTGTGTCTATGTGTGAACATAATGTTAGATGTAGCAGGGCCCTTTATACTGTGTATATTTGTGAACATAATGTTAGATGTAGCAGGGCCCTTTACTGTGTCTATTAGGCTTCATGCCTTGCACTCCAAAACGTCTGTGCAAAATGCTTTTTGAAGTGTTTTGGTGTCACCTCTGGTAGCTATGTGGTCATTACAGCATCTGTTAGAAATGTGACTCCCAGTGTTGGGGCCAGAACATTGGGATTACAAATAGTATTTTATAGTGTTTAGGGAAGTGTTCACACAACACATATATGTGGAATGGTTATTGTGAAAAATATGCAAGTGAAGAATTATATAATATTAGAAATAAATGTAATTGAAAAGGTTATATGACTTAAAGTCAACTTACATCATAACCTTTAAGGATGACCTGTGGACCCTCTACGTTGTTCTTCTTAGCAGCTTCTCTCAGTACGGCCTCAGCCTCCTCTATTCTTCCCTGGGAGATCAGCCACCGAGGAGACTCTGGGATGAACCTGCCTCGCAGGTAGGAGAGAGAAGGTCCACGCTTTGGTTATGGAACACAGTAGAGAGAGGTTCAGAATCAGAATCAGAATCAGGTTTATTGTCACATCACAGGTTTACAAGGTAAAAAAGTGGGTGAAATTCGTTTTTGTACATCGTTCCCATCGCAACGTTAATTTCCATAGAAAGAAGAGGGGGGGGGGGGGGGGGGGGGGGGGTGGAGAAGAAGAGGGGTGGGGGGCAAGTGGGAAGGAGATCAAACAAGAGAACAACAGAAGGCCAATCAAGTTATCTATATAACTTCACACAGGTTCACGCTCAAACAGTCGGAAGGGCTTTACCTCAAAAGCAATTCATGGTCCCATACAGGTGATTACAGCGAACAGAAAATATCATCCTTTTAAAATGTAGTCATTAAGTAGATGCTCTTATCCAGAGGAAGTGCACAAGTGTGTATGCATTGTAGTGCTTCAAAGAAGGATACCAGTTAAACGTGACTGATAATGTACTTCTAATGTGTGAGGGGGCCATGTTTTTTGTTTCTTTTCATTTTGTTCTGTAATAATTGTTTTAGAAAATGAACAAATAATTAAGATAAAATAAATGAAAAGTAAGTAATTTGAAAAACACAGAACCAAGGTCACCAGAACCAAGGACGGGTGTTTTCAATTAATCCATCAAATGGAGGTACAATGGGTTTGTATAGGAGGGGGGCGTGTCAGATACAATTAATATCAAATATCTAAATACTGAATCAAGCAACTTCTGATGTGCTCACAAAAGCCTAAGTAGACGTAAAAATGACCCCAAACATGTTTGAAAGTGAAATATCCCTTTAAGGATTCAGTACCTGTTCTTTTTCTCCTGTAAAATGAAATAAAATGTTATAAACTAAATAAATGAAAAACCCTTCAGAATTTGAATTCTTAAAAGAATGAAAGAAACTATTAGCATCTATACTACAGTGAGCTGTCACAGGTAATAGTGATAAATAATAGTAAGTCCCCAATATTATGAGTGAAAAAGTGAGCAGTGATGGTTCTTCTGCAATGACTGCAACTCACCACCAGAGGGGTGTGTAGAGCAGGCCAGGCAGAGCTAAAGCCAGCAGAAGATACTTCCAGTCCCTTATGAAATAAGCAAAGAGAGGCAGCATCATGTAGCCAGAAGTAAAGAACAGATTCATTCCCAGAGTCACAAACAGGACACGTACGTTTCCTGTCAAGATCTCAGTACCTGAAGGCAAGCAGAGGGAGAGAAATACACCAAAATAAAACACATTAAGCTAGAGCTCCTCTGTTCCACAGATTTCCATAAACCTAGACCATACATGGGCAACTGGCGGCCCGGGGGCCAAATGCGGCCCCCACCTTCATTTAATGCGGCCGGCAGGTTAATTTCGGAATACTGATATATTATTGATTTCAGCTGTTAATTGCAAACATGCAAACATGACCCGCTGTAATTACTTCAGACTATATTAGTAGCTTAATGACTACTATTAAAATTCTATTGTCTTTTTTTTACGTCCATTTTATTTGTATTTAAGTTCATAAAGATAACATAAGTATAACTAAATGCATTTGAAATTAAATAAAGATAAAGATGTCAAAAACAGCAAAAAATAATAATCAGGACTCCAATTCAAAAATAGCCAGTGCGACACGTTTTGAGCTTGTAGATCGGCTACTTTTGCTACTTTTGTGAGACATAGAATGGCAAAGTACGGCATTCATTTACGAAAAAACTTAAAATACAGAGATAAGAGGTGTCTGCCCGACAGTATATAAATTGTGGCCCTCTGGAGTGAGAGTGGAAATATAGTGGCCCTCTCCATAATCAAAGTTGCCCACTCCTGACCTAGACACTGTATTCTGCAATAATATCGATATGCACAGTATGCCATCGCACAACAAAGTATAAATCAAGCTTAAATAGTAGGCTACATGTTACATTCAGCACATTCCCATCCATTCTCAACATGTGAGTAGTTGTTGCATACCTAAGACAAGAGCAGCAATATGATTGGAGTTTTGGCCCAAAGCAACGATGAAGAAGAGGATAGAGAACACTGTCCATGAGGGAGAGAAGATTTGGACAAAGGTAAAAAGTGTCTGGACTGCCATGGTTGCCAACATAACAAGCTTTCTTCCAAACCTTTAAAAAAGAAAAACGAGACAAAATTAGACTAACATGTGTTTTATTTCTCTTATTGGCATCAACATATACTTAAAGTACCAAAAGTATAAAGAACTAAAATGTTTGGCTATTTTCAAATAGCTTAGGTATAAAACAGGGCTAAAGTGGTTAATGTAGGTTTTATATAATAGTTTATATCTGTAAAGTAACTAGTAACTAAAGTTTTCAAATAATTGTATTGGAGTAAAATTACAATATTTGCCTCTGAGATGTAGTGGAGTAGAGGTAAAAGTATTGAATATTGGAAATATAGTAAAGTAAAAATACCTCAAAAGTGTACTTTAGTACAATACTTGAGTAAATATACTTTCCACGTTTTTTTCCACATGTTAGATATTTTGCAGATGCGCATATCTAGGCGGGCAACTTACAAAGTGCAAGATCAGAGTAAATGGCTGAACCCTAGTGAACAAATGTCAGGGTCAATGGTCACATAAATAGAGTACAAAGAAAAACAATGAAGTGCTACATAGTAGGAAGTAGAAGGCAGGTGAGGTAAACATTAGAATCTGTGGACAGGCAAACCGCATACTAAATGTTGTTACGTTATGTGCACAATAACCAACATACATCTGGATCCTTTAAGCAAAAGGGGCCTTTGAGCAGTTATAACAATAAAAACAAGTTGTCATTCTACTAAAACATTATCTAGAAGTGGTACTTTCACCCAACATACACGTTCACATATAAAAAACAGTTATCATCTTTTTAATAGGCCAGCCATATACATCTGGACAAAGGGTCAAACAATAGGTTTGTTATTGGTGGGTTATAAACCAGATAGACCAACGATAACACAGGATAACTGAAGGTCAAAGGGAGCAGTCACATGACCATGACCATGAAGCCTTATGTCACACATGGGCAGTGGAGGACAGTAACGGTGTACATTTACTTGAGTACTGCACTTAAGTACATTTTACGTGTAGTATCTCTTTTTGTATACTTCTTTGATTACTTTAACTCCACTACATTTCAAAGACAAATATTTTCCTTTTGACTCCACTGCAACTCTAGGAAGGCTGTGAAGTACTCATTCATTTCAGGCCATTTCCCCACAAGCCTGAAGAGACGGAGTGTCATGGGTCATTATTAAATCATCATGCCATGGGTTTCAAATACCTGTCTGAGATCTGTCCAGAGAAGAAGCATCCACACGTAAGTCCCAGATAGTACACTGAGGAGGTGAATGGTTGTTTCCACTGGTTGCTGCATACCAGGTCAAACTGCAGGTTGAGAATTTACAGTGAAGGAAGATTGACACTTCCGGCACCTTTTTGGTTAAAACAAAATCGTATTCACTAAAGTTATGGATTGTGTACGCACGTACGAACGCACGCACGCACGCACTGACCTCCGTGACGATGGTGGACTGGTAGATGTCTTGGCTGTAGCTCCATCCGTCCACACAGCTCTCCTGTCTCAGTTCAGTGAGGTTCACGTCCCGACCGGGGATGTAGCCCAGAGCAGACAGGTTCCTGACCTCGTCCAGTCTGTACCGGTGGCACCGGCTCTGCTCCTCCTGTCCGTTCACCACCTTGTCAAATATAATAACCTCTATTACAGTGCAATAAGCTGTATGTATGGCGACTAGGGAGGCATCGATATGGAAATCCTGGGCCCCTACTGATATCGATGTTTATAAATAACAATTTGACCGATAACAGATAGCCGATACCGATTTTGTTTTGGTTGTTATTCTTCTTCATGATGAAAAAAAATACAAATTCCATTTTGTACACTCTCAGACCCTTAACCTATTTTTTTGGGCGGGAACCCCTATTTGTAACTATACCTTTCAGGACGGGAACCCTTTTGGGGTTCCTGTTGCTTTGTACAGTATATAGCAACATACATTTGTTGTAATTTTTGAATACGTATTTGAAGTTTTTCAGAAAAGTCGTGCTCACCTCTACTGGGATGATGGCCTTGCGCCACTCTGCAGTTAGGTTGACATCTGGAACCAGGCAGTGGTGGCGGGGGGTGTCAGCCAGGAAGATGACAGAGAACGCACTGAGGCCATTGGGAATGGTGCTGGCACAGAGCAGGAAGAACACGATCTGCTGGAAGCGTCCCCACTGTCCAAGGAAGGCTGTGGTCTCCTCATAGTCCTTCATGGCCAAAGACGCATTGGTCTCCTCGTAGTCCTTCATGGCCAAAGACCCAGGAGTCTAAAAATCAAGAGATTCAAGAATCTCCTCTTCTTGCTGACACAAAATACCTCATCAAGTCAGGTGATGTGTCCGGGAACAATGGTCACACGAAATAAAAGCCCCCCCCACTGAGTCATGTTAAATTTGCTTCTCAATCCTTGAAGTTGAACCAAAAGAAAAAAAGTTGAGACACTCACCTGTCGTTAGGTATAAAGCTCTGGGTCGTTTTGTAACGCGTGGTACAGTCTGCTGTGACAGTGAACTATTTCAAGTGAAACTCTGTGATCTGATGAGTAAGTAAGTACAGTAAGTACAGTAAGTAAACAGTGAAGCCACACCTTGTTTTCTTTGGCTCAGTCAGCTTATAGTATTAACCCATTGAGGCCTGAGGTTCCGATTATGCAAAATGTCTTCTAAACGGTTTTCTAAAAAAAAGTATGTTTCTATATCAGTGGTTTTCAAATTTTTTCATGTCAAGGACCCCCAAAATTATATGAATTTGGCCGCGGACCCCCATCTCAAAATATTTTGTTCCAGGGACCCCCAGAAGCAAAGATTTGAGTTAATGTTAAAATAATATATATATTCAAAGATTTGCACACATTTTCACGATTTTTCAAAAATAGCAGATCTACAAGTTCAAGTACAAGTTAGAGCTTGTAGATCTGCTATTTTTGTTTTCCAAAACAGAGGAATTGTGTGTGTGTCTACAGAGGTTTGAAATATTGGTTGCCACACTGGAGCCAACACAGATGCAATGTTTTGGAGGAGAAAAGCACTGCACTCATCCGGCCCATTAGCTTTCCTTATGCTTATCTTTTATGTCCTTGGTCACATATGATTTATTGTTCGGATAGATTTTAATTTCCATGTAGGAACAACCAGCTGTTAACAAAAATGTATATAATCATTTGTAACTGTGGTTATTTTGTCCAATGATCTCTAAAAGTGTCCCAATCTGTACAGTCCAGGCATGTTTTTAGTTGTTCCTTGCTTTCATTTGTCCATGTCCTAACTACTTTCTTCTCCAGCTTTCCTCTCTTCAGTTTTGACTTATAAACTGGAGTCATGCACACAACATTATGATCGGGAGGCATGCGTTAATCCGACAGACCTTTTCTCCGACTATGTGGCATCCGCGTGCGGTTAGGGTTAGGGTGCGGGTTTGGTTCGGGTTTAGTATTGGACAATATAGGCGGTCCAACCTTGGCAACATATGCATGTAATTATGTTTATTAAAGGATCCCCATTAGAGTCACATGAATGAGCCTCTAGTCTTCCTGGGGTCCTGAACAAAGCAAATACAATAGCCTACAAATGCACAACTTAAAATACAAATAATAGTAAAATAAAAATGAAGAATACAAATAAAAATTAATAGCAACATATGCATGTGGAATGTTCACATACCACTTGTCCTGAATGTTATTTTTCCTAGTCGCATCCTTGACATGCTGTTCAAATCCTGGCAACACAGTGTCCAGATAACACTGGTTCAAGTCTCCAAGCACCATTGCTGGTGCCTCCGAATTCCCCCTCTTTTTCCTCGTTTCTTCTTCCTTTTATTTCGGATTAACTCCTCGGGGATGTTATCCAACACTGGAAGGTACTGTACAGATGTGCCACTTCAAAACTTCACACGTTACTGTTCTTTCCCTGATAGTTCCCTGAAAATGCATGTTTTTCCTCCCTTTTCTGCCCTTAAAATGCACTGTTTTGCCCCTGAAAAGAAGTTGTCACTACACACCCCCGTTTTTCCCTTCAACAGACATCCATATACATGAGAACAAAAGAATGTGTGTTGAACAAGGTGTCAGACTCATTATGAGGCGAAAGGTGATTTGACCAGTTGCTCAAATTAATTAGCATCATAAAAGCAGTGATCATCAAAATAATTCAGCATTTTAAATGCCCTTCTTTGTCCCTCTTATTGCCCTGGGAATCCCCTGGAAATGTACTGTCTTGGCGATGGCAGGACATGTGAAGTTTTGAAGTGGCACATCTGTAGATGTGTCTTGCCGTTGTATTTGGCTCAGGCGGCCGTAGTGCCAGCAGTGCATCTCTGCTGTACACACAAGCGAGCCTGGGCACGCCGTCTTCGCGCCAGCTGTTTGTGTTGCTGTTGAGTTGAGTCTGAAGTTGTTCGACCGACCAGCATCTTCCAGGAGTTAATAATCCACAGAATCAGCAGAGTGAGGCTCTCATCTTACACATCTTTAAACATGTAACGACACATAGGCACACGGACAATACAAATAAACGAAACAATAAGGCATGCAAGGCACGCTGGGTCACATTGCAGCCGCTGTGCAGCGCACCGGAAGTGACGGTTGACCACTGGTGGTCCCCGGAAACGAATTATGTATCCTGCAACAGCTTTGTAATTCTATCAATGAAAGTGAAAGTACGTAACGGACTGTCTGGAAAGCCTATGGTGACGCGATGTTATTATTTGGTTAATAGAAGTGTCTTATTTGTGGTTGAGTGCGGTGTATTTGGTTAAATGTGTGCTGTTGGCTGTAATAGTGTGTAGATCCTGTTTAGTTATAGGTAAAACATGCGTTATAAAAACCCTGAAAAAGATTGCGCACGCTTTGCCCGCACGCAAGATGATCATAATCCGCCTATGAGAGAGAGAGAGAGAGAGAGAGAGAGAGAGAGAGAGAGAGAGAGAGAGAGAGAGAGAGAGAGAGAGAGAGAGAGAGAGAGAGAGAGAGAGAGAGAGAGAGAGAGAGAGAGAGAGAGAGAGAGAGAGAGAGAGAGAGAGAGAGAGAGAGAGAGAGAGAGAGAGAGAGAGAGAGAGAGAGAGGAAAAAACGGTCAGATGCAAAGTAACATTATCAAAACAAAACTGATCCAATTTAGACAGAATCATCCGTACATTAAAGTGCCAATTGTTAATTATAGTGAATGGAAATCAACGTTATGTCATGAAAGTCAAGTCAACTGATTAAAACTATTTTTAAAATTAATGCCAGCTTAACATGTAGGCCTTTGTGCGTGTGTCTGTGCAAGCACAGGAGGGTCAGGGTGAGGGGGGGGGGGGGGGGCTTTGGAGCTTCAGTGCCCAGGCGCCCTCAGAGCTGTTAATCCAGCCCTGAAGAGACTCACTCATACGTGATAGAATAGTATGTGGCATTATTGATTCTGGACTGAGGGAGAGATTGCTCAGGGAGGACAACCTGCCATTGGATAAGTGCCTACAGTTGAGCAGGGCTACAGAACTGTCAGTGGAAGAAGTGCACATGATGAAACAGACAGCATGGCAGGATAAGAACACACACACAGTTTCATGCAAAGTCTGTGGTAATACACATGCAAGGGACAAGAACTTACAGATGAAGTTCCATTATTTTCTGTTATTTGCACTTTTTGGGCGATGCAACCGCCCCTATATGTGAGGTTTGGACCCCCACCCATTGCACCCCCCCAACCCTGCGCTGTGATTGGCCACCATTGTATCGCCCTAACCCCGCACTGTGATTGGCCACCATTGTACTCTATTCAGGACTGTGATTGGCTAGTGAAACACATGACACATGTTTATGCAGTCCTATAAATATGACTGTGCACTTAAAAAAAACACATTTATATATTTTTTTAAGTGAATCACCCACTGTGATGACCACTGTGACCACACCGCCCACTTCACACTGGGTGTGATTTTTCAATTTGTATAAGAGTTTACACTTCAAAAGAAAAGAAAAAGGATGTAACAATAGGATTGTTATGTTTGGTATGGGTTTCCACACAGACCCAGTTCAGTGTGACACACCAGTGCAGCCAAGCTGACAGAGCCAGTGGGCTACGTTCTATGTTAAACTATAGTAAAGTGTAAGCAGCTACAATTGCTTTAACCGTCCATTCTTGGTGTATGAGAGGCAAGAATGAAACACCACTTTAAAAAAAACAATTAAATCTTAACAGGAATTTAAAAAAACGTGAAAATGGAATATATAAATCCAGAACTATACCAACCTGTCATTGTGCTGTCCGGAGGCTGCAGCCACCGCCCAGCTTTGATGCAACTCCGCCGAGTTGTTGCTTAGACGTCCGCTCCGCAGAGCCCCAGGTCGTCTGATGGGTTCCCAGGTGAAGTCGCCACAGAGGCCCGAGGGCACGTCGTCATCGGCCAGCGGGACGGACAGACGGACGTACTGGGTGGAGGACAGGGAGAGTAAAGTCAACTGATAAAATAACCAAACAAACATTTTAGTTAACTAAAATATGAGCCTTTACAAGAAAACTATACCTATCTGAAACTGGATTGCGTGTTTACGAAACTAACTAAAATCATAGACAAAATATTTAGTCAATATTTCATAGACTAGAGGTTGAGGGCCACTACGCGGCCCTCACATCTACTTCCGACTGAGATATACATACATGGAGATCTCTGTAGGCTATCTGTCAGTCCTTGTCCCCTTTATGCCCAAATATGGAGATCCCTGATGTCATCAGTATATGCTCATATGTGGGCATACCCCCTTTTGTGCCCATATATGGAGCTGACTGATTTGTTTGCACCTGATGTAATGACATTAGACAACACACTCCATATTTGGGGCGTAGCTGCATTGTAAACCCCTTATATGGTTATGCCACACCAATATTGTTAGAAATCACCCTTAATCATACTAAATTGCTACAAGCTCACAATGTGTTGCGATTTACGTATTTTTAGAAGCGGTCTCTCTCTCTCTCGCTCTCTCTTCGCCAAAAATGATGCCATTTTGCGTGTGCGGCTTTCATAAAGTTTTAAAATAAAAACTTCAACATTAAACAAATACATTTAGCTCATCATCAGCTATATAGTCTCAGTTATCTTGGCGTATGCTTACATTTTTTATAAGATGATCGGATCATCTGTGACAGCACGTTTAATAAACGTCGCATTTTCATTTACGCTGCATGTCTCGTTAAACCTAGCCCTGGTTCAGAGCGTTAGTGAGTTCCCTCTAATGCCCTGGAAGACCCAGGGCTCTGCGCTTGTATAAGGAATTCCACTGCCCTGCGAGGGCTCCAACAGTAGTGAAAATAAACAAAACCATTTTGCTACTCACCGAAGCAAAGGCTGTTTTGTGTTGTTGAAAGTCTATTCTCGGAGGTGGGAAGCCTCTCAGCACCCCACCTACTCTGTAAAATACACTTTTTGGGCAGAAAATAAAATATGTCCCCGAGACGGAAATTCTTTTCATTTACTCCACAGTGCCCTCAGACTATGTTTATATTGTGGTATATTGTTAGTGCTTTTACTAAAGTACAATATCTGAGTCACATATTGTAGTGGAGCTCCTGGTCCAGCTCCCGGAGGAGCTGGACCAGTTGTCCCTGCTGAATTAATCCACCTAAAAACGGCCCAATCCTAATGGGCGTTTTACACAAAAAGTATACCTGGAAAAGGATGGCTATGGCGGTTTTTAGCCCAAGGAGTGGGTTTTGGTGCAAAACAAATGCTTGCAATGGATTCCGAATCATAAAAACACCCTAGTTTGACCCCTCACATGCTACTTAAAACAGAATTAAATTTTGATTTTTTTTCCCCACATAAGGTTATGGTGGGTACCCCAACTTTCAGCAGCTGTCATAAATTCTCCTAGGGAAACTGCATTTCAGTCTTTGTGAGATGTGTTACTAGACACTTTTACAAACACAGAATTTTTTTGGTAAGGAATTTATTCCAAGATGTTTTTAATATCCCCTGACTATATAGTATACACTTATACTGTATGTTGGGTTGTTTACTGTCGAGTGAGAAAATAATGTTGCAACATTAAGCTAATCGTCTGGGGTCCTCCCTGGGGGAGACTAGGGTTGGATCTGGAACCGGAGGAACCCGACCCAACATTGAGGAACCAGAGTGGGTTCATCACATTAGGGAGCGTTTCACACTGTCAGAGCTGCTATGTCTGTTATACAATTACAGTACGTAACCCAGAGAGTATGCAATACTGCATGTATGATTGCATGTTCTGCCCATCAGTCAATTGTAATCCCTCGGTGTGTTATTGAGTCAATAGGCTCTATGCACAGCAGCCACATTGTGAAGACATTCTACAGGTGTTACCAATGATACTAATGAAGGCTCTGTTCCATTCTGGTCAAACAGAGTCAGGGTGCTGATATTGTGCATGTCGACTCACTGGAAACTCTGCTACAGCAGTGGGACAAAAAATTTGGGTCCAGGTACCCTCATGGTTCCTTGAAGGGTTTCCAAATGGACCCGTAAGGGTCCATTTGGTTCGGGGGTTACGGGGGTCGTGGAAATTGAGACATTTGAGAACCACTGAGCTACACGAAATGGAACAGAGCCTTCATTAGTATCGTTGGTAACACCTGTGAATGTCTTCACAATATGGCTGATGTGCATAGAGCCTATAGAGCGTCGCAGTTCCGCCACTTCCTGGTGCCGGAAGTAAATACTCGATGCATTTTTCCCATTGACTTTTCCAAAAATATTTGTATCAATCAATTTAAGCCGAGAATCAAGCCATCCAGGATACTGGTGAATCATGACCATAAAACCTTTTTTTCTGTGATTTCTTTTTTATTTTATATTTAATGATATGATATACTATATTTAATAAATACCCTTTGTTTTGCCGTTTTCAAAGTTTTTTCACAGAATCAAACGTTTTATGGTCATGATTCACCAGTATCCTGGATAGCTTGATTCTAGGCTTAAATTAATTTATATAAATATCTTTGTAAAAGTCAATGGGAAAAATGCATCGAGTATTTACCTCCGGCACCAGGAAGTGGGCGTGAACTGCGACGCTCTATTATAATCCCTTGGTGTGTTATTGATCACCCCTACACTATTGCTGTGTAATGGTACAGCCCTTTATATTGTTGTAGTGTTTGGCATCCCCTAGTGTCCCTGTGTAATGGTACAGTCCATGACACAACTTCCTCTATAGACAGGAAGCAGGAAGGGAAAAATGTAGTTTTTTATCCACAAACATTGCTACAGAGAGTTAGATCCCAGTCTATTCAGCCAAAACCAAAGCATTTAAAACCCTTGCTGCCATTTCTGTTGTTGTGCCAGGCAAGCATTGTAAGTGTGACTCTATTAATTAACTCCTTAGACCTGTATTAGTTAACTTTGTTGTGTGAAGGTGATTTGGGATTCTTATGCTTAGATTTACACAACCATGTGGGTTACATAAGTTGTTATTTGTGTTATTTTTCTCTTGAGAGATTATTGTTGTATGGGATTTGGTACAGTGGCTTGTTGTCTAATTGTGGTTACGACGGATATGTTGTAACTAATCAACTGCACCACAAATGATCTGTGTTTATTAGTATGGACTATAGTAAACTATAGTAATCTTCCAACTTTATTCTTCTTCTCTCTTTCTAGATAAACTGTATTTTGCCGCGCTACTCCTCCCACAGTTTGTGCCTGAGAGACTGCACAGTATGCTTATGCAGACTGCCGATCATATAATCACCTTTGTGTCCTGTACAGACCCCCATCGGAGGCCGGTCTCTTGATGTGGGACCTGAGACGAGGGCGTGGCTGCACATCATTGAGCTGGACGTCTGACGATGACACACGAAAGAAGAGGACGCCTGAGTATCACTTCTGTTTGTAATCTATGTAATATCTGTTTGTTTATGTTTGTAATATATGTTTCATTTTGTTGATTTGCAGTGACCTTTGGAATTACATCATGGCGAGGTAACTACACAATCCAAACCGCAGACACACACAGGCACACCGGAAAAAGCGGAGTGGATTCCTGGAGCTACCCCCCCCCCCCCCCCCCCTCTCTCACACAAACACGGTATACCACTGGTTGCCTCATTCATTCGTTCGCCACCACGGTAAAGGTCGTGGGGCATTTTTATTTTGTTTTTATTTCATTTTGGTTAATCAAGGTTTCAATACATTTGTGAATAACCTGTTTTGAAGGAACAGTGGGTTGTGAATAGTGACTCTCTGTGAACTGACACTAAACTGTGGACTGGATTGGGGATTATTTTACAATACAAAGTCAAACTGAGGTTTTTTGTGTCTGTGTATTTCATTCATTCTGTTGTTTATTGAGTTGAAGGTATTCTTTTGTGGGTAATCAATCCCTGGTTTCAGGTTTTAAGGTTCATTTGGTTCAACTAATTGTGCATTTAAATCCTGTGTAAGGTTGGCTTTTAAAAAAGCGTTTTTTGTCCAAACTGGACTAAATTGGTGTTAGGCTTTGGCCTAACTGGCACCCCAAACAGTAAAACCAAAGCTAAACCGTTACACTGTTGCAAAAAGTGGCACCCCAGATGTTTAAAAGGACCTTAATCTCAAGCAGAGAGGTGCAAAACCGGATGCAAAACCGGATCATTTTCAACAACAAAGGAACAAACAAGCAAAACTGTGTAAACGAGCTCAGTGGAAAATAACAATTTTGTTTATTCAAACGCAATCGAAAAGGGAACATTTGCAATTTCAAAATGGCAAATTATGATGGAAACTTGCGGGACTTTGATGAAATGGAAACTCAACACCCGTGTTGGTATCAAACCCACCACCCTCAAACAAATCAGCCTCAAACAATGTCAACTCAAGCTAACCAGCCTCAAATACATGAACCGGATGGAAATTCACCTGCAATAAGTGAAATAAATCAGATCAATGAACCGGATGGACATTCTGCTGCAATGAGTGAAATAATTCAAATCAATGAACCGGAGCAAATCCACGAGCCAGATGGACAATCAATCAATTACAGTCTAATTGATACGGACATTTGCGGCAATGTCGCGGCCAACCTCTTCTATAGCACCGGGACCCACATTGGTGGAACTGGCTGATGCTGTGGAAGGAATGCGTATTGCCCATCACCACCTGGAAACAATGGTCAAAATCAATTTCCAGTAAATAAAGAGAGAGCAAGAACGTAATACAGAGTCACTGAGAGATGTCAAAGACAGCCTCACTCACACATTACAATCACTGAGTGCTCGAAATCACACCAAAATGCAGGATGAAATGAGAGCATTTAAGGACACCATGGTACACACAATAACCACAACAGTGGAACGAGGTCACACCAGACTACATAAAGAAATGACTGATGTAGAGTTCATCCGTTTCTCAAGTAATTGTGTTAACAGAAACTGTGAAATGTGTTAACAGAAACTGGGCCTCACATTGTAGACCATGTTTTATATCATGTTTTGTACTTCAACAGAATCTGATGTTGATCTGTAACTTTTTTCAATAACCAATTTATAAATCCAATGTCAAAAATGTCAATCAAATGCTTTAAGGCTGTCTATATTTAATATGGATATGTTTATTTTTTACTTTATAGTGCATCCGTATAGGCGACCACCTTTACTATCACACCATGGAAGTTGCAGTCCAGCCAGGACAACAATGTGTTACTCAACGCTTGTTGAGTATTGATGTCAATTTATGAAATATGATACTGATGTATTGGGTACACACAACAATGAAATCAGTTATAAGCTGATTGTTTTGTTTCAGACTCTGAAAATCCAGCCCTGGATGGCCTGGTGGATGTCGTGGTGGACACCATGTCTGTCGAGTTGGATCATGCTGAGGGGTCTCGGCACAGGGAAATGTCTACACACAGTGAGTATCACATTGAAGCAGTCACCTTTTGTTTACAAATCAATATTTGGTATCTAAGAAAATTCTTTGTCTTTTCCAGGCTCCCGACATGCAAGTGTAGCACCTCGGAGCAGAGAAATGTCCACACCCCGTGAGTATTCACTCAGTATTCACTTATCCATTGCACCAACAAATTTAAAGTACAGTCAGTACAAGGTGTTACATGTTGTGCATACTAAAGAAATCATTACCATACCTAATTCATAAGCAATGAGTAAGTAGTTACAGGCTCAATGTGTTGAACTATGTGTATCAGAGGAGATGTGTGATTGTCAACATCTAAGACCAACCAGTAGGGATAGTCTTTTTCAGTGTGACATGGTATTGTAGTAGTAGTATTATGTCCAAGTATTAAGTCTTTAGTGATGGCTCCAGCCATCAGGCACAGTGATGGCTCCAGACACAGTGTCAGATACCGGCACAGCATCAGGTCCAGGACCAGCCACGACTCCAGGTACAGCAACAGCTCGGAGGCACTCTGTCAGGTCCAGACATGATGACAGGTCCCACCGCAGTGATGGGTCGAGGGACGCGGTCAGGTCCAGACATGACAGATCCAGGGACACCGTCAGGCATGGTGAGTTGTCCAAAGGCCCCAAGTAATCAAAACCTTTACAATTCAGCAAGTAGTAGCGTGCACCCCTAATTGTTACAACTAGAAGCTCGGCCCTGCTACGCAGGGCCTCGCGTCTAGCCCGCCGCCACGCCCACGTAGCGCCCGCGGCCACTTGGCAGCGCATATAAGTGGCATAGCGTCATGAGGGCCAGTGGGGCCGTGGCTCGGTCAGTGAAGACCCTGTAGCGCGGATGATATGTGGCATAGAGGGGCAGATTTTAAATCTCCAGAGGAAACATCCGTGGGCTACCATTGGTTCAGCGATGTGTGCGGGCGCCCTGCGGGCCGCCCTCCTCCACCAATGTGCAGTATTGAGAGCCCTGACGTCACAACATTTGGAGCGATGGGCACTGCACTCTGGTTGGTTAGGGTACACCTAGGGCCCAGGTAGAACCCAGTTAAAGCCTGCATGGGCAAACCCAGTTAGGACCCGCCTTGGTCCCACATAAACGTGGCTAGTTGGGGCCCACCTAAGGGCCAGGTAGAAGCGACTTATAGCCCGCATGGGCATCGCAGTTAAGACCCACCTCGGCCCCACATGGAATTGCCTAGGTGGGGCCCACCTAAGGGCCAGGTAGAGTCGGTGGGGACCCCCCACAGGCCAATGTTAAAATGGTAGCACTTGTTCCTCAACATAGTGTGAATGTGCGTGCAAAGTTGACCACAATCGGACGCTGCATTCATGATTTGCGGCATTTTGTGCAAACTTTAGATGTGAATCTTAGCCAATCGGGATGGAATATGAAAGATTAAACAGATCAGTCTTGATCACATGACTATAGAGATCATGTGTACCGATTTGCGTGAAATGTAGATAAAATCGGAAGGAGTAATGTAAAGAAATATGTTGGACATAAGGCGGCCTCCTGGTGGAGCTATAAAAGGTAGATGTGAGAAATGCAGGGGAAAGGTTTTTCCTTGACCTCTAGAGAGTGCACATACAAAGTTTTACACAGATTGGTGCAGGTATAGGTAAAAACACAAATTGGACTGTTATAGCGCCACCATGAGGCTGATTTGAAAAATCTCAAGTGGAATTTCTTGCTCGGCATAGTGGGAATGTGGGTGCAAAGTTGCACGGAAAGTGCATGCTGTGTTCATAATTTGAGGCATTTTGGTCAAAACGGAGCAGTCCTGGAAACTTTGGAAGCCATTTTAGTCAATCAGGATGGAAAATGAGAAATCTGAAAGACCGTGTTTTTGTTAATGACTATAGAGATACTGTGTATTGATTTGCGTGATGTTAGGACAAAATATGTAGCAGTACTGTGAGAAAATGTGTTTTGCAAAAAGCGGCCTCCTGGTGGCACTATAACAGGGCCATGTGAAAGAAATGGGGCAGAGGTTCTGAATTGGCATCCAGGGAGTGTGTGTGCACAGTTGAGCTGCGATCAAGCCAACGATGCGGGAGATTAGCTATCCACAGACTGTCGGACGGACAGGGGGTAAAACATACTCTCGCGCCATCCCTTTCGGCCTGGCGGAGACAATAAAAAAGCTAAAGTTAAGGAAAAGACCATTACTGCAACAAAAGTAGTCAACAAACTATACTATAAAACATTGGCCACATTGTCAAATAATTTAAGAAAGAGGCAAACATGTTGAAAATAGCCGATGTACAAGCTTACAACGCCTCCCAACGTGAGGCGTTGTGAGCTTGTAGATCTGCTATTTTCACAATATTGACTTGTGGAACGGAGTCAAAACAAATTGGGGGGGTCCCCAGTTCAAATATGTTTTTTTGGGGGGGGTAGCCACTGCCCTAATCGGACCGAAATGATCTGAAATTACTACATGACCATAATGCAGCCTAAACGTGCGTTGCACGGAGCGGTCCTGCCATTACGTTAGTTACTGGAGTTGATGTGGAGCTACACCAGAAGACACACACAACATACACCATCTACAATGGACTAACGGAGCAGCAATAATAACAGTTACCGCACGAACGTGCATTGTTGACAAAGTGATTGCACAGCCGCTGCAGGCATGACAACCACGTTAGCGTTAGCTACATGGCAACTATCACAGCGCCCTGTCCGTCGTCGCTGCGACTGACTCTGATGGCTACAGCCATAGATATATAAACACTACAGCAAGCTCTCTGAGATGCCATTGTCTGGGAACTGCTCTTAGCGTGACACGACCAATGAGAGTGAGCGCTTTCGTTGTTGCTAAGATACGGTGCATGGCACACGGCGTCTCTGCCCCATAGCTTGTAGATCTCTCACACATGATTGGCGTAGGCTGCGTTGCCGTCGACGCTGATTGGCTGCATGTTGCTGTGACGTTGAAATGGGGTGCCAGGTCTGCTTTGTGTGTAAGCGATGTTGGGCTCATTTGGGCGCGCTTTTGGGCTGTTTTCCATAGAGCACGGCAGGGCTTGTTTCTGTCCCGTGACGGATGTGGCAAAGAAGGTGCAAAACGAACCATCCGGAAGTAAAGTGCGAGATGAAATATATAGCACGTTTTGATTATTAGAGAAGGAGACAGATGTGAAGGTGGAAAATGGAATGTAGGAGGTTATATAGTTTTTCATGAGCGATTTTTGTAGCAAGTTGTGAGTGAATTGGGCCACTCCTGTGGGCGGGGGGCTGATTAGAACCATTGGGGTTTGGGAAGGAGACGCTCTCTGTTTGAGTGGTAGGATATGACACATTTATTATTTCTCATCTAATGTATAGTCATCTGTCTTGGAAAGTTTTAATGCAAAAATATCACTTTGTAATTTCTAAAATGTACTTTTGTTCTTCTTACAGGTGCTATGCAGTGACTGAGAGGCCAACATGGGCATTCCCATTGCCAACACAAGGTAAGTTCTGAGCTATTTCAATGAAGACAGGACACTGGCCAAGAAAACTGGGGGACACTTAATTTGCAACCCTTCTCTCTTCTGCCCTTTCTCTCCTTTCTTCCTTTACTGTTCTCTTTCTCTCCTCTCCTATCGGGACACAAACACTGCTCTTCGATTATAGCAGTGTTTTGTATCATTGTAGGGTGGTGTCTATAATGTCAGAAAGCATTTTACCTGCCTCTTCAGCGGTCAGTCATGTTGAGAGAATGGAGAACATGGAGGACTTCCAGAGAGAGGAGCAACTCCTCAGTGATGTCCAAGCTTTTAATACCCTGGTAGGCGTTTACAAGAGTCTGGAAGTAATGATCAGCATAACACACTGTAAGATGCACACTTTTTATGTTCCTCTGGGGTATTTTCATGGACTTATTCCAACAGGTGCTGCAACTTTCCCGTATTGGAGGGAAGGACATTAAGGACTGTGTCCAAGTTCTTGACACTGATGTTTCAACATACAATATGAATTAACCCTTTGTGTGATGTTTGGGTGCGCTGTGGTTTTCAATGTCTGAACAATTATTTGGTTAATTCTTCTAGGTGAGGGCATGTTTCCATTCATATGCCTTTTTTAGCTTAACACCTGAACCCTCTGTTATGTAGTCTGGGAGGGTTAGCGTCGGAGCTTGGACAGCAGGGGCGCGGCCACTGCGTTGTGATTCAAATCAACAGCCAATGAAGAAAAGGGGGCGGGATCCACATGCAGTGGGTGATGCATCTAAATAGGATCGACGGGAAGCAATTTCCCCTTGAGAAATTTCGGCCGCCATTGTTGTGTACTGCTGTTTGCCTCTCGTCGGACTTTTTAGACGAGTTGCACAGCTCTCAGACCGGTAAGAGGCGTGTCCGCTCAGATTCAGAGCGTGACGTACATCCCGCCCACAAATACCAGGGCTGTGGCCCAGAAGTTCCTCGCCAGAGCTGGCGAAAACTTCTGGGAACTCAGATTATCTGTTATGTCATGTCAATGACATAATGGTTGAACATTAAGTGAACATTAGTAGTATAAAGGGTTTATACCATGTTTTACAAAAAATCCTAATCCTACTACATTATTAACATAAATGTCTATTGTTTTTCTTCAGGCTCTTCAGTAACAGCCTGATGGCACAGTTCAGCATGAAGGCGAAGGGGAAAAAGAGAAGACGCCTTTGGAGAAGACTAAGACTTCTAGAACAATACAAGGTATGTCATGTTGACCAAGGACAGATAAGCGGCACCCGCCAATCTCTACATTGAATTTGGTAAAACATTTCCTTCCCTGTTAACATTAGAAAATACAATTCCATCTGTCTACCGTTGGCTATCATAACATTTTAAATAACTGTGGTGGTTAGGTGTAGAAGGGAGATGGCTTTGTATTAAACTAGTTGTGGATGTACAAGCAACACATTTTTGCCATCCATCTTTCAAGATGTTAGTTTTGGGGGCAATATATGGCGAGCATTCAGGGTTCAGGGGAGCTGTTGGACGACCTGCTGGTGCCTCCCCCTAAGATCTCCTACCAGGTGGCAGGAGTTTCAAAGAGATGGTGGGAAGGGTGGGAGGAGTCATTATGCTCATGGCCTTCCTGACACATCGATCTGTGTATTATGTCAGATAGGGACTGCGACAGCATTTTCAATTGTCTTTTTCTACTCTGCAGATGCAGTCATGAAATTCGACCCAGAAGCCACAGAGGACCTCATAAGGCAGCATGGTCCAGCAAGAAGGGGAGGCGGAGGACACACAGCAGGCCTCAGGACTGATTTAACTTGAACTTTCACTGTCCATTGTGGGGGATCTTGGTGTCACAGTATTGTACAGTATTGTGTATTTTGTTCTGTTCTGTTCTGTTCAACAAAGTAGCTCTGGTTGGACCTTACCCTGGTAGCTCACTGGCTATTGAGTGCAGCACTTGTTTAATATTTTCCCTTTGTTGTGGGACTGACCCAAGCAAAAATGGCACTGTTTAGGAGGTTCTCCCTGCAAAGTCGGCTGTGCTATTATGTTTTATTACTATTTTATTTTCATTCGACCAGTGACGTGTAAGAAAAGAGAGAATTTAACTGTTCTGTTCTGGATCAAGCTTAATCAGCCCTAGTGACTGCTGTGTGTGTGTGTGTGTGTGTGTGTGTGTGTGTGTGTGTGTGTGTGTGTGTGTGTGTGTGTGTGTGTGTGTGTGTGTGTGTGTGTGTGTGTGTGTGTGTGTGTGTGTGTGTGTGTGTGTCCTTCTGTATGACCTTCAGTCTTGAGCTAGACAGCATGGAACAACATTGTGGGCGTTAAGACCCGCTAATATACGGCTACTCCTCTCCAGTGGTAGACAGTAATGAAGTACATTTACTTGAGTACTGTATTTAAGTAAAATAAATTGAGTATCTGTACTTTAACATTTGTATTTTGACTTTCACTCCCCTACATTTCGAAGACTTTTGACACTAAGTTTCTAGGAACAATAGTACATTATTAAGGCTAAATATAGTCAAAATTGCCGGTGACATCACATGGTGATGCGTTGTGAGCTTGTAGATCTGCTATTTTCAAAAGCCTTTTACACAAACACTTTTTTCTCCTCCTACTGCACACATGATCTCTGGACACTTGTGATGAAACACATCACACACATTTGTTTGGCCGGATGTTTTTTTTTTTTTGAGGGATGGGGTTAGACTATTCCAAACCTGGGTGGGCAGTGCTGTAGAAGGAGAATTTGCCCATGTTTGTTGTATGGGTGGGTGCTACCAGATCGTTGTTAACACTCCCTCTAGTTTTGTGACTGTGGGTGTCGCTAACTTTTTGGAGGTTTTTAGTCAGATATGCGGGTATAGGGGGCATTTCGGGCACATTTTCATTTATAATTTTGAAGACCAAACCCATTTTAGTTGTTTAACCCTGTCTTCTACCCTGAGCCAGCATAGCTAGCAAAATGAGTGGGAGAAAGGTGGGTCATGGGCCCCAGTCCGAGAAGCAGTCCAATCCGTTTGTTTTGGGAGGTTTGAAGCTTAGTCTTCAGTGACATAGAGATGTTGGAGTACCAATGTGACACTGCCACATAAATGTGTGAAATAATGTATTTCCTGTACAGGTATGATGAGAATTGAAAGACAGAGATACAAGAAACATAACATACTCGGTGATAACAGGGGAATATATTGGTTAAGATACGGTTGAATATTTAACACCTAAATGTAGTGTACAGTTTTTTTTGTGAGGTGATTATGGCCATTATGATTCATTTTCTGTTGACATGGTTCACTCATAGGGGAGCTGTGAGGAAAAAGCAGCAAAAGTGAGGAAGTGAGGTATCAGGAACAGCTATAAAAGTACAGGAAGTGAGGCATTTTAGGTATTGAAAAAGAGTGTTTGTTGGTGTTTGAGAAAGATATTTAGACATTTGATAACTTGTGAAACGGGACATTCTGCATAACGAGTACTTTTACTTTTGATACTTTAGGATGTTTTGATGCCAATACCTTTTGTACTTTTACTCAAGTCAATTTTGAATTCCGGACTTTTACTTGTAACAGAGCATTTCTACAGTGCAGTATTGATACTTTTACTTAATGGTAGGGTAAGTGATTCTTTGGTTAAAACAAGTGTTAAATAGCCCTATTCTGATAGTACTCATTGCTATAGAGCATTTGTTCAGTAACAGGAGTCTCCATGTCTTTCCAGCTCTTTAGTAAACAGAAAATGTTCTTTTAAGTAAATTAAGTGACTACATTTGTCCATTGAGTTATCAACATAATGTGATGTACATGCATATTATTAGACTACCCAGGTGGTACACGGCAAGCTGTATTTTCAGCTCTACAAAGAACCTCTGTAAATTCTGTAGAATATCACAATATATATTGCATCTCAATAGATCGTGATACAATCGTATCGTGACCCAAGTATCCTGATACGTATCATATCGTGAGGTTCTTGCCAATACCTAGCCCCTTTCGGGACCCTGTTTACCTTTTTTGTATTTGGGAAGGCGGTATCCAGGGTCCCTTGACGCTCAAAGCACTCTCTCTCGTAGTCGCGGGTACCACTGTCTCGTCTCGGGCTAATAGCTCGTCGCTTGGAAGTTGCAGAGATTTCTCAAAGGTACCAAAAAGAGCAATACTAAACCGCGGTTAATCTGCATTAATGCGCTCTGATCGGCGCTGCCGTTTCACATTTTTAATCATTTAGTAAAGCTTAATTTCCTCTCTCAAACAATGCTCCACTTCCCATGGCACTAGTTTGGGTCCCCGGGGAGACAAAAGCTAAAAAGTTTGGGAACCACTGGTCTGTAGGTTTATAAAGGGATTGCGTCCAGAAAAAGCCGTAGGCACGTCTGTATATATACGCGGGGCCCCTGAACATTGTGTTACTGCATGTTGGTTACTGACCCTTTGGAACCCCTTAGGGGTCAGCTTTTCTGAAGCACCTCTCTATAAGAAAACCATCCTTTCTATTGGCTGTTAATAAATACCACCAGGAGCATTGTTGAGCTGCAGGCATGCTCTCCGTTGAGTCCCGAGTGTTAACAGCTGGATGATGATCTTTTGTGCCAAAAGGTCCTACAGAGGGGCTGTTATGTTAACAGGCCCGTGGACCTTTAGTGTTTATGGTCCACCTAGCCTCAGTAAAGCGTTTATTACGCTAATTGAGTCTATCGGTTTCTCCCAGTGTGTAGATAAACCTACTCACAAGTTCAACCATACCCTCGACCTTGTTTTGGTCTATGGTATTGAAATTGAACATCTTATAGTCTTCCCATATAATGAGAACCTCTCCGACCACTATTTAATAACTTTTGATTTTACATTAATTGATTACTCATTCACATCAGTGTTGATTTTGACAGCAAATTTTGATTTTGTTTTACTCATAGTCTTCTGAAATGTTTTGTCTAGTTTGTTTTAGTAGACTAAGTATAAGATTATAGTCGAATAAATCTACACTTGATTTAGTCGACTAAAATATATTTCGGCGGTGCCTTGATGGTGTCGTAATGGCTGATTTTACACCTGGTTGCATGCTGAAAATAGCCGATCTACAAGCTCACAACGTGTCGCACTGCGACGCGTTGTGAGCTTGTAGATCGGCTATTTTCAGAGGCAACACCCGAACGCAACTAAACATAAAATGACTTGTCTTTTACTGGATCAACACTGATTCACATGCAGGTAAGGACATGGTGTCAAAAAAGCAAAAGGTGCTGGTAGTATGGTACTCCTGCTTTAGCGGGACGGGGTTCAACTCCCTGGGGTGCCCTGCTGACCTTTTTCACCTTTGTCCTCTGTTGTATGTTTATCAGAAATGTTGGGTAGAACCGTGTGTGTGTGTGTGTGTGTGTGTGTGTGTGTGTGTGTGTGTGTGTGTTCAGTTGCAACTTCAGTTGATTGTGACCTGAAACGCAATTACTCTCCAGGTAATTAGTGTGTGTGTGTGTGTGTGTGTGTGTGTGTGTGTGTGTGTGTGTATAATCCAGACACAGGAACAGTAGAGGAGGCCCAAAGACATGGAGGTCAGGAGGTCACACACATGGAGCTCCACAAGCCCGCAAGTACTGATTATAATGTTTTCATTATAATTTTTTGTAAAAATAAAAAAATATTTATTTTATATATCAATCATTTGATTAACCACTAATAAGAGACATTAATCCTCAGTGGATATCCATTTAAATAATAATGTATAACCACTCACCATACTGACTCTTGACCAAAGCTCTTAATCTAAACCATTTCCATGTAGATCATTCCCTCTTTTCTCGTGCGGTTCATTGATGTCGAACGACTTCTTATTAACTCTTTCACTGCCAGACTTATTTCTGGCTGCGTCTACATTTTAATGACAGCAAAACAGAGGTCATGGTGTTCAGACCCAGCACAGCCCTGTGACTCCTCTCTGGTTCTGGGATCCTGAGATGTTTATTGTGTATAGTGTTGCTCTTAGTATATATTTTTGTTACTGAGTGTACAGCACCTTGGTTCAAGGCTGTTTTAACCCATTAACACCTAAGACGGTTCTTAAAAATGTTTTCTAAATCCTAAGAGTTTTTTGAAAAAAAAAATAATAATAATTCAAGATTTTTCAAATATAGCAGATCTACAAGCTCATAGCACTCGGTGCCGCGCTATGAGCTTGTATATCTGCTTGTATATGAGCTTGTATATCTGCTATTTTTGAATAGCCAAATAAATCTAGGTCTTAATGGGTTAAATGTGCTTTATAAATATAGTGGATTGGATTGGTGTAAACGTGCACACTGCACTACACTGTGTTACAAAAATGGCAATTGATCACTTATTTGTTATTCCAGGTCTACGCTATACAGAGCCTACAGCGGTGAGCTTGACCCTACTCCTGCCTATGCTGGCTTCTACTCCTGCCTATGCTGGCTTCAAACCAGGCTCCACTCCACTAATCTGCACTCATCATATCATATCATTAAACCACTAGTAAAGTACAGGCTGGTAGCATCCTTTCATATCAGCAGCCACCTCCTACGTCAGAGGGTTGTGTCATCAACCATGAGGAAATGCCTTTAGAGGGATACCAGCTAGATCCAGTCACACAAGATTGAAGAGGTAACAAGATGCCAAAGTGCAGCGCCTGAGTGGCATTCGCTCAGGAAAGAGAGGGTGACGGCTTCAACATTTAGAGAGGTAAGCCACGTTAAGAGGGCAGAGTTCAGCAGAAACCTGGCTGAGAGGATCATCCGAGGAACACGTCAAACCACACTCATGAAGCGAGTCCGATCTGGAGACACGGGTGCAACCCAGAAAAAACATTAACTTAAGGAGATGTGATGCACCGTGGCTTGGGCCTCACCTGATGGGCTGGTCTATGACCCACTTGAGAGACCATCATTTGGGTTAGTTGAAATTAAATGCCCAAATGCACAAAGCTATATTGAATGCAAGTACCTCAGAGTTGACCACACACAGATTGAAAGAGAGCCATGCATATTATTGGGCAATTGCTGATTACGGATATGATATGGAATGGTGTGCTTCTGTTGTTTGTGCCCTTGATGACATGTTTACAAACATAGCAGTAACTGAAAAGCCACAATACTGCGGAAATTGAAAAATATATGCGTTACATCGTTCTACTCCATGGTACTTAATCTAAATGAAAGAGTTTCTCAATTCAACATTGTTTTCTTATTTCAGCTTAAAACACTGAGTGCAATTGTAGCTCTTCTGACCGTTATGGCTCCCAATGGAAGAATTTCAGTTAAAGTTCTGGTTCTGGTTGTTTTTTAATAATGGTTTGCTCATTTCATTGGTGCTGTTACATTTAAACTTGGGCTTTTTGTATAGAATTTGGTCACTGACTATACTTAAAGTTTACTACCCGATCCGAGTATACTTACATACTTAAAGTGTACTTAAAGTTCTCTCTTTCTAAACTATGACACTATATACTTAAAGTATACTTAAAGTGTAATACTCGATCCAAGTATACTTAAAGTGTACTAACTGTGGTGGGATCTATGGATAACATGAACTGCACAGTGCTATGTTTATAAAGCAGCTTTAATGTCTATGCAATACATGTGTTTATCATTGCATTTCATAGTTACAAAAACAAACAGTCAAGTTCATATGATATAGTGAGTCACAAACATGTCAACATGTTTATCAGCCATCTTTAAACAATGTTTTTAAAAGTACACATGATTGCACAAATAGTGAACAAACAACATTGGCTTTTTTTAAGGTTATGAACTTCTTGCCAAACAGCTTCATGGTAATATTGCCCAGCCCTGTGGTTTTGAGATCACATCTCTTTTACCCAGCCTTTGACTAAGGGTCCATTTTGAAAGTTAACCTACTGTGGCAGGCTACTGTGTAAAGTTGATTGATGCTACCTGTGAGTGAAAGAGGAATTACTGTATGAAATATTTTGTGCTCCTTCCTTCGAATGAGGCGTTCTACATGGATTCTCAGCCTAACCCCTAGTGCAGACAATTGTGCTCTCTTGAACAGGAAGGCAGGTATGTACACCTTACAGGGCACACAGTCCTCAACAAGGAAACCCTTGTCTACCATGATGGCCATTGTTGGTTTGAGGAGAGGCACGATGCTGCTATAATAAAAGACTATCTTGCTAATAAAGCGTCATGTCTCTCATTTTCTACAATGTATTTGATATTACCTTTATATTATTTAATAAATCATGCATTTCACTCTATATATTGTCCAGCAACCTTTATGATAAAGGCGCAAAAAGATCTTGAGTCTTGAGACGAACGGGTTAGATCCAAAGTAGACATCAAATGTCTCTTTTGGGGCCTTAAGTCGCAAGACTCTAAGCCCAAAAGAGAAATGTGATGTCTAAATGGATCTAACCTGTTCGCGGGACTAATTGGTTCGACTCAAGACCTTGAGTCTGAGAAATGTGATGTCTCTTACAGGCTGTAACCATCAAAAAGTCAGACCTGTGTATGAGTCGACCCAAAAGATTCATGAGTCGAACAAATTATTCCCGCGGAGACATCAAATTCCTCTTTTGGCCCTTGAGTCTTAACACTCAAAGGCCCAAAAGAGAAAAATGATGTCTACTTGGGTCTAACCCGTTCGCGGGAGTAATTGAGTCCCAAAAGATTCATGAGTCGAACAAATTATTCCCGCGGAGACATCAAATTCCTCTTTTGGCCCTTGAGTCCTAACACGCAAAGGCCCAAAAGAGGAATTTGATGTCTACTTGGGAATAATTGGTTCGACTCATGAATCTTTTGGGACTCAATTACTCCCGCGAACGGGTTAGACCCAAGTAGACATCAATTTTCTCTTTTGGGCCTTTGCGTGTAGGACTCAAGGGCCAAAAGAGGAATTTGATGTCTCCGCGGGAATAATTTGTTTGACTCATGAATCTTTTGGGACTCAATTACTCCCGCGAACGGGTTAGACCCAAGTAGACATCAATTTTCTCTTTTGGGCCTTTGCGTGTTAGGACTCAAGGGCCAAAAGAGGAATTTGATGTCTCCGCGGGAATAATTTGTTCGACTCATGAATCTTTTGGGACTCAATTACTCCCGCGAACGGGTTAGACCCAAGTAGACATCAATTTTCTCTTTTGGGCCTTTGCGTGTTAGGACTCAAGGGCCAAAAGAGGAATTTGATGTCTCCGCGGGAATAATTTGTTCGACTCATGAATCTTTTGGGACTCAATTACTCCCGCGAACGGGTTAGACCCAAGTAGACATCAATTTTCTCTTTTGGGCCTTTGCGTGTTAGGACTCAAGGGCCAAAAGAGGAATTTGATGTCTCCGTGGGAATAATTTGTTCGACTCATGAATCTTTTGGGACTCAATTACTCCCGCGAACGGGTTAGACCCAAGTAGACATCAATTTTCTCTTTTGGGCCTTTGCGTGTTAGGACTCAAGGGCCAAAAGAGGAATTTGATGTCTCCGTGGGAATAATTTGTTCGACTCATGAATCTTTTGGGACTCAATTACTCCCGCGAACGGGTTAGACCCAAGTAGACATCAATTTTCTCTTTTGGGCCTTTGCGTGTTAGGACTCAAGGGCCAAAAGAGGAATTTGATGTCTCCGCGGGAATAATTTGTTCGACTCATGAATCTTTTGGGACTCAATTACTCCCGCGAACGGGTTAGACCCAAGTAGACATCAATTTTCTCTTTTGGGCCTTTGCGTGTTAGGACTCAAGGGCCAAAAGAGGAATTTGATGTCTCCGTGGGAATAATTTGTTCGACTCATGAATCTTTTGGGACTCAATTACTCCCGCGAACGGGTTAGACCCAAGTAGACATCAATTTTCTCTTTTGGGCCTTTGCGTGTTAGGACTCAAGGGCCAAAAGAGGAATTTGATGTCTCCGTGGGAATAATTTGTTCGACTCAAGAATCTTTTGGGACTCAATTACTCCCGCGAACGGGTTAGACCCAAGTAGACATCAATTTTCTCTTTTGGGCCTTTGCGTGTTAGGACTCAAGGGCCAAAAGAGGAATTTGATGTCTCCGCGGGAATAATTTGTTCGACTCATGAATCTTTTGGGACTCAATTACTCCCGCGAACGGGTTAGACCCAAGTAGACATCAATTTTTTCTTTTGGGCCTTTGCGTGTT
The DNA here is from genome assembly GCF_963454915.1 of Gymnoscopelus microlampas. Lineage (NCBI taxonomy): Eukaryota > Metazoa > Chordata > Actinopteri > Myctophiformes > Myctophidae > Gymnoscopelus > Gymnoscopelus microlampas. The sequence goes on along the minus strand of NC_139958.1, from coordinate 3,441,794 downwards.
AGGACTCAAGGGCCAAAAGAGGAATTTGATGTCTCCGTGGGAATAATTTGTTCGACTCATGAATCTTTTGGGACTCAATTACTCCCGCGAACGGGTTAGACCCAAGTAGACATCAATTTTCTCTTTTGGGCCTTTGCGTGTTAGGACTCAAGGGCCAAAAGAGGAATTTGATGTCTCCGCAGGAATAATTTGTTCGACTCATGAATCTTTTGGGACTCAATTACTCCCGCGAACGGGTTAGACCCAAGTAGACATCAATTTTCTCTTTTGGGCCTTTGCGTGTTAGGACTCAAGGGCCAAAAGAGGAATTTGATGTCTCCGTGGGAATAATTTGTTCGACTCATGAATCTTTTGGGACTCAATTACTCCCGCGAACGGGTTAGACCCAAGTAGACATCAATTTTCTCTTTTGGGCCTTTGCGTGTTAGGACTCAAGGGCCAAAAGAGGAATTTGATGTCTCCGCGGGAATAATTTGTTCGACTCATGAATCTTTTGGGACTCAATTACTCCCGACTCAAGAATCTTTTGGGTCGACTCATACACAGGTCTGACTTTTTGATGGTTACAGCCTGTAAGAGACATCACATTTCTCAGACTCAAGGTCTTGAGTCGAACCAATTAGTCCCGCGAACAGGTTAGATCCATTTAGACATCACATTTCTCTTTTGGGCTTAGAGTCTTGCGACTTAAGGCCCCAAAAGAGACATTTGATGTCTACTTTGGATCTAACCCGTTCGTCTCAAGACTCAAGATCTTTTTGCGCCTTTATCATAAAGGTTGCTGGACAATATATAGAGTGAAATGCATGATTTATTAAATAATATAAAGGTAATACCAAATACATTGTAGAAAATGAGAGACATGACGCTTTATTAGCAAGATAGTCTTTTATTATAGCAGCATCGTGCCTCTCCTCAAACCAACAATGGCCATCATGGTAGACAAGGGTTTCCTTGTTGAGGACTGTGTGCCCTGTAAGGTGTACATACCTGCCTTCCTGTTCAAGAGAGCACAATTGTCTGCACTAGGGGTTAGGCTGAGAATCCATGTAGAACGCCTCATTCGAAGGAAGGAGCACAAAATATTTCATACAGTAATTCCTCTTTCACTCACAGGTAGCATCAATCAACTTTACACAGTAGCCTGCCTCTTGGTTAACTTTCAAAATGGACCCTTAGTCAAAGGCTGGGTAAAAGAGATGTGATCTCAAAACCACAGGGCTGGGCAATATTACCATGAAGCTGTTTGGCAAGAAGTTCATAACCTTAAAAAAAGCCAATGTTGTTTGTTCACTATTTGTGCAATCATGTGTACTTTTAAAAACATTGTTTAAAGATGGCTGATAAACATGTTGACATGTTTGTGACTCACTATATCATATGAACTTGACTGTTTGTTTTTGTAACTATGAAATGCAATGATAAACACATGTATTGCATAGACATTAAAGCTGCTTAAAATTGGTTCTAACCATAGCACTGTGCAGTTCATGTTATCCATAGATCCCACCACAGTTAGTACACTTTAAGTATACTCGGATCGAGTAGTAAACCTTTAGTATACTTTAGGTATATAGTATCATAGTTTAGAGAGAGAGTACTTTAAGTACACTTTAAGTATGTAAGTATACTCGGATCGAGTAGTAAACTTTAAGTATAGTCAGTGACCAAATTCTATACAAAAAGCCCAAGTTTAAATGTAACAGCACCAATGAAATGAGCAAACCATTATTAAAAAACAACCAGAACCAGAACTTTAACTGAAATTCTTCCATTGGGAGCCATAACGGTCAGAAGAGCTACAATCGCACTCAGTGTTTTAAGCTGAAATAAGAAAACAATGTTGAATTGAGAAACTCTTTCATTTAGATTAAGTACCATGGAGTAGAACAATGTAATGCATATATTTATCAATTTCCGCAGTATTGTGGCTTTTCAGTTACTACTATGTTCGTAAACATGTCATCAAGGGCACAAACAACAGAAGCACACCATTCCATATCATATCCGTAATCACCAATTGCCCAATAATATGCATGGCTCTCTTTCAATCTGTGTGTGGTCAACTCTGAGGTACTTGCATTCAATATAGCTTTGTGCATTTGGGCATTTCATTTCAACTAACCCAAATGATGGTCTCTCAAGTGGGTCATAGACCAGCCCATCAGGTGAGGCCCAAGCCACGGTGCATCACATCTCCTTAAGTTAATGTTTTTCTGGGTTGCACCCGTGTCTCCAGATCGGACTCGCTTCATGAGTGTGCTTTGACGTGTTCCTCGGATGATCCTCTCAGCCAGGTTTCTGCTGAACTCTGCCCTCTTAACGTGGCTTACCTCTCTAAATGTTGAAGCCGTCACCCTCTCTTTCCTGAGCGAATGCCACTCAGGCATCTTGTTACCTCTTCAATCTTGTGTGACTGAGACACGGTCACAGACAGAGATCTCATGTACACTCTGTTGGATCTAGCTGGTATCCCTCTAAAGGCATTTCCTCATGGTTGATGACACAACCCTCTGACGTAGGAGGTGGCTGCTGATATGAAAGGATGCTACCAGCCTGTACTTTACCAAAGATGGAGTCTACTAGTGGTTTAATGATATGATATGATTGATTGATTGATTGAATATTTTATTAGGCAAAAAATGTAAAACAACACATTTACATTTAAAATACTTTGTCTAACAGGTCCGTTCATAAAAGTCCTTGCGGACTTGTTTCCAATGAGGGCCTTGGTATTCAATTCATAGACATATATAGTGGCATCACAGTTCGAATATCATTACACAAAGAAAATAAAAAAAACAGCAAGAATATATATATATATCTATATATCCATATATATATCTATACACATATATATATAGTTGTAAGCCTGCCTTTAAATGTCCATTGCCGCATCGACAATGAATGGGCCGCTTAAAGTTAAATATCTCCAAAACTACAAATGATTTCAAAAGAAAAAATCTCAAGCATGCATGTCCACAGTAAGGTGGAATTTTTGAACTGTGAATGGAGTTTCTAGGTGAAAGTGTTTTTTTTAGGTCCCTATAGCCTAACCCTAACCTTCCATCCGCCTCCATTCTAAATCTCTGAACTTTTAAAGGAGTACAATTCTAAAACTATGCAACATTTCAAAGATTCCTTTTCAGGCAAACATGTCCAGAGTAAGACGAACATTTTAAAGTATGAATGAGGTTACTAGGCGTAAGTATGTAGTTGTAAGCCTGCCTTTAAATGTCCATTGCCGCATCGACAATGAATGGGGTGCTTAAAGTTAAATATCTCCAAAACTACAAATGATTTCAAAAGAAAAAATCTCAAGCATGCATGTCCACAGTAAGGTGGAATTTTTGAACTGTGAATGGAGTTTCTAGGTGAAAGTGTTTTTTTGAGGTCCCAAATTCGTCCATCGACCTCCATTCTAAATCTCTGAACTTTTAAAGGAGTACAATTCTAAAACTATTAAACATTTCAAAGATTCCCTTTCAGGCAAACATGTCCACAGTAAGATGAACATTTTAAAGTTTGAATGGGGTTTCTATTCTATATATGACATTTTGAATCATTACAGTCAGTTCACCTTCTTTTGGGTCTTGAGTCTAATGAGAAATTTGATGTCTCCGCGGGAGTAATTGGTTCGACTCAAGACTCTTTTGGGTCTTGAGTCTTGGGAAAGAAAAAAAAGTATGCCAGTTGGATTTGAACCAGGAATCTTCTGGTTGCAAGTCCTGTATCTAAACCACTGCACCACAGAGGTCCTTACATGTTCTGTTGACTTGCGTGGAATTTGTCTGAAAGATTATATAAAGGTAAAAGCCCCAGGTAAAAGTTAGAAAGATGTCCTTGCGAGATTTGAACTCAGGACCTTCAGTGTGTAAGGCCTGAATCTTAACCACTGCTCCATCATGGTACATACTTTCTATGGTGTCTTACACGCTGTTCAGTGAAAGATCAGATAAAGGTGCAAGAGTCAGGTATTTGTTGGAGACCTGTCCTGGTTGGATTTGAACCGGTAACCTTCTGGTTGCAGGTCCTGTATCTAAACCACTGCACCACAGAGGTTCTGACTTATTCTGTTAACTTAGCCTTGAAAACTTTGTACCCTTTTCCCTTTAAATATCCATTGCCATTGACAATGCATTAGGCGCTTAAAGTTAAATATTTAAAAAACTACAAATCATTTCAAAGTAAGACATCTCAAGGATGCATGTCCACAGAAGGGGGAATTTTTGAACTGTGAATGGAGTTTCTAGGTGAAAGTGTTTTTTTGAGGTCCCAAAACCTTCCATCCGCCAACATTCAAAAACTCTGAACTTTTAAAGGAGTACAATTCTAAAACTATGCAACATTTCAAAGATTCCTTTTCAGGCAAACATGTCCAGAGTAAGACGAACATTTTAAAGTATGAATGAGGTTACTAGGCGTAAGTATGTAGTTGTAAGCCTGCCTTTAAATGTCCATTGCCGCATCGACAATGAATGGGGCGCTTAAAGTTAAATATCTCCAAAACTACAAATGATTTCAAAAGAAAAAATCTCAAGCATGCATGTCCACAGTAAGGTGGAATTTTTGAACTGTGAATGGAGTTTCTAGGTGAACGTGTTTTTTTGAGGTCCCTATAGCCTAACCCTAACCTTCCATCCGCCTCCATTCTAAATCTCTGAACTTTTAAAGGAGTACAATTCTAAAACTATGCAACATTTCAAAGATTCCTTTTCAGGCAAACATGTCCAGAGTAAGACGAACATTTTAAAGTATGAATGAGGTTACTAGGCGTAAGTATGTAGTTGTAAGCCTGCCTTTAAATGTCCATTTCCGCATCGACAATGAATGGGGCGCTTAAAGTTAAATATCTCCAAAACTACAAATGATTTCAAAAGAAAAAATCTCAAGCATGCATGTCCACAGTAAGGTGGAATTTTTGAACTGTGAATGGAGTTTCTAGGTGAACGTGTTTTTTTGAGGTCCCTATAGCCTAACCCTAACCTTCCATCCGCCTCCATTCTAAATCTCTGAACTTTTAAAGGAGTACAATTCTAAAACTATGCAACATTTCAAAGATTCCTTTTCAGGCAAACATGTCCAGAGTAAGACGAACATTTTAAAGTATGAATGAGGTTACTAGGCGTAAGTATGTAGTTGTAAGCCTGCCTTTAAATGTCCATTGCCGCATCGACAATGAATGGGGCGCTTAAAGTTAAATATCTCCAAAACTACAAATGATTTCAAAAGAAAAAATCTCAAGCATGCATGTCCACAGTAAGGTGGAATTTTTGAACTGTGAATGGAGTTTCTAGGTGAACGTGTTTTTTTGAGGTCCCTATAGCCTAACCCTAACCTTCCATCCGCCTCCATTCTAAATCTCTGAACTTTTAAAGGAGTACAATTCTAAAACTATGCAACATTTCAAAGATTCCTTTTCAGGCAAACATGTCCAGAGTAAGACGAACATTTTAAAGTATGAATGAGGTTACTAGGCGTAAGTATGTAGTTGTAAGCCTGCCTTTAAATGTCCATTTCCGCATCGACAATGAATGGGGCGCTTAAAGTTAAATATCTCCAAAACTACAAATGATTTCAAAAGAAAAAATCTCAAGCATGCATGTCCACAGTAAGGTGGAAGTTTTGAACTGTGAATGGAGTTTCTAGGTGAACGTGTTTTTTTGAGGTCCCTATAGCCTAACCCTAACCTTCCATCCGCCTCCATTCTAAATCTCTGAACTTTTAAAGGAGTACAATTCTAAAACTATGCAACATTTCAAAGATTCCTTTTCAGGCAAACATGTCCAGAGTAAGACGAACATTTTAAAGTATGAATGAGGTTACTAGGCGTAAGTATGTAGTTGTAAGCCTGCCTTTAAATGTCCATTGCCGCATCGACAATGAATGGGGCGCTTAAAGTTAAATATCTCCAAAACTACAAATGATTTCAAAAGAAAAAATCTCAAGCATGCATGTCCACAGTAAGGTGGAATTTTTGAACTGTGAATGGAGTTTCTAGGTGAACGTGTTTTTTTGAGGTCCCTATAGCCTAACCCTAACCTTCCATCCGCCTCCATTCTAAATCTCTGAACTTTTAAAGGAGTACAATTCTAAAACTATGCAACATTTCAAAGATTCCTTTTCAGGCAAACATGTCCAGAGTAAGACGAACATTTTAAAGTATGAATGAGGTTACTAGGCGTAAGTATGTAGTTGTAAGCCTGCCTTTAAATGTCCATATCCGCATCGACAATGAATGGGGCGCTTAAAGTTAAATATCTCCAAAACTACAAATGATTTCAAAAGAAAAAATCTCAAGCATGCATGTCCACAGTAAGGTGGAATTTTTGAACTGTGAATGGAGTTTCTAGGTGAACGTGTTTTTTTGAGGTCCCTATAGCCTAACCCTAACCTTCCATCCGCCTCCATTCTAAATCTCTGAACTTTTAAAGGAGTACAATTCTAAAACTATGCAACATTTCAAAGATTCCTTTTCAGGCAAACATGTCCAGAGTAAGACGAACATTTTAAAGTATGAATGAGGTTACTAGGCGTAAGTATGTAGTTGTAAGCCTGCCTTTAAATGTCCATTGCCGCATCGACAATGAATGGGGCGCTTAAAGTTAAATATCTCCAAAACTACAAATGATTTCAAAAGAAAAAATCTCAAGCATGCATGTCCACAGTAAGGTGGAATTTTTGAACTGTGAATGGAGTTTCTAGGTGAACGTGTTTTTTTGAGGTCCCTATACCCTAACCCTAACCTTCCATCCGCCTCCATTCTAAATCTCTGAACTTTTAAAGGAGTACAATTCTAAAACTATGCAACATTTCAAAGATTCCTTTTCAGGCAAACATGTCCAGAGTAAGACGAACATTTTAAAGTATGAATGAGGTTACTAGGCGTAAGTATGTAGTTGTAAGCCTGCCTTTAAATGTCCATTGCCGCATCGACAATGAATGGGGCGCTTAAAGTTAAATATCTCCAAAACTACAAATGATTTCAAAAGAAAAAATCTCAAGCATGCATGTCCACAGTAAGGTGGAATTTTTGAACTGTGAATGGAGTTTCTAGGTGAACGTGTTTTTTTAGGTCCCTATAGCCTAACCCTAACCTTCCATCCGCCTCCATTCTAAATCTCTGAACTTTTAAAGGAGTACATTTCTAAAACTATGCAACATTTCAAAGATTCCTTTTCAGGCAAACATGTCCAGAGTAAGACGAACATTTTAAAGTATGAATGAGGTTACTAGGCGTAAGTATGTAGTTGTAAGCCTGCCTTTAAATGTCCATTGCCGCATCGACAATGAATGGGGCGCTTAAAGTTAAATATCTCCAAAACTACAAATGATTTCAAAAGAAAAAATCTCAAGCATGCATGTCCACAGTAAGGTGGATTTTTTGAACTGTGAATGGAGTTTCTAGGTGAAAGTGTTTTTTTGAGGTCCCAAATTCGTCCATCGACCTCCATTCTAAATCTCTGAACTTTTAAAGGAGTACAATTCTAAAACTATTAAACATTTCAAAGATTCCCTTTCAGGCAAACATGTTCACAGTAAGATGAACATTTTAAAGTTTGAATGGGGTTTCTATTCTATATATGACATTTTGAATCATTACAGTCAGTTCACCTTCTTTTGGGTCTTGAGTCGAACCAATTACTCCCGCGGAGACATCAAATTTCTCTTTTGGGCCTTGAGTCTTGGGACTCATGGCCCAAAAGAGAAATTTGATGTCTCCGCGGGAGTAATTGATTCGACTCAAGACTCTTTTGGGTCTTGAGTCTTGGGAAAGAAAAAAAAGTGTGCCAGTTGGATTTGAACCAGGAATCTTCTGGTTGCAAGTCCTATATCTAAACCACTGCACCACAGAGGTCCTTACATGTTCTGTTGACTTGCTTGGAATTTGTCTGAAAGATTATATAAAGGTAAAAGCCCCAGGTAAAAGTTAGAAAGATGTCCTTGCGAGATTTGAACTCAGGACCTTCAGTGTGTAAGGCCTGAATCTTAACCACTGCTCCATCATGGTACATACTTTCTATGGTGTCTTACACGCTGTTCAGTGAAAGATCAGATAAAGGTGCAAGAGTCAGGTATTTGTTGGAGACCTGTCCTGGTTGGATTTGAACCGGTAACCTTCTGGTTGCAGGTCCTGTATCTAAACCACTGCACCACAGAGGTTCTGACTTATTCTGTTAACTTAGCCTTGAAAACTTTGTACCCTTTTCCCTTTAAATATCCATTGCCATTGACAATGCATTAGGCGCTTAAAGTTAAATATTTCAAAAACTACAAATCATTTCAAAGTAAGACATCTCAAGGATGCATGTCCACAGAAGGGGGAATTTTTGAACTGTGAATGGAGTTTCTAGGTGAAAGTGTTTTTTTGAGGTCCCAAAACCTTCCATCCGCCAACATTCAAAAACTCTGAACTTTTAAAGGAGTACAATTCTAAAAATATGCAACATTTCAAAGATTCCTTTTCAGGCAAACATGTCCAGAGTAAGACGAACATTTTAAAGTATGAATGAGGTTACTAGGCGTAAGTATGTAGTTGTAAGCCTGCCTTTAAATGTCCATTGCCGCATCGACAATGAATGGGGCGCTTAAAGTTAAATATCTCCAAAACTACAAATGATTTCAAAAGAAAAAATCTCAAGCATGCATGTCCACAGTAAGGTGGAATTTTTGAACTGTGAATGGAGTTTCTAGGTGAACGTGTTTTTTTTAGGTCCCTATAGCCTAACCCTAACCTTCCATCCGCCTCCATTCTAAATCTCTGAACTTTTAAAGGAGTACAATTCTAAAACTATGCAACATTTCAAAGATTCCTTTTCAGGCAAACATGTCCAGAGTAAGACGAACATTTTAAAGTATGAATGAGGTTACTAGGCGTAAGTATGTAGTTGTAAGCCTGCCTTTAAATGTCCATTTCCGCATCGACAATGAATGGGGCGCTTAAAGTTAAATATCTCCAAAACTACAAATGATTTCAAAAGAAAAAATCTCAAGCATGCATGTCCACAGTAAGGTGGAATTTTTGAACTGTGAATGGAGTTTCTAGGTGAACGTGTTTTTTTGAGGTCCCTATAGCCTAACCCTAACCTTCCATCCGCCTCCATTCTAAATCTCTGAACTTTTAAAGGAGTACAATTCTAAAACTATGCAACATTTCAAAGATTCCTTTTCAGGCAAACATGTCCAGAGTAAGACGAACATTTTAAAGTATGAATGAGGTTACTAGGCGTAAGTATGTAGTTGTAAGCCTGCCTTTAAATGTCCATTGCCGCATCGACAATGAATGGGGCGCTTAAAGTTAAATATCTCCAAAACTACAAATGATTTCAAAAGAAAAAATCTCAAGCATGCATGTCCACAGTAAGGTGGAATTTTTGAACTGTGAATGGAGTTTCTAGGTGAACGTGTTTTTTTGAGGTCCCTATAGCCTAACCCTAACCTTCCATCCGCCTCCATTCTAAATCTCTGAACTTTTAAAGGAGTACAATTCTAAAACTATGCAACATTTCAAAGATTCCTTTTCAGGCAAACATGTCCAGAGTAAGACGAACATTTTAAAGTATGAATGAGGTTACTAGGCGTAAGTATGTAGTTGTAAGCCTGCCTTTAAATGTCCATTTCCGCATCGACAATGAATGGGGCGCTTAAAGTTAAATATCTCCAAAACTACAAATGATTTCAAAAGAAAAAATCTCAAGCATGCATGTCCACAGTAAGGTGGAAGTTTTGAACTGTGAATGGAGTTTCTAGGTGAACGTGTTTTTTTGAGGTCCCTATAGCCTAACCCTAACCTTCCATCCGCCTCCATTCTAAATCTCTGAACTTTTAAAGGAGTACAATTCTAAAACTATGCAACATTTCAAAGATTCCTTTTCAGGCAAACATGTCCAGAGTAAGACGAACATTTTAAAGTATGAATGAGGTTACTAGGCGTAAGTATGTAGTTGTAAGCCTGCCTTTAAATGTCCATTGCCGCATCGACAATGAATGGGGCGCTTAAAGTTAAATATCTCCAAAACTACAAATGATTTCAAAAGAAAAAATCTCAAGCATGCATGTTCACAGTAAGGTGGAATTTTTGAACTGTGAATGGAGTTTCTAGGTGAACGTGTTTTTTTGAGGTCCCTATAGCCTAACCCTAACCTTCCATCCGCCTCCATTCTAAATCTCTGAACTTTTAAAGGAGTACAATTCTAAAACTATGCAACATTTCAAAGATTCCTTTTCAGGCAAACATGTCCAGAGTAAGACGAACATTTTAAAGTATGAATGAGGTTACTAGGCGTAAGTATGTAGTTGTAAGCCTGCCTTTAAATGTCCATTTCCGCATCGACAATGAATGGGGCGCTTAAAGTTAAATATCTCCAAAACTACAAATGATTTCAAAAGAAAAAATCTCAAGCATGCATGTCCACAGTAAGGTGGAATTTTTGAACTGTGAATGGAGTTTCTAGGTGAAAGTGTTTTTTTGAGGTCCCTATAGCCTAACCCTAACCTTCCATCCGCCTCCATTCTAAATCTCTGAACTTTTAAAGGAGTACAATTCTAAAACTATGCAACATTTCAAAGATTCCTTTTCAGGCAAACATGTCCAGAGTAAGACGAACATTTTAAAGTATGAATGAGGTTACTAGGCGTAAGTATGTAGTTGTAAGCCTGCCTTTAAATGTCCATTGCCGCATCGACAATGAATGGGGCGCTTAAAGTTAAATATCTCCAAAACTACAAATGATTTCAAAAGAAAAAATCTCAAGCATGCATGTCCACAGTAAGGTGGAAGTTTTGAACTGTGAATGGAGTTTCTAGGTGAACGTGTTTTTTTGAGGTCCCTATAGCCTAACCCTAACCTTCCATCCGCCTCCATTCTAAATCTCTGAACTTTTAAAGGAGTACAATTCTAAAACTATGCAACATTTCAAAGATTCCTTTTCAGGCAAACATGTCCAGAGTAAGACGAACATTTTAAAGTATGAATGAGGTTACTAGGCGTAAGTATGTAGTTGTAAGCCTGCCTTTAAATGTCCATTTCCGCATCGACAATGAATGGGGCGCTTAAAGTTAAATATCTCCAAAACTACAAATGATTTCAAAAGAAAAAATCTCAAGCATGCATGTCCACAGTAAGGTGGAATTTTTGAACTGTGAATGGAGTTTCTAGGTGAACGTGTTTTTTTGAGGTCCCTATAGCCTAACCCTAACCTTCCATCCGCCTCCATTCTAAATCTCTGAACTTTTAAAGGAGTACAATTCTAAAACTATGCAACATTTCAAAGATTCCTTTTCAGGCAAACATGTCCAGAGTAAGACGAACATTTTAAAGTATGAATGAGGTTACTAGGCGTAAGTATGTAGTTGTAAGCCTGCCTTTAAATGTCCATTGCCGCATCGACAATGAATGGGGCGCTTAAAGTTAAATATCTCCAAAACTACAAATGATTTCAAAAGAAAAAATCTCAAGCATGCATGTCCACAGTAAGGTGGAATTTTTGAACTGTGAATGGAGTTTCTAGGTGAACGTGTTTTTTTGAGGTCCCTATAGCCTAACCCTAACCTTCCATCCGCCTCCATTCTAAATCTCTGAACTTTTAAAGGAGTACAATTCTAAAACTATGCAACATTTCAAAGATTCCTTTTCAGGCAAACATGTCCAGAGTAAGACGAACATTTTAAAGTATGAATGAGGTTACTAGGCGTAAGTATGTAGTTGTAAGCCTGCCTTTAAATGTCCATTGCCGCATCGACAATGAATGGGGCGCTTAAAGTTAAATATCTCCAAAACTACAAATGATTTCAAAAGAAAAAATCTCAAGCATGCATGTCCACAGTAAGGTGGAAGTTTTGAACTGTGAATGGAGTTTCTAGGTGAACGTGTTTTTTTGAGGTCCCTATAGCCTAACCCTAACCTTCCATCCGCCTCCATTCTAAATCTCTGAACTTTTAAAGGAGTACAATTCTAAAACTATGCAACATTTCAAAGATTCCTTTTCAGGCAAACATGTCCAGAGTAAGACGAACATTTTAAAGTATGAATGAGGTTACTAGGCGTAAGTATGTAGTTGTAAGCCTGCCTTTAAATGTCCATTGCCGCATCGACAATGAATGGGGCGCTTAAAGTTAAATATCTCCAAAACTACAAATGATTTCAAAAGAAAAAATCTCAAGCATGCATGTCCACAGTAAGGTGGAATTTTTGAACTGTGAATGGAGTTTCTAGGTGAACGTGTTTTTTTGAGGTCCCTATAGCCTAACCCTAACCTTCCATCCGCCTCCATTCTAAATCTCTGAACTTTTAAAGGAGTACAATTCTAAAACTATGCAATATTTCAAAGATTCCTTTTCAGGCAAACATGTCCAGAGTAAGACGAACATTTTAAAGTATGAATGAGGTTACTAGGCGTAAGTATGTAGTTGTAAGCCTGCCTTTAAATGTCCATTGCCGCATCGACAATGAATGGGGCGCTTAAAGTTAAATATCTCCAAAACTACAAATGATTTCAAAAGAAAAAATCTCAAGCATGCATGTCCACAGTAAGGTGGATTTTTTGAACTGTGAATTGAGTTTCTAGGTGAAAGTGTTTTTTTGAGGTCCCAAATTCGTCCATCGACCTCCATTCTAAATCTCTGAACTTTTAAAGGAGTACAATTCTAAAACTATTAAACATTTCAAAGATTCCCTTTCAGGCAAACATGTTCACAGTAAGATGAACATTTTAAAGTTTGAATGGGGTTTCTATTCTATATATGACATTTTGAATCATTACAGTCAGTTCACCTTCTTTTGGGTCTTGAGTCGAACCAATTACTCCCGCGGAGACATCAAATTTCTCTTTTGGGCCTTGAGTCTTGGGACTCATGGCCCAAAAGAGAAATTTGATGTCTCCGCGGGAGTAATTGGTTCGACACAAGACTCTTTTGGGTCTTGAGTCTTGGGAAAGAAAAAAAAGTGTGCCAGTTGGATTTGAACCAGGAATCTTCTGGTTGCAAGTCCTGTATCTAAACCACTGCACCACAGAGGTCCTTACATGTTCTGTTGACTTGCTTGGAATTTGTCTGAAAGATTATATAAAGGTAAAAGCCCCAGGTAAAAGTTAGAAAGATGTCCTTGCGAGATTTGAACTCAGGACCTTCAGTGTGTAAGGCCTGAATCTTAACCACTGCTCCATCATGGTACATACTTTCTATGGTGTCTTACACGCTGTTCAGTGAAAGATCAGATAAAGGTGCAAGAGTCAGGTCTTTGTTGGAGACCTGTCCTGGTTGGATTTGAACCGGTAACCTTCTGGTTGCAGGTCCTGTATCTAAACCACTGCACCACAGAGGTTCTGACTTATTCTGTTAACTTAGCCTTGAAAACTTTGTACCCTTTTCCCTTTAAATATCCATTGCCATTGACAATGCATTAGGCGCTTAAAGTTAAATATTTAAAAAACTACAAATCATTTCAAAGTAAGACATCTCAAGGATGCATGTCCACAGAAGGGGGAATTTTTGAACTGTGAATGGAGTTTCTAGGTGAAAGTGTTTTTTTGAGGTCCCAAAACCTTCCATCCGCCAACATTCAAAAACTCTGAACTTTTAAAGGAGTACAATTCTAAAAATATGCAACATTTCAAAGATTCCTTTTCAGGCAAACATGTCCAGAGTAAGACGAACATTTTAAAGTATGAATGAGGTTACTAGGCGTAAGTATGTAGTTGTAAGCCTGCCTTTAAATGTCCATTGCCGCATCGACAATGAATGGGGCGCTTAAAGTTAAATATCTCCAAAACTACAAATGATTTCAAAAGAAAAAATCTCAAGCATGCATGTCCACAGTAAGGTGGAATTTTTGAACTGTGAATGGAGTTTCTAGGTGAAAGTGTTTTTTTTAGGTCCCTATAGCCTAACCCTAACCTTCCATCCGCCTCCATTCTAAATCTCTGAACTTTTAAAGGAGTACAATTCTAAAACTATGCAACATTTCAAAGATTCCTTTTCAGGCAAACATGTCCAGAGTAAGACGAACATTTTAAAGTATGAATGATGTTACTAGGCGTAAGTATGTAGTTGTAAGCCTGCCTTTAAATGTCCATTGCCGCATCGACAATGAATGGGGCGCTTAAAGTTAAATATCTCCAAAACTACAAATGATTTCAAAAGAAAAAATCTCAAGCATGCATGTCCACAGTAAGGTGGAATTTTTGAACTGTGAATGGAGTTTCTAGGTGAACGTGTTTTTTTGAGGTCCCTATAGCCTAACCCTAACCTTCCATCCGCCTCCATTCTAAATCTCTGAACTTTTAAAGGAGTACAATTCTAAAACTATGCAACATTTCAAAGATTCCTTTTCAGGCAAACATGTCCAGAGTAAGACGAACATTTTAAAGTATGAATGAGGTTACTAGGCGTAAGTATGTAGTTGTAAGCCTGCCTTTAAATGTCCATTGCCGCATCGACAATGAATGGGGCGCTTAAAGTTAAATATCTCCAAAACTACAAATGATTTCAAAAGAAAAAATCTCAAGCATGCATGTCCACAGTAAGGTGGATTTTTTGAACTGTGAATGGAGTTTCTAGGTGAAAGTGTTTTTTTGAGGTCCCAAATTCGTCCATCGACTTCCATTCTAAATCTCTGAACTTTTAAAGGAGTACAATTCTAAAACTATTAAACATTTCAAAGATTCCCTTTCAGGCAAACATGTCCACAGTAAGATGAACATTTTAAAGTTTGAATGGGGTTTCTATTCTATATATGACATTTTGAATCATTACAGTCAGTTCACCTTCTTTTGGGTCTTGAGTCTAATGAGAAATTTGATGTCTCCGCGGGAGTAATTGGTTCGACTCAAGACTCTTTTGGGTCTTGAGTCTTGGGAAAGAAAAAAAAGTGTGCCAGTTGGATTTGAACCAGGAATCTTCTGGTTGCAAGTCCTGTATCTAAACCACTGCACCACAGAGGTCCTTACATGTTCTGTTGACTTGCGTGGAATTTGTCTGAAAGATTATATAAAGGTAAAAGCCCCAGGTAAAAGTTAGAAAGATGTCCTTGCGAGATTTGAACTCAGGACCTTCAGTGTGTAAGGCCTGAATCTTAACCACTGCTCCATCATGGTACATACTTTCTATGGTGTCTTACACGCTGTTCAGTGAAAGATCAGATAAAGGTGCAAGAGTCAAGTATTTGTTGGAGACCTGTCCTGGTTGGATTTGAACCGGTAACCTTCTGGTTGCAGGTCCTGTATCTAAACCACTGCACCACAGAGGTTCTGACTTATTCTGTTAACTTAGCCTTGAAAACTTTGTACCCTTTTCCCTTTAAATATCCATTGCCATTGACAATGCATTAGGCGCTTAAAGTTAAATATTTCAAAAACTACAAATCATTTCAAAGTAAAACATCTCAAGGATGCATGTCCACAGAAGGGGGAATTTTTGAACTGTGAATGGAGTTTCTAGGTGAAAGTGTTTTTTTGAGGTCCCAAAACCTTCCATCCGCCAACATTCAAAAACTCTGAACTTTTAAAGGAGTACAATTCTAAAAATATGCAACATTTCAAAGATTCCTTTTCAGGCAAACATGTCCAGAGTAAGACGAACATTTTAAAGTATGAATGAGGTTACTAGGCGTAAGTATGTAGTTGTAAGCCTGCCTTTAAATGTCCATTGCCGCATCGACAACGAATGGGGCGCTTAAAGTTAAATATCTCCAAAACTACAAATGATTTCAAAAGAAAAAATCTCAAGCATGCATGTCCACAGTAAGGTGGAATTTTTGAACTGTGAATGGAGTTTCTAAGTGAAAGTGTTTTTTTGAGGTCCCTATACCCTAACCCTAACCTTCCATCCGCCTCCATTCTAAATCTCTGAACTTTTAAAGGAGTACAATTCTAAAACTATGCGACATTTCAAAGATTCCTTTTCAGGCAAACATGTCCAGAGTAAGACGAACATTTTAAAGTATGAATGAGGTTACTAGGCGTAAGTATGTAGTTGTAAGCCTGCCTTTAAATGTCCATTGCCGCATCGACAATGAATGGGGCGCTTAAAGTTAAATATCTCCAAAACTACAAATGATTTCAAAAGAAAAAATCTCAAGCATGCATGTCCACAGTAAGGTGGAATTTTTGAACTGTGAATGGAGTTTCTAGGTGAAAGTGTTTTTTTTAGGTCCCTATAGCCTAACCCTAACCTTCCATCCGCCTCCATTCTAAATCTCTGAACTTTTAAAGGAGTACAATTCTAAAACTATGCAACATTTCAAAGATTCCTTTTCAGGCAAACATGTCCAGAGTAAGACGAACATTTTAAAGTATGAATGAGGTTACTAGGCGTAAGTATGTAGTTGTAAGCCTGCCTTTAAATGTCCATTGCCGCATCGACAATGAATGAAACCAGGTTTCCTGGTGGAACTTTTAAAGGAGTACAATTCTAAAACTATGCAACATTTCAAAGATTCCTTTTCAGGCAAACATGTCCAGAGTAAGATGAACATTTTAAAGTATGAATGAGGTTACTAGGCGTAAGTATGTACTTGGGGCAACGGATAAATTGACTGATATCCGTAGAATAACTTGTAGGAGTGTCCTGGTTCAAATCCAGTCACCACCTTAGTAACTGAAACCGAATCTGGCCAATTCGGTCTCTTCGGACAGACGCTCTACCAGTTTAGCTATGCTGTTGGCTGAGAGTTACAGGTTTCCTGGTGGAACTTTTAAAGGAGTACAATTCTAAAACTATGCAACATTTCAAAGATTCCTTTTCAGGCAAACATGTCCAGAGTAAGACGAACATTTTAAAGTATGAATGAGGTTACTAGGCGTAAGTATGTAGTTGTAAGCCTGCCTTTAAATGTCCATTGCCGCATCGACAATGAATGGGGCGCTTAAAGTTAAATATCTCCAAAACTACAAATGATTTCAAAAGAAAAAATCTCAAGCATGCATGTCCACAGTAAGGTGGAATTTTTGAACTGTGAATGGAGTTTCTAGGTGAACGTGTTTTTTTGAGGTCCCTATAGCCTAACCCTAACCTTCCATCCGCCTCCATTCTAAATCTCTGAACTTTTAAAGGAGTACAATTCTAAAACTATGCAACATTTCAAAGATTCCTTTTCAGGCAAACATGTCCAGAGTAAGACGAACATTTTAAAGTATGAATGAGGTTACTAGGCGTAAGTATGTAGTTGTAAGCCTGCCTTTAAATGTCCATTTCCGCATCGACAATGAATGGGGCGCTTAAAGTTAAATATCTCCAAAACTACAAATGATTTCAAAAGAAAAAATCTCAAGCATGCATGTCCACAGTAAGGTGGAATTTTTGAACTGTGAATGGAGTTTCTAGATGAACGTGTTTTTTTGAGGTCCCTATAGCCTAACCCTAACCTTCCATCCGCCTCCATTCTAAATCTCTGAACTTTTAAAGGAGTACAATTCTAAAACTATGCAACATTTCAAAGATTCCTTTTCAGGCAAACATGTCCAGAGTAAGACGAACATTTTAAAGTATGAATGAGGTTACTAGGCGTAAGTATGTAGTTGTAAGCCTGCCTTTAAATGTCCATTGCCGCATCGACAATGAATGGGGCGCTTAAAGTTAAATATCTCCAAAACTACAAATGATTTCAAAAGAAAAAATCTCAAGCATGCATGTCCACAGTAAGGTGGAATTTTTGAACTGTGAATGGAGTTTCTAGGTGAACGTGTTTTTTTGAGGTCCCTATAGCCTAACCCTAACCTTCCATCCGCCTCCATTCTAAATCTCTGAACTTTTAAAGGAGTACAATTCTAAAACTATGCAACATTTCAAAGATTCCTTTTCAGGCAAACATGTCCAGAGTAAGACGAACATTTTAAAGTATGAATGAGGTTACTAGGCGTAAGTATGTAGTTGTAAGCCTGCCTTTAAATGTCCATATCCGCATCGACAATGAATGGGGCGCTTAAAGTTAAATATCTCCAAAACTACAAATGATTTCAAAAGAAAAAATCTCAAGCATGCATGTCCACAGTAAGGTGGAATTTTTGAACTGTGAATGGAGTTTCTAGGTGAACGTGTTTTTTTGAGGTCCCTATAGCCTAACCCTAACCTTCCATCCGCCTCCATTCTAAATCTCTGAACTTTTAAAGGAGTACAATTCTAAAACTATGCAACATTTCAAAGATTCCTTTTCAGGCAAACATGTCCAGAGTAAGACGAACATTTTAAAGTATGAATGAGGTTACTAGGCGTAAGTATGTAGTTGTAAGCCTGCCTTTAAATGTCCATTGCCGCATCGACAATGAATGGGGCGCTTAAAGTTAAATATCTCCAAAACTACAAATGATTTCAAAAGAAAAAATCTCAAGCATGCATGTCCACAGTAAGGTGGAATTTTTGAACTGTGAATGGAGTTTCTAGGTGAACGTGTTTTTTTGAGGTCCCTATACCCTAACCCTAACCTTCCATCCGCCTCCATTCTAAATCTCTGAACTTTTAAAGGAGTACAATTCTAAAACTATGCAACATTTCAAAGATTCCTTTTCAGGCAAACATGTCCAGAGTAAGACGAACATTTTAAAGTATGAATGAGGTTACTAGGCGTAAGTATGTAGTTGTAAGCCTGCCTTTAAATGTCCATTGCCGCATCGACAATGAATGGGGCGCTTAAAGTTAAATATCTCCAAAACTACAAATGATTTCAAAAGAAAAAATCTCAAGCATGCATGTCCACAGTAAGGTGGAATTTTTGAACTGTGAATGGAGTTTCTAGGTGAACGTGTTTTTTTAGGTCCCTATAGCCTAACCCTAACCTTCCATCCGCCTCCATTCTAAATCTCTGAACTTTTAAAGGAGTACATTTCTAAAACTATGCAACATTTCAAAGATTCCTTTTCAGGCAAACATGTCCAGAGTAAGACGAACATTTTAAAGTATGAATGAGGTTACTAGGCGTAAGTATGTAGTTGTAAGCCTGCCTTTAAATGTCCATTGCCGCATCGACAATGAATGGGGCGCTTAAAGTTAAATATCTCCAAAACTACAAATGATTTCAAAAGAAAAAATCTCAAGCATGCATGTCCACAGTAAGGTGGATTTTTTGAACTGTGAATGGAGTTTCTAGGTGAAAGTGTTTTTTTGAGGTCCCAAATTCGTCCATCGACCTCCATTCTAAATCTCTGAACTTTTAAAGGAGTACAATTCTAAAACTATTAAACATTTCAAAGATTCCCTTTCAGGCAAACATGTTCACAGTAAGATGAACATTTTAAAGTTTGAATGGGGTTTCTATTCTATATATGACATTTTGAATCATTACAGTCAGTTCACCTTCTTTTGGGTCTTGAGTCGAACCAATTACTCCCGCGGAGACATCAAATTTCTCTTTTGGGCCTTGAGTCTTGGGACTCATGGCCCAAAAGAGAAATTTGATGTCTCCGCGGGAGTAATTGATTCGACTCAAGACTCTTTTGGGTCTTGAGTCTTGGGAAAGAAAAAAAAGTGTGCCAGTTGGATTTGAACCAGGAATCTTCTGGTTGCAAGTCCTATATCTAAACCACTGCACCACAGAGGTCCTTACATGTTCTGTTGACTTGCTTGGAATTTGTCTGAAAGATTATATAAAGGTAAAAGCCCCAGGTAAAAGTTAGAAAGATGTCCTTGCGAGATTTGAACTCAGGACCTTCAGTGTGTAAGGCCTGAATCTTAACCACTGCTCCATCATGGTACATACTTTCTATGGTGTCTTACACGCTGTTCAGTGAAAGATCAGATAAAGGTGCAAGAGTCAGGTATTTGTTGGAGACCTGTCCTGGTTGGATTTGAACCGGTAACCTTCTGGTTGCAGGTCCTGTATCTAAACCACTGCACCACAGAGGTTCTGACTTATTCTGTTAACTTAGCCTTGAAAACTTTGTACCCTTTTCCCTTTAAATATCCATTGCCATTGACAATGCATTAGGCGCTTAAAGTTAAATATTTCAAAAACTACAAATCATTTCAAAGTAAGACATCTCAAGGATGCATGTCCACAGAAGGGGGAATTTTTGAACTGTGAATGGAGTTTCTAGGTGAAAGTGTTTTTTTGAGGTCCCAAAACCTTCCATCCGCCAACATTCAAAAACTCTGAACTTTTAAAGGAGTACAATTCTAAAAATATGCAACATTTCAAAGATTCCTTTTCAGGCAAACATGTCCAGAGTAAGACGAACATTTTAAAGTATGAATGAGGTTACTAGGCGTAAGTATGTAGTTGTAAGCCTGCCTTTAAATGTCCATTGCCGCATCGACAATGAATGGGGCGCTTAAAGTTAAATATCTCCAAAACTACAAATGATTTCAAAAGAAAAAATCTCAAGCATGCATGTCCACAGTAAGGTGGAATTTTTGAACTGTGAATGGAGTTTCTAGGTGAACGTGTTTTTTTTAGGTCCCTATAGCCTAACCCTAACCTTCCATCCGCCTCCATTCTAAATCTCTGAACTTTTAAAGGAGTACAATTCTAAAACTATGCAACATTTCAAAGATTCCTTTTCAGGCAAACATGTCCAGAGTAAGACGAACATTTTAAAGTATGAATGAGGTTACTAGGCGTAAGTATGTAGTTGTAAGCCTGCCTTTAAATGTCCATTTCCGCATCGACAATGAATGGGGCGCTTAAAGTTAAATATCTCCAAAACTACAAATGATTTCAAAAGAAAAAATCTCAAGCATGCATGTCCACAGTAAGGTGGAATTTTTGAACTGTGAATGGAGTTTCTAGGTGAACGTGTTTTTTTGAGGTCCCTATAGCCTAACCCTAACCTTCCATCCGCCTCCATTCTAAATCTCTGAACTTTTAAAGGAGTACAATTCTAAAACTATGCAACATTTCAAAGATTCCTTTTCAGGCAAACATGTCCAGAGTAAGACGAACATTTTAAAGTATGAATGAGGTTACTAGGCGTAAGTATGTAGTTGTAAGCCTGCCTTTAAATGTCCATTGCCGCATCGACAATGAATGGGGCGCTTAAAGTTAAATATCTCCAAAACTACAAATGATTTCAAAAGAAAAAATCTCAAGCATGCATGTCCACAGTAAGGTGGAATTTTTGAACTGTGAATGGAGTTTCTAGGTGAACGTGTTTTTTTGAGGTCCCTATAGCCTAACCCTAACCTTCCATCCGCCTCCATTCTAAATCTCTGAACTTTTAAAGGAGTACAATTCTAAAACTATGCAACATTTCAAAGATTCCTTTTCAGGCAAACATGTCCAGAGTAAGACGAACATTTTAAAGTATGAATGAGGTTACTAGGCGTAAGTATGTAGTTGTAAGCCTGCCTTTAAATGTCCATTTCCGCATCGACAATGAATGGGGCGCTTAAAGTTAAATATCTCCAAAACTACAAATGATTTCAAAAGAAAAAATCTCAAGCATGCATGTCCACAGTAAGGTGGAAGTTTTGAACTGTGAATGGAGTTTCTAGGTGAACGTGTTTTTTTGAGGTCCCTATAGCCTAACCCTAACCTTCCATCCGCCTCCATTCTAAATCTCTGAACTTTTAAAGGAGTACAATTCTAAAACTATGCAACATTTCAAAGATTCCTTTTCAGGCAAACATGTCCAGAGTAAGACGAACATTTTAAAGTATGAATGAGGTTACTAGGCGTAAGTATGTAGTTGTAAGCCTGCCTTTAAATGTCCATTGCCGCATCGACAATGAATGGGGCGCTTAAAGTTAAATATCTCCAAAACTACAAATGATTTCAAAAGAAAAAATCTCAAGCATGCATGTTCACAGTAAGGTGGAATTTTTGAACTGTGAATGGAGTTTCTAGGTGAACGTGTTTTTTTGAGGTCCCTATAGCCTAACCCTAACCTTCCATCCGCCTCCATTCTAAATCTCTGAACTTTTAAAGGAGTACAATTCTAAAACTATGCAACATTTCAAAGATTCCTTTTCAGGCAAACATGTCCAGAGTAAGACGAACATTTTAAAGTATGAATGAGGTTACTAGGCGTAAGTATGTAGTTGTAAGCCTGCCTTTAAATGTCCATTTCCGCATCGACAATGAATGGGGCGCTTAAAGTTAAATATCTCCAAAACTACAAATGATTTCAAAAGAAAAAATCTCAAGCATGCATGTCCACAGTAAGGTGGAATTTTTGAACTGTGAATGGAGTTTCTAGGTGAAAGTGTTTTTTTGAGGTCCCTATAGCCTAACCCTAACCTTCCATCCGCCTCCATTCTAAATCTCTGAACTTTTAAAGGAGTACAATTCTAAAACTATGCAACATTTCAAAGATTCCTTTTCAGGCAAACATGTCCAGAGTAAGACGAACATTTTAAAGTATGAATGAGGTTACTAGGCGTAAGTATGTAGTTGTAAGCCTGCCTTTAAATGTCCATTGCCGCATCGACAATGAATGGGGCGCTTAAAGTTAAATATCTCCAAAACTACAAATGATTTCAAAAGAAAAAATCTCAAGCATGCATGTCCACAGTAAGGTGGAAGTTTTGAACTGTGAATGGAGTTTCTAGGTGAACGTGTTTTTTTGAGGTCCCTATAGCCTAACCCTAACCTTCCATCCGCCTCCATTCTAAATCTCTGAACTTTTAAAGGAGTACAATTCTAAAACTATGCAACATTTCAAAGATTCCTTTTCAGGCAAACATGTCCAGAGTAAGACGAACATTTTAAAGTATGAATGAGGTTACTAGGCGTAAGTATGTAGTTGTAAGCCTGCCTTTAAATGTCCATTTCCGCATCGACAATGAATGGGGCGCTTAAAGTTAAATATCTCCAAAACTACAAATGATTTCAAAAGAAAAAATCTCAAGCATGCATGTCCACAGTAAGGTGGAATTTTTGAACTGTGAATGGAGTTTCTAGGTGAACGTGTTTTTTTGAGGTCCCTATAGCCTAACCCTAACCTTCCATCCGCCTCCATTCTAAATCTCTGAACTTTTAAAGGAGTACAATTCTAAAACTATGCAACATTTCAAAGATTCCTTTTCAGGCAAACATGTCCAGAGTAAGACGAACATTTTAAAGTATGAATGAGGTTACTAGGCGTAAGTATGTAGTTGTAAGCCTGCCTTTAAATGTCCATTGCCGCATCGACAATGAATGGGGCGCTTAAAGTTAAATATCTCCAAAACTACAAATGATTTCAAAAGAAAAAATCTCAAGCATGCATGTCCACAGTAAGGTGGAATTTTTGAACTGTGAATGGAGTTTCTAGGTGAACGTGTTTTTTTGAGGTCCCTATAGCCTAACCCTAACCTTCCATCCGCCTCCATTCTAAATCTCTGAACTTTTAAAGGAGTACAATTCTAAAACTATGCAACATTTCAAAGATTCCTTTTCAGGCAAACATGTCCAGAGTAAGACGAACATTTTAAAGTATGAATGAGGTTACTAGGCGTAAGTATGTAGTTGTAAGCCTGCCTTTAAATGTCCATTGCCGCATCGACAATGAATGGGGCGCTTAAAGTTAAATATCTCCAAAACTACAAATGATTTCAAAAGAAAAAATCTCAAGCATGCATGTCCACAGTAAGGTGGAAGTTTTGAACTGTGAATGGAGTTTCTAGGTGAACGTGTTTTTTTGAGGTCCCTATAGCCTAACCCTAACCTTCCATCCGCCTCCATTCTAAATCTCTGAACTTTTAAAGGAGTACAATTCTAAAACTATGCAACATTTCAAAGATTCCTTTTCAGGCAAACATGTCCAGAGTAAGACGAACATTTTAAAGTATGAATGAGGTTACTAGGCGTAAGTATGTAGTTGTAAGCCTGCCTTTAAATGTCCATTGCCGCATCGACAATGAATGGGGCGCTTAAAGTTAAATATCTCCAAAACTACAAATGATTTCAAAAGAAAAAATCTCAAGCATGCATGTCCACAGTAAGGTGGAATTTTTGAACTGTGAATGGAGTTTCTAGGTGAACGTGTTTTTTTGAGGTCCCTATAGCCTAACCCTAACCTTCCATCCGCCTCCATTCTAAATCTCTGAACTTTTAAAGGAGTACAATTCTAAAACTATGCAATATTTCAAAGATTCCTTTTCAGGCAAACATGTCCAGAGTAAGACGAACATTTTAAAGTATGAATGAGGTTACTAGGCGTAAGTATGTAGTTGTAAGCCTGCCTTTAAATGTCCATTGCCGCATCGACAATGAATGGGGCGCTTAAAGTTAAATATCTCCAAAACTACAAATGATTTCAAAAGAAAAAATCTCAAGCATGCATGTCCACAGTAAGGTGGATTTTTTGAACTGTGAATTGAGTTTCTAGGTGAAAGTGTTTTTTTGAGGTCCCAAATTCGTCCATCGACCTCCATTCTAAATCTCTGAACTTTTAAAGGAGTACAATTCTAAAACTATTAAACATTTCAAAGATTCCCTTTCAGGCAAACATGTTCACAGTAAGATGAACATTTTAAAGTTTGAATGGGGTTTCTATTCTATATATGACATTTTGAATCATTACAGTCAGTTCACCTTCTTTTGGGTCTTGAGTCGAACCAATTACTCCCGCGGAGACATCAAATTTCTCTTTTGGGCCTTGAGTCTTGGGACTCATGGCCCAAAAGAGAAATTTGATGTCTCCGCGGGAGTAATTGGTTCGACACAAGACTCTTTTGGGTCTTGAGTCTTGGGAAAGAAAAAAAAGTGTGCCAGTTGGATTTGAACCAGGAATCTTCTGGTTGCAAGTCCTGTATCTAAACCACTGCACCACAGAGGTCCTTACATGTTCTGTTGACTTGCTTGGAATTTGTCTGAAAGATTATATAAAGGTAAAAGCCCCAGGTAAAAGTTAGAAAGATGTCCTTGCGAGATTTGAACTCAGGACCTTCAGTGTGTAAGGCCTGAATCTTAACCACTGCTCCATCATGGTACATACTTTCTATGGTGTCTTACACGCTGTTCAGTGAAAGATCAGATAAAGGTGCAAGAGTCAGGTCTTTGTTGGAGACCTGTCCTGGTTGGATTTGAACCGGTAACCTTCTGGTTGCAGGTCCTGTATCTAAACCACTGCACCACAGAGGTTCTGACTTATTCTGTTAACTTAGCCTTGAAAACTTTGTACCCTTTTCCCTTTAAATATCCATTGCCATTGACAATGCATTAGGCGCTTAAAGTTAAATATTTAAAAAACTACAAATCATTTCAAAGTAAGACATCTCAAGGATGCATGTCCACAGAAGGGGGAATTTTTGAACTGTGAATGGAGTTTCTAGGTGAAAGTGTTTTTTTGAGGTCCCAAAACCTTCCATCCGCCAACATTCAAAAACTCTGAACTTTTAAAGGAGTACAATTCTAAAAATATGCAACATTTCAAAGATTCCTTTTCAGGCAAACATGTCCAGAGTAAGACGAACATTTTAAAGTATGAATGAGGTTACTAGGCGTAAGTATGTAGTTGTAAGCCTGCCTTTAAATGTCCATTGCCGCATCGACAATGAATGGGGCGCTTAAAGTTAAATATCTCCAAAACTACAAATGATTTCAAAAGAAAAAATCTCAAGCATGCATGTCCACAGTAAGGTGGAATTTTTGAACTGTGAATGGAGTTTCTAGGTGAAAGTGTTTTTTTTAGGTCCCTATAGCCTAACCCTAACCTTCCATCCGCCTCCATTCTAAATCTCTGAACTTTTAAAGGAGTACAATTCTAAAACTATGCAACATTTCAAAGATTCCTTTTCAGGCAAACATGTCCAGAGTAAGACGAACATTTTAAAGTATGAATGATGTTACTAGGCGTAAGTATGTAGTTGTAAGCCTGCCTTTAAATGTCCATTGCCGCATCGACAATGAATGGGGCGCTTAAAGTTAAATATCTCCAAAACTACAAATGATTTCAAAAGAAAAAATCTCAAGCATGCATGTCCACAGTAAGGTGGAATTTTTGAACTGTGAATGGAGTTTCTAGGTGAACGTGTTTTTTTGAGGTCCCTATAGCCTAACCCTAACCTTCCATCCGCCTCCATTCTAAATCTCTGAACTTTTAAAGGAGTACAATTCTAAAACTATGCAACATTTCAAAGATTCCTTTTCAGGCAAACATGTCCAGAGTAAGACGAACATTTTAAAGTATGAATGAGGTTACTAGGCGTAAGTATGTAGTTGTAAGCCTGCCTTTAAATGTCCATTGCCGCATCGACAATGAATGGGGCGCTTAAAGTTAAATATCTCCAAAACTACAAATGATTTCAAAAGAAAAAATCTCAAGCATGCATGTCCACAGTAAGGTGGAATTTTTGAACTGTGAATGGAGTTTCTAGGTGAAAGTGTTTTTTTGAGGTCCCAAATTCGTCCATCGACCTCCATTCTAAATCTCTGAACTTTTAAAGGAGTACAATTCTAAAACTATTAAACATTTCAAAGATTCCCTTTCAGGCAAACATGTCCACAGTAAGATGAACATTTTAAAGTTTGAATGGGGTTTCTATTCTATATATGACATTTTGAATCATTACAGTCAGTTCACCTTCTTTTGGGTCTTGAGTCTAATGAGAAATTTGATGTCTCCGCGGGAGTAATTGGTTCGACTCAAGACTCTTTTGGGTCTTGAGTCTTGGGAAAGAAAAAAAAGTGTGCCAGTTGGATTTGAACCAGGAATCTTCTGGTTGCAAGTCCTGTATCTAAACCACTGCACCACAGAGGTCCTTACATGTTCTGTTGACTTGCGTGGAATTTGTCTGAAAGATTATATAAAGGTAAAAGCCCCAGGTAAAAGTTAGAAAGATGTCCTTGCGAGATTTGAACTCAGGACCTTCAGTGTGTAAGGCCTGAATCTTAACCACTGCTCCATCATGGTACATACTTTCTATGGTGTCTTACACGCTGTTCAGTGAAAGATCAGATAAAGGTGCAAGAGTCAGGTATTTGTTGAAGACCTGTCCTGGTTGGATTTGAACCGGTAACCTTCTGGTTGCAGGTCCTGTATCTAAACCACTGCACCACAGAGGTTCTGACTTGTTCTGTTAACTTAGCCTCGAAAACTTTGTACCCTTTTCCCTTTAAATATCCATTGCCATTGACAATGCATTAGGCGCTTAAAGTTAAATATTTCAAAAACTACAAATCATTTCAAAGTAAAACATCTCAAGGATGCATGTCCACAGAAGGGGGAATTTTTGAACTGTGAATGGTGTTTCTAGGTGAAAGTGTTTTTTTGAGGTCCCAAAACCTTCCATCCGCCTCCATTCTAAATCTCTGAACTTTTAAAGGAGTACAACTCTAAAACTATGCAACATTTCAAAGATTCCTTTTCAGGCAAACATGTCCAGAGTAAGATGAACATTTTAAAGTATGAATGAGGTTACTAGGCGTAAGTATGTAGTTGTAAGCCTGCCTTTAAATGTCCATTGCCGCATCGACAATGAATGAAACCAGGTTTCCTGGTGGAACTTTTAAAGGAGTACAATTCTAAAACTATGCAACATTTCAAAGATTCCTTTTCAGGCAAACATGTCCAGAGTAAGATGAACATTTTAAAGTATGAATGAGGTTACTAGGCGTAAGTATACTTGGGGCAACGGATAAATTGACTGATATCCGTAGAATAACTTGTAGGAGTGTCCTGGTTCAAATCCAGTCACCACCTTAGTAACTGAAACCGAATCTGGCCAATTCGGTCTCTTCGGACAGACGCTCTACCAGTTTAGCTATGCTGTTGGCTGAGAGTTACAGGTTTCCTGGTGGAACTTTTAAAGGAGTACAATTCTAAAACTATGCAACATTTCAAAGATTCCTTTTCAGGCAAACATGTCCAGAGTAAGACGAACATTTTAAAGTATGAATGAGGTTACTAGGCGTAAGTATGTAGTTGTAAGCCTGCCTTTAAATGTCCATTGCCGCATCGACAATGAATGGGGTGCTTAAAGTTAAATATCTCCAAAACTACAAATAATTTCAAAAGAAAAAATCTCAAGCATGCATGTCCACAGTAAGGTGGAATTTTTGAACTGTGAATGGAGTTTCTAGGTGAACGTGTTTTTTTGAGGTCCCTATAGCCTAACCCTAACCTTCCATCCGCCTCCATTCTAAATCTCTGAACTTTTAAAGGAGTACAATTCTAAAACTATGCAACATTTCAAAGATTCCTTTTCAGGCAAACATGTCCAGAGTAAGACGAACATTTTAAAGTATGAATGAGGTTACTAGGCGTAAGTATGTAGTTGTAAGCCTGCCTTTAAATGTCCATTGCCGCATCGACAATGAATGGGGCGCTTAAAGTTAAATATCTCCAAAACTACAAATGATTTCAAAAGAAAAAATCTCAAGCATGCATGTCCACAGTAAGGTGGAATTTTTGAACTGTGAATGGAGTTTCTAGGTGAAAGTGTTTTTTTGAGGTCCCAAATTCGTCCATCGACCTCCATTCTAAATCTCTGAACTTTTAAAGGAGTACAATTCTAAAACTATGCAACATTTCAAAGATTCCTTTTCAGGCAAACATGTCCAGAGTAAGACGAACATTTTAAAGTATGAATGAGGTTACTAGGCGTAAGTATGTAGTTGTAAGCCTGCCTTTAAATGTCCATTGCCGCATCGACAATGAATGGGGCGCTTAAAGTTAAATATCTCCAAAACTACAAATGATTTCAAAAGAAAAAATCTCAAGCATGCATGTCCACAGTAAGGTGGAATTTTTGAAATGTGAATGGAGTTTCTAGGTGAAAGTGTTTTTTTGAGGTCCCTATACCCTAACCCTAACCTTCCATCCGCCTCCATTCTAAATCTCTGAACTTTTAAAGGAGTACAATTCTAAAACTCTGCAACATTTCAAAGATTCCTTTTCAGGCAAACATGTCCAGAGTAAGACGAACATTTTAAAGTATGAATGAGGTTACTAGGCGTAAGTATGTAGTTGTAAGCCTGCCTTTAAATGTCCATTGCCGCATCGACAATGAATGGGGCGCTTAAAGTTAAATATCTCCAAAACTACAAATGATTTCAAAAGAAAAAATCTCAAGCATGCATGTCCACAGTAAGGTGGAATTTTTGAACTGTGAATGGAGTTTCTAGGTGAAAGTGTTTTTTTGAGGTCCCTATACCCTAACCCTAACCTTCCATCCGCCTCCATTCTAAATCTCTGAACTTTTAAAGGAGTACAATTCTAAAACTATGCAACATTTCAAAGATTCCTTTTCAGGCAAACATGTCCAGAGTAAGACGAACATTTTAAAGTATGAATGAGGTTACTAGGCGTAAGTATGTAGTTGTAAGCCTGCCTTTAAATGTCCATTACCGCATCGACAATGAATGGGGCACTTAAAGTTAAATATCTCCAAAACTACAAATGATTTCAAAAGAAAAAATCTCAAGCATGCATGTCCACAGTAAGGTGGAATTTTTGAACTGTGAATGGAGTTTCTAGGTGAAAGTATTTTTTTGAGGTCCCTATACCCTAACCCTAACCTTCCATCCGCCTCCATTCTAAATCTCTGAACTTTTAAAGGAGTACAATTCTAAAACTATGCAACATTTCAAAGATTCCTTTTCAGGCAAACATGTCCAGAGTAAGATGAACATTTTAAAGTATGAATGAGGTTACTAGGCGTAAGTATGTACTTGGGGCAACGGATAAATTGACTGATATCCGTAGAATAACTTGTAGGAGTGTCCTGGTTCAAATCCAGTCACCACCTTAGTAACTGAAACCGAATCTGGCCAATTCGGTCTCTTCGGACAGACGCTCTACCAGTTTAGCTATGCTGTTGGCTGAGAGTTACAGGTTTCCTGGTGGAACTTTTAAAGGAGTACAATTCTAAAACTATGCAACATTTCAAAGATTCCTTTTCAGGCAAACATGGTTTGCTAGGCGTAAGTATGTAGTTGTAAGCCTGCCTTTAAATGTCCATTGCCGCATCGACAATGAATGGGGCGCTTAAAGTTAAATATCTCCAAAACTACAAATGATTGTTGAAAGTTAAATCCGAAAAAATCACTAAGTGTGGAGGCCAAAATCGTCCCCCCAAAAACCTGTTAGGAGTACGTTTCAGGCAATTTAGAGTTGATTGGTAAATTTTTTTACCAAAACGAAAGTTAAATCCGAAAAAAATCACTAAGCGTGGAGGCCAAAATCGTCCCCCCAAAAACCTATTAGGAGTACGTTTCAGGCAATTTAGAGTTGATTGGTAATTTTCGTTTCGGTAAAATTTATTTTACCGAAACGAAAGTTAAATCCGAAAAAATCACTAAGTGTGGAGGCCAAAATCGTCCCCCCAAAAACCTGTTAGGAGTACGTTTCAGGCAATTTAGAGTTGATTGGTAATTTTCGTTTCGGTAAAATTTATTTTACCGAAACGAAAGTTAAATCCGAAAAAATCACTAAGTGTGGAGGCCAAAATCGTCCCCCCAAAAACCTGTTAGGAGTACGTTTCAGGCAATTTAGAGTTGATTGGTAATTTTCGTTCCGGTAAAATTACCAATCAACTCTAAAAAACGAACAAACTTTCGTTTCGGTAGTGACACAATGGTGAAAAAATATTTTTTTGACTTGTCTTGACTTGAGTGGGTTCGATTCCCACTCGAGTCAAGTGTCCCCGGTAACTTGGGGCAACGGATAAATTGACTGATATCCTTAGTGATGCTTCCCTTTGCAGACTAACTTCTCGAAAAAAAAGTTAAAACCACAAGGAAACCTGTAACTCTCAGCCAACAGCATAGCTCAACTGGTAGAGCGTCTGTCCAATAACATGACTTGACTTGACTTGAGTGGGTTCGATTCCCACTCGAGTCAAGTGTCCCCGGTAACTTGGGGCAACGGATAAATTGACTGATATCCGTAGAATAACTTGTAGGAGTGTCCTGGTTCAAATCCAGTCACCACCTTAGTAACTGAAACCGAATCTGGCCAATTCGGTCTCTTCGGACAGACGCTCTACCAGTTTAGCTATGCTGTTGGCTGAGAGTTACAGGTTTCCTGGTGGTTTTAACTTGTTTTTCTAGAATTAACTTGTTTTTCTAGAAGTTAGTCTGCAAAGGGAAGCATCACTATGGATATCAGTCAATTTATCCGTTGCCCCAAGTTACCGGGGACACTTGACTCGAGTGGGAATCGAACCTAGTCAAGTCAAGTCAAGTCATGTTATTGGACAGACGCTCTACCAGTTGAGCTATGCTGTTGGCTGAGAGTTACAGGTTTCCTGGTGGTTTTAACTTGTTTTTCTAGAATTAACTTGTTTTTCTAGAAGTTAGTCTGCAAAGGGAAGCATCACTAAGGATATCAGTCAATTTATCCGTTGCCCCAAGTTACCGGGGACACTTGACTCGAGTGGGAATCAAACCCAGTCAAGTCAAGTCATGTTATTGGACAGACGCTCTACTGCATCTCAACCCATTGAGCTAAGCAGTTGGATGACAAATACAGCCTTCCTGGTGGTTTTCACTTGATCTTCTGGAAGCCAGTCTGCAAAGGAAAGCATCACAGTAAAGACACCAGTGGGATTTGAACTCATGGCCTCTGGATCATGAATACTGCATCTCAACCCATTGAGCTAACTGTTGGCCAAGAAATACAGCCTTCCTGGTGCTTTGACTTGAACAACAAACAAGACAAATAACTTAAATAAATGTGTTACTTTTCACATTGGGGTCCACTGCCCAAATACATGTCAATTTGGGGGGTTGACAACAAAAGGTTTTAGAACCACAGATTTCAAGGAAACAGCTGTAGGTGAATGGATAGAGTCACTGACTAGTGAGCTGCAGGTAACAGGTTCAAGGCTCAGCCACAGCAGCAAGTCAGGCTGTCAAATCAAATAGGTATTATTAGGAGTGGAATGGTTGTGTTTTTTCACCCCAACTGCACAGGACAGCAGTTTTATATCTGTTTAAATGTACGTGATTTTCAGTGATGGAGACAAACCGCACAGACGTTCACTGTACTTTAGTACATTTTGTAAACTTATGACTCTGAGTAGAGTATAGCCTGACTTAAACAAACAAATAACAACTTAGTATAGTCAGACTTTTTATTACACAACTTACATTTTGTAAAGCTTGACTCTGACTCAGTATAGTCAGACTTTTGCTTCCTTTCATTTTCTGACATGATGTTAATCAGAGTGCCATAGCTGAGTGGTTAGTGGGCCTGCCTGGTGAACCAAAGGTCCTGGATGTCCTGGGTACGATTCCAGGTCCGGTCAACAATGTGGCAATCTTAGAGTGATTTGAGGCTGTTAGTTGTTAAAGTGCAGAGGACACATTTCACGTATGTGCCTAACAGTATATATTTAGCGAGCACACTTGACATTATTGTCACTATGTATTTGGCCCGTTTTTTGACCCCTAACTAGTCCTTCATACTTTTAGCTACAAACTCTGTTCCAACTCTACAACGTTCGGCCTACTTAGGACATATCGGCTACCATTGTGTCACTACCGAAACGAAAGTTGGTCACTACCGAAACGAAAGTTAAATCCGAAAAAATTGTGGAGGCCAAAATTGTCCCCCCAAAAACCTGTTAGGAGTACGTTTCAGGCAATTTAGAGTTGATTGGTAGTACTTTGTAGTGACAATTTTTTTGGTCCCTAACATTCATCGAACTCATTCCAACTCTACAATGTTCGGCCTACTTAGGACATATCGGCTACCATTTGAATTTTAGAGAATACTTTTTTTTTGGTCCCTAACATTCATCGAGCTCTGGACTTAGTAATTTTTTTTCCGTTTCGGTAGTGACACAATGGTGTCACTACCGAAACGGAAAAAAAATTGTTCCCCCAAAAACCTGTTAGGAGTACGTTTCAGGCAATTTAAAGTTGATTGGTAGTGACTTTTTTTTTGGTCCCTAACATTCATCGAGCTCTGGACTTAAAGTAGTAATGCCTTATATTACCCGTTACCGCAATTCGGTAATATATTACGTAACATCGTTACGTTACTAACGCACTTTACCCAACACTGGTTACGAGGTAAGATCGGGCCTTCGCCGCCCGGGCACCTAGGCTGTGGAACGCATTGCCGGTGCAGCTAAGGTTAGCACCATCCGTGCCTCTGTTTAAGTCACTTCTGAAAACCTACCTCTACACTAAGTGTTTTACCTAATTATTTTTATATGACTGTATACACTGTAATGTTGTTTTTCTAATTTCATGTTTTGTTTTGTTTTGCTGTCTGTTGTTTTTAATCTTGCTCTGTGCACCACTTTGGAACTTTGTTTGGAAAGGTGCTATACAAATGAAATTCATTATCATTATCATTGTGTTACTCTTCCTTTAAGCCCGATGTATTTCGTTGACCCGAGTCCCCCAGGGTCTATACCAGGCCCCCTCCTTTTTTCCCTCTACACCAGATCTCTTTACCTAAAATAACCGCTCTACAAGCTCATAACACTATACGCAACACAATGCGTGAACTTGTAGATCTGCTTTCACCGAATGTTCGCCCCCAGAATAGGGAATCTAGGGTTGATGTGGTTCAGGGAGTAAGATCATGTTGAAGAATGATATTTGACCCAGACATGGCGGCTCACTGTCTTTTGTTTCCCTCAGGTGTTGTAAAAGGAAACGTTACAAACTCCCTCAGACTACAGGAGAAGAAGAAAGCATCAACGAGACATTGTGAAAGCAAGACTTCTTCTGTGATACAGTACATTCAGTTAGGAGCTGTGCTCATATTAGACTCACATTCATAATATTACTGTATGTTTTTTGGAAAATACTTTTTTTAATGTTTATTTTAAATTAATTCATTGACACATTTCAACCAATACTAGTAAAATAAATGTGACCCAGCACGATAAAGGATAAGTCATCTAGGCTTTTTTCATTTTCGTTTTTTCATGTCATATGAAAGCAAGGAATCATAGCTACAAATTGACATATTGCTTGTGCAGTTTGACCCACCAGTTTTCGAGATATGGCTTATAGAATGATGTCTTGTAGAGATTCAGTGAACTGAGAAAACTGACCTCAAAGGTTCACTTCTGTGATCTGTGAGGATTTTTAACACCTATCCCAGAATGCATTGCTGAAAGGTGGGGGTCTGAGGGGGGCCTTGTAAACACCTCAGATGCACCTCAGAAAATGTTGCTACAGTAACCTTGGTTATTAGTGTTTATTCATTCATTTTTAAACAGGGCAGTCATGATAATAACATCAAGTATGGTCCACCAGACTAAAATCTTGACTGTGCAAATTGCACTGTGCAAAAAATCTAAAGTGCTAAAACATTTGCTTAGTACTTGTGCATTCCTGCATAAACAGTAGTCAAGAATACAGTTGACACAAAATGTCTTAGTCATATTAAAAAAGGAAATAATAAAAAATGCTGCTATTAATTCACATTTAGCCTTTATAAAAGTGAAGCTCACAAATTGTCTTCTAATTTCACTGTTTGAAACAGGGCTCAAGTTGTTAATGCATAAATGCACGTTTGCCCTTTTCACTACTGGCTTACTGTACCCAACATGAAAACATTACCCAAATGGGTCCATTTGGTTTCATTAATGTTGCTACAGTAACTTTGTTTATGCATTCATTTTTAAACAGGACAGTAATGTTACACTGTGCAAAAATCCAAAATAGCCGACCTACAAGCTTACAAAGCGTCGTAGTGCGTTCTGCTATTTTCACGAAACAAGTTTTGTGTTTGTGTATGTCGGACTTTAACGTTGATTGTGGCTTCAGATTTGATGCTATCTTGGAGTGGTTTGCATCATTTTAATCACAAGGGCCGTACCTTAAAATGGTATTTAGCTTGACTATGTGGGTGACACACACACACACACACACACACACACACACACACACACACACACACACACACACACACACACACACACACACTAGTGCACGTGTTTGTTTGTCTGAAAAAATGCAAAAAAAAAAACGCTTGTGTTTCGCTGCTGCGTTCCACAACACACACGCACCAACTAGTGTTGCCATGTCTGCTTATTATAAGCAACCTCGTTTTCTGTAAAGTTGCTTGTAAATATTGGTAGTTTTTTTGTTGTAGAGCTTGTAGATCGGCTATTTCCAAATCGGCTATTTTCAAATAGCTGATGCATATAGGTTTAAAGTGCTCATGTAGCCTAATAGTCGCTTAATTCTTTGGGCTTGTCTTCATTGACCTGGTTGCTTATTTCTCTCTCAGAATTCTGGCAACACCGTCATTGTTTACACCACCGAAGAAGAAAATGCGTAAACGATCCCCTTTTGTTAGAACAGCAAAAAACAACACTATTATGTTGTAAAAACAATAAGTCATTATGGCACCATAGTGTGGTTAATAATAGTTTTTTGGGATGTACAATACACAAACATTACGGGAATAATAACGCGACTTGCGTCGATAACTAATGGAGCGCGGACATTTCCGCGTTT
Source organism: Gymnoscopelus microlampas (assembly GCF_963454915.1). Classification (NCBI taxonomy): domain Eukaryota; kingdom Metazoa; phylum Chordata; class Actinopteri; order Myctophiformes; family Myctophidae; genus Gymnoscopelus; species Gymnoscopelus microlampas. The sequence goes on along the minus strand of NC_139958.1, from coordinate 3,406,513 downwards.
GGCTAAAAACAGTGGGTGAGTAATGAAAATGAAGCTAACTATTAGCCATATTTGGCTAACTCCAGGTGGACTGCACTATTATTTTTGATTCCACTTCACATTCATTCATTTATGTCATATTTACATGCCGAGTTAAGCTCTGACATTTAAGTGATATGTAGCCTGATATTACCAGATTGCTATAGTGTGTTTAGAACATTTTAGATGAAAAAAATAAGTAAAATAAAAGTTTTTTCTCCTGCTCTTTTCTGCTCTGGTGGAAAATGAGACGTTGCGGGATGAGCCCTTCAAATACGGGCAGTCACAAATGTATGTTTGAAAATATACAGAAATGTACAAACATTAACATTTTGTAGACTTTTGTTGTAGATGGGGCACAGATGGGGTCTCATCCTTGAAACATGCGCACTTTATCCTGGCAAAGAAAAGGCATAGGATTAGTGTTGTGTATAAATGCAGATAACCACCAAAGCCCTATATAAAAATGCATAACTTGCAGATGTACAAGCTTGTAGATTGGATATTCTTGCTATTTGGGAAAACATTTGGGAAAAAAATATTTTCCGGCCTAAAAACATGCCAAAAAAAGTAGGACAAAATGTCCTATCTTTATCTCCAAGATCACGACTGGTAATTCTCCAAGGAGCATACCTTTCTCTCACAGGCATCTGCTGGAAAGTTTCAGGCAAAGGTCGACCAAAGGTCTCTGGAAGGAAGAGAGTGGCCAGGGCAGACAGAAGAGCCAGAGAACCCAGCAATATATATGGTAGAAACTTGTAGTATATACCTGCATATGGAGAAGAGCACATTTTAATGACTTAATAGTTTAATATGCAGCATGTGCATGGGAGTTCACAAGTGTTGAAGTACCATACTTCTGTCAGGAAACGCTTAATTCATTAACTAATTATTGCATATGGAGATATATGCATATCTATATGTGCTGCTGCTCCCTGCAGCAGCACTACACAGGGTTCCCACACATTTATACAGTATCAATACATTTTCGAACACCCCCCCTCCACCGAGCTAGAGCAGAACCCGCCACAAGATAGAGCAGAATCTACAGAGCTGGAGGCTGGGGTCGGAGGAGATCTTTTCCCATAGTAGCAGCAGCAGCAGCAGTAGATTTGATGGGTCAGGAACGATGGGATAAGCTTCGCTGCCATCAAGTATAAGTCAAACTATTCAAGAATATTTGTAGATCTTAAAAATCCCAACCTTAGACCTGTGTCATTTGATGGTTGTCTGCACCATTGGTGTGTAAATGGGTGAATGTAACACACTTTGTAAAGCTATTTGGATAAAGGCTTTATGCGAGACATTTGCCAAGTACTGTGTCAAATTGGTACACTTTTCTGTGCCATTAACTCACTTCGGAAGTATCTGTTCAGATGTAATATAGTAGTTATTACTACTAATAGTAATAGTTATTACTCTTTGACAGAGTACAAGTTGACATTGCAGATCTATATGGAGAGAAACGTACTCAGTTGCATGACATAAGGAGCAAGGATACCGCCCACTTTGGAAAACATGGAACAGGTGCCAACAGCTGTGTTTCTGATGGGTGTTGGGTACAGCTCTCCGGTGTAGGCAAAAATTGTTTGGAAACTGGTGGAAATGCACCATTTACCCAGCATCTCCAATGCTATGGACAGTTCAGGTAGACCTAAGCAAACAGAAGAATAGAAGAGAATAAAGAAGAATTTAGTTTCATCTTTAGACTGAGAAGGAGTTGTCTTGTAACTTCCAACAATCATTAGTTTCCTATGATAAAGTCCTATACAGTCACCTTGTGGCACCAGCTGAATGCTGTACATCATTCCTCCTCCGAGAGCCATACAGAGGATCACAGACAGCCGCCTGGGAAGATACTGCAGCGCCAGATAGCTGGAGAAGGACGCCGGCACCCCCACGGCTGCCGATATGAAACAGTTGAGAAAGCGGTCGCCGTGAAGACGGGATGTGTTCAGGGACAGAGCAAAGTAGCCAGTGTTTATAGTGAACCTGGGAGGGACACACACAGTAACAGTCTTTGTCCCAGCAGTAAGTACTGATCAATGTTTGACAGATGGATGGATGATGGCTAGATGAATGGGCAGATTGATAGATAGATATATGCACGCATATTATATATTAATTAATCAATATTTGAGCGGTGTAGCCGCTCCTATAAGTGGGTTTGGGACGCTGTACTGTGATTGGCTGATTGGTATTCAGACCCTTTGCTCAGTACTGTGATTGGCTAGCGAGACACATGATGAAATTAATAACCTATAAATAGCACCACTCACTCCAAAAAAAAATACTTTTTTTTTAAGTGAGCTTCCATCACTGTGATGACCACTGTTGTTTTTAAATAGCACCGCTCACTTCACACTGGGTGTGATTTCTTTTTTTTATATATATATATATATAGACACACACACACACACACACACACACACACACACACACACACACACACACACACACACACACACACACACACACACACACACATATATATATATATATATATATCCCTATAGATTCAGAACATTCACTAGAATACAGACCAAAACTGTACACTGTTCTGAAGCACACACACTGACTGTTATTACTGAATTTCCACAGATTTTTGCCAACCCCTTCAGCTTTTATTTTTGGGGCGGAACCGCCCCCTATAAGTGAGTTTTGGACACTGACCAATCCTGCACCGTGATTGGCCAATAGTCTACAACGCAGTCTACAACCCTAACCCTTCCACAGTCAATGCAAATCTATACTTTTGCAAAGTCAGCCAATCACATTACAGCTAGTGTCATCACCACTAGCTGTAATGTGATTGGCTGACTTTCCAAATTCAGGACTGTGATTGGCTAGCGAAACACATGACACATGTGCAGCCCTATGAATAGCAGTATGGACTTAAAAAACAGTCATCTTTCCTTTTTTTAAGTGAGTCATGTTGTGATGACCACACACCGCCCACTTCACACAGGGTGTGATTTTTACTGTGCTATTCTGTGAATTTGCAGTATTTTAACTTGAAAAAAAGTACAATTAGTGATACATTTTCGGAGGTCAAACATTCATCCCCACTGACATGCGCTCACATATTCAAACAGACAAAAGGCTCCCTCCCTTTTCCCTTTGCTACCGTCGGTCACAAGAGTGTCTGAATACACACACACTATGACCCACTATGAGACAGGTGACACATACTTAAAAAATCACACCCTGTGTGAAGGTAGCGGCGCCTTTGACACATTTTGTCATCGATATGTGTTTATAATGTGTTTATAGCCATGTGTCACGTGAAGCTTGACCAATCACTTTGTTGACGGGTCTGACCAATCAGAACGTTAACGGGTCTGACCAATCAGAGCGTTGACGGGTCTGACCAATCAGAGCGTTGACGGGTCTGACCAATCAGAGCGTTGACGGGTCTGACCAATCAGAGCGTTGACGGTGAACACGGACAAAGTCAGGTATAGAGCAGGATCCGCCGCTAAAAACTACTGGGAAAACGAAATGAAAGAAGTAACATTTCAAAGTAATGGGGATCTTAATAGGGAGATTTCTATTTCATACTTATAGACAAATACCCTACAGTATGTGTGATAAGGTGAGTGCAAAACAACCTGTGGATACTCACCACACTAGGAAGAGTATGAGTGTTGCGGTTCTGATTTTGGTGAACCTTAGCAGGTCTAGAACGCTGTGACGCTCCTCTGGGTCACATCTGTCCTTTGCCATGTCACTCTGCAGCAGTGGTGAAAAAAGTACTCAAATGTTTTACTTAAAGGTTCTATGACATTCATTTTCACATTTTTTTTAATGTTTATTTGGGGGTTTTATGACCTCAATTAGACCCAAAAAACCTAAACTTTGAACATTCAGTGGATTTTCTATGGTCTTGGGTTTTCTGAATAATTAGGCTGAAAAGTAATGTGTGATTGGCCCTGGACTTTGATGTCACAGTCCATTAATCCCGCCCCCTCTCCTCTGGGATTACAAATAGTATTTTATAGTGTTTAGGGAAGTGTTCACACAACACATGTATGAAAAATATGCAAGTGAAGAATTATCTATATTAGAAATAAATGTAATTGAAAAGGTTAAACAGTATGACTTAAAGTCAACTTACATCATAACCTTCAAGGATGACCTTCGGAGCCTCTACGTTGTTCTTCTTAGCAGCTTCTCTCAGTATGGCCTCAGCCTCCTCTATCCTTCCCTGGGAGATCAGCCACCGAGGAGACTCTGGGATGATCCTGCCTCGCAGGTAGGAGAGAGAAGGTCCACGCTTTGGTTATGGAACACAGTAGAGAGAGGTTCACGCTCAAACAGTCGGAAGGGCTTTACCTCAAAAGCAATTCATGGTCCCATACAGGTGATTACAGTGAACAGAAAATATCATCCTTTTAAAATGTAATAATTTTAAGAGAAAAAGAAGTCTCCAAAAAACTAAAATAACCTTACATTACATTACATCACGTTACGGTCATTTAGCAGACGCTTTTATCCAAAGCGACTATGCAATAAGTGCATTCAACATAGGTAGGCAAGAAAACTACTAATCACCGGAGGTTTTAAGTGCATTCTCTTCTAAAACAAGCAACTAAGAGTATACCTAGCGCTAAGGTAAAAGTGCACTATATCAGCTACCTACTTTCTTAAACAGATGAGAGAAATAGGAAAATCAAATGAACAAGAGCTAAAACCAATAAGTGTATAAAAATAAGTAAGATCCAATAAAACAAGAGCTCGTACAAATAATTGACAAGAAGTAGGCAAGGCTAAGTGGAAGGGTCAGGGTATTGTTTCCTGAAGAGATGGGTTTTCAGCCTGCGGCGAAAGATGGGCAGTGACTCTGCTGTCATGACATCAGTGGGAAGTTCATTCCACCACTGTGGGGCCAGAACAGAAAAAAGCTGTGACCGCATAGATCGGCCAGAAGGACCACTGAGTGACGGGGAAACCAGTCGCCCCGAGGCGGCAGACCGAAGTGGTCGGGCAGAGGTGTAAACCTCGACCATAGCCCGGAGGCTAGCACCAGGGTTTTAAACTGGATGCGAGCCACTACGGGGAGCCAGTGTAGAGAACGAAGAACGGGAGTTGTGTGGGAGAACTTGGGCCGGTTGAACACCAGACGAGCCGCAGCTTTCTGAACAAGCTCCAGAGGTCTAATAGTAGATGCCGGGGCACCAGCAAGGAGGGAGTTGCAGTAGTCCAGGCGGGAGATGACGAGAGGCTGGATGAGCACCTGCACTGCCTTCTCAGTGAGGAAGGGGCGAATCCTCCTGATTGTAGAGGAGGAATCTGCAGGACCACTGATGCGATGTTTGCGACAGTTGGTCGTTCAGGGTCACACCCAGATTCCTCGCAGTCCGAGTTGACGTCAGCACAGCATTATCAATGGTGATGGCCAGGTCTTGGTGAGGACAGCCCTTGAAAGTGCAATATCCCTTTAAGGATCAGTACCTGTTCTTTTTCTCCTGTAAAATGAAATAAAAAGTTATAAAATAAAATAAATACATGCAAGAAAAACCCTTTAGAATTTGAATTCATAAAAGAATGAAATGTGACGGTGGCCGACTGAGTCACATGTAACTGTGTCAATTTACTGGTAGAATAATGACACCCTTTAACTTATTCACAATTCGTCCACAACAATAAAATATCAGATGCACATTAAAGTGCGGGGTGCGTAATTGTTGTGTATACCAATGGAATAAAATGATTAAACTTTGCAGACTACGCCACCTAGGTTTGAATGGAGGAGCCTAGGAACTCCTTAAATAACTCTTTTCTTTTCAACAGGCTACACACAGGTTCGAGGTAACTGGGTAAGTACTTAGACTTTAGGAGAACAACACTTTTAAAACCAAGGAGGAACTGAGATCGACACAGTGGATAAAAAGGGGTAAACATACATTTATTATAATTGTCCCTGATACAAGAGGCCTCTGTGCCTTTAAAACAAATACCAAATAAACAGCAGTCCTAAAATATAAACCCTAACATCCTATGGCGCCTCTAACCTAAACTAAAATACATTCAATACAAAACTAAAATGCAACAATGGGCGGAAACAATAATAATAGCAGAGCGCAAATAATTAGCAAATAGGCAACAATACTCTGCGTGAGTAAAGTGTGGTGCTAAATAAAGTGCGTTTCAATACTATTTCTAATTAGGCCAGTTCAAGTGCAACACCAGGGGTTTCTTCGGCCAATAGCAATGTGCAAATAATAGCAATAGTGCATCAAATATATATCAAATATATGTGCTATTAAAATACAATGAAATGCTATAAATAAGTAAGACAATGTGTGTGCGAATGCTGGGGGAAAGAGGTAGAGGGAAGACAAGCCAGGACTCTTCAATATTCGTCTGTTTCTTTCTCCGTCTGAAAATACAGAAGCAATGGGGCCAGTTCATCTGTTTCCAGACAAGATACCGTGGCTGCTAGCAGTAGTGGCTATCACAAACACGAGTGTTGCATGGATTGAAAACTTACTCCGAAGGCAGCGAAAAGCTGCCTACTGATGGAGTTGCGCGTTGCAACACTTTAGCCTCTCTGTCGTCCGCTCCACTCCAGGCCCTGCTTCGCTCCTTATAAGGTCTGGTCTCTGCTGCTGTCTCTCCTTCCCCTCTTTCTACGGGTCTTTCTGTAATGGAGCCGTCTGCCAATGTTTGCTCGTTCTCTCCGTGGCTGGCAGCACGCGCTCTCCCGTCTCTCTTGCCCTTTACCTCGGCTACGCACTGGGACTTTGTGTGTCGCACCGGTTCTTTCACACACACTCTGAGACTGAGACCTGGCAACCCTGACGTAGCCCTGACGGTAAGCGTGTTACGTCACTTCCTATACTGTCTGCGACGCTAGCGAGACGTGCATCGTTTAGCTGCGCAAGACGCTAACGTTGATATTATTGTATTGTTGTGATTTGAACACACACTATCACTGCTAACTACTACCCTATCTCTCTACTGTGTGGCGACTTTATCGCTGCTTGGGCTGACTGTCTAGCTAAAGGACTAACTTTGCCGTTGGCTGTTGGCTTCACAGTTAGCCTAGCTTTAGCTTTAGCTTAGCGGCTACTTTGGGCTGCTGGGCGATGGCTTCTCTCTCCTTCCCCCCCTCCTTCCCCCCCGGGTTCCCGTCTCGCTCTCATCCTCGCTCCTGTGCTGTATGTCAAATGCATAGTTACAGCTCCGACGCCTTTATTGGATGTACGGATGTTTGTGTCAAGTGCAGTTTGTTTGCAGCGCTGGAGGAGAGGCTCTGGCGGCTAGAGGAAACCATGTCTAGTGGTGCTCACTTTAGCCTAGCCTCTGCTCCCGTGCAACAGGGAACAGGGGGACATTACCAGCCACGGTCACCGACCGTGACTGATCATAGTCCCCACACGCACCCTACGACCCAAGACGGCTGGGTGACTGCTCCTGGTCGTAAGCGTAGAAATAAACAAAAGCACACGGGACACCAACCACTTCACGTTTCAAACAGATTTTCCCCACTCGCTGCTACACCCGTTGAGTTTAGCAGTGAGACGTCAGCCCCACTCTGTGACACGCCCCCTCCGCGTGTCACTGAGAATAAAACTCTGGTTATTGGTAGTTCTATAATGAGAAACGTGAAGTTAGTGACACCAGGGACCATAGTCAAATGCATCCCCGGGGCCAGAGCGGGCGACATCGAATCAGATTTAAAAATGCTGGCTAAAATTAAACATAAACGTTATGATACAATTGTAATCCACTGCGGTGGCAATGCGGTGGCAATGCGGTGGGGCGGCCATAGCTGGGTGGTTAGTGAGCACGCCTAGGGAACCAGAGGCCCTGGTTGCCCCAGGTTCGATTCCAGGCCATCCCAGCATATGCGTCGATGAAATGAAATTTGTCCCTGAGCAAGACTCTTAACCCCTAATTGCTCACAGGTTCTCATTGGAAACAAGACCACAAGGACTTTCATGAACGACCTGTTAAAAAGGAATTATCCTTATATATTACACGACGTAAGAGATCAGAGATCACAAAGATAAATATTGAGTCTGTGTGCACATACGCAAAGACAATGTCGGACTCCGTAGTTTTCTCTGGTCCCCTGCCAAATATGATTGGTGATGAGATGTACAGCCGTATGTCTTCATTCAACCGCTGGTTATCAAGGTGGTGTCCAGATAATAACGTGGGCTTTATAAATCATTGGCAAACTTTCGAGGGGAAAACTGGTCTGATGGGGAGAGACTGCATACATCCAACTTGGGATGGTGCGGCGCTCATCTCTAGAAATATAGACTTGAGCATCTGGTTGGCATTAAGGGTGCTGCATTGAACTGGTTTGAGTCCTATCTGTCTGACAGATTTCAATTTGTAAACGTTAACGATACACCTTCACTACGCGAAAAGGTTAAATACGGAGTCCCACAAGGCTCTGTACTTGGACCAATACTATTTACTCTATATATGCTTCCTCTAGGTGAGATAATTAGGAAACACTCTATAAATTTCCATTGCTATGCAGATGATACACAATTATATCTATCAATGAAGCCAGATGAAACGGATCAACTGGCTAAACTTCAAGCATGTCTTATAGACATCAAGAGTTGGATGACCCGTAATTACCTACTCCTCAACTCGGACAAAACTGAAGTTATTGTACTTGGCCCTAAGCACCTCAGAGATAAATTAGCCGATGAGAATTTTACCCTAGATGGTATTACCTTGACCTCCAGGGCCACTGTAAAAAAATCTGGGAGTCACGTTTGACCAAGACATGTCCTTTCAGTCCCACATAAAACAAATTTCAAGAAATGCCTTTTTTCACCTGCGTAATATTGCAAAAGTTAGGCACATTCTGTCCCAAAATGATGCAGAAAAACTTGTCCACGCATTACTTCTAGGCTGGACTATTGCAACGCCTTACTATCAGGCTGCCCAAATAAATCCCTAAATAGCCTGCAGCTTGTCCAGAATGCCGCTGCGCGCATACTGACAGGAACCAGAAGAAGAGATCATATCACTCCTTCATTGGCCTCTTTGCACTGGCTCCCGGTTAAATACAGAATCGAGTTTAAAGTTCTCCTCCTCACATACAAGGCTCTCAATGGACAGGCACCAATATATCTCAAAGAACTCATCGAGCCCCATAAACCAACCAGAACACCACTGCGCCCACAGTATGAAAAAATGCTTACGGCTCCAGGAAACCCCAAAAAAGTTAGAACAGGAGGCAGAGCATTTAAGTTTCAGGCACCTCAGCTGTGGAACCTTCTCCCAGTCTCAGTCCGCAAAGCAGACACACTCTGTATATTTAAGACTAGACTAAAAACCTTTCTCTATGATAAAGCCTATAGCCGAAGTGTATAGACTCAGTCACCCTATAGTTATCCTCTCTCCCCTCCCCACCCTCCCCCCCTCTCCCCTCTCGTCCTCTCTCTTCTCGTTCTCCCTTTGGTTGTGTGGGTTTGTGTCCCAATGGTACAATCGTAATTAACCCTGTACGGATTCACGCTCTAGTAAGGCCTGCCACTAATTCTACAACCGGGGACCCGCTCCCCGGAGATTCTTTTATTTCCCACGTCGCAGGTCCATGGACTGTCAATACGGACCCCCAGCTGCGGCTCAAGACTGTGACTGCGGACCGGGCCTCTCCATGGAGCACGACCGTGGATTTCTACTACACTGCACTATACCACTATACTATATATACTGTATATTATCTTAATATTCTTATATTATACCATTATATACTACATACACATTATTGCTGTACTATATTATACTATCATATATATCATATATTACACTATTATATGTGCTACTATTGTTACTGTTACTACCTGCACTGTATCTCTCTCTCTCTGTCTCTGTCTCTGTCTCTGTCTGTCTCTCTCTCTCTCTCTCTCTCTCTCTCTCTCTCTCCCTCTCTCTCTCCTCTTTCCCCCGACACGGTCGAGGCAGAAGGCCGCCACCCTAGATCCTAGGGCCTGCCTGACGTTTCTTCCAGTTAAGAGGGAGTTTTTCGTTGCCACTGTCGCAAAAATTGCTTGTTCAGGGTGGGATTGTCGGGTCTCTTCTCTACATGTAAAGTGTCTTGAGACAACTTGTTGTGATTTGACACTTTAATAAAATTGAATTGAATTGAATTGAATTGACACTCCTGCTCTCCTTCCTACTCGCTCGCTCTCCTTTTTGAAACGACCGGTCTACTCGTTTCACGAGAGACACCGCGCCCTCCTCCGTCGTGGTTGGCTGTTGGTGACGTGACCTGCTGTGGGATTGGGCCGTGGGGACCACGCCCGAGTTTCGGTCAATCTCACAGCTGTTCGCTGTCATTGTCAATCGGGGCGTGGGGACCGGGGGAAAACATGTCCATCATAATAAATACAGTGCTTTCATCAACAATAAGGTTAAAAGGAGGGTTAAGATGATGAAACAGTGCATTAATATAAATAACAAAAAATAATAATAACATCCCGTTTTCCACCCTGTCACAAAAAGAAACTATTAGCATCTATACTACAGTGGGCTGTCACAGGTAATAGTGATAACATTAAGTCCCCCGATAGTATAGAGTAAAAAAAACCTCAGTAGTGATGGTTATTCTACAATGACTGTAACTCACCACCAGAGGGGCATGTAGAGCAGGCCAGGCAGAGATAAAGCCAGCAGAAGATGCCTCCAGTTCCTTATGAAATAAGCAAAGAGAGGCAGCATCATGTAGCCAGAAGTAAAGAACAGATTCACTCCCAGAGTCACAAACAGGACACGTACTTTTCCGGACAAGATCTCAGCACCTGGAGGGAAGCAGAGGGAGAGAAATACACCAAAATAAAACACGTTTATCGGCTAGAGCTCCTCCGTTCCACAGATTGCCATAAACCTAGACCAGGGGTGATGCAACTTTGATGATGGAGGGGGCCACTATATTTCCACACTTACTCCAGAGGGTAAGTATTTTTTGATTTTATAATAGAATGTTAATACTATAGTCATTAAGCTACTATAATATAGACTGAAGTAATTAAAGCGGGTCATGTTTGCATGCTTGGAATTGTAACAGCTGAAATCAATAATTTACCAGTATTCCAATATTAACCTGCGGGCCGCATTAAGTGAAGGTGGGGGCGGCATGTGATCCCCGGGGCGCCAGTTGCCCATGTTTGACCTAGACCATACATGGGCAACTGGCGGCCCGGGGGCCAAATGCGGCCCCAAAAGAATAACCAATCTACAAGCTCAAAACGTGTTGCACTGTGACACGTTTTGTTTGAACTTGTAGATCGGCTATTTGTGCTACTTTTATGTGACATCATTTATGAAAAAAGTAAAAATACGGAGATAAGAGGTGTCTGCCCGACAGTATATACATTGTGGCCCTCTGGAGTGACAGTGGAAATATAGTGGCCCTCTCCATAATCAAAGTTGCATCACCCCTGACCTAGACACTGTATTTTGCAATAATATCGATATGCACAGTATGTCTAATGTATCGTTTCATTGCATTCCTAATGCTGGAGTTGCAGGCCGAAAATAGCAGATCTACAAGCTACCACAACAAGTGTTGTGAGCTTGTTGGTCAGTTATTTTCAGCCATGACTCGATCGCACAACAAAGTATAAATCAGGCTTAAATAAGTTAAATAGTAGGCTACATGTTACATTCAGCACATTCCCATCCATTCTCAACATCTGAGTAGTTGTTACATACCTAAGACAAAAGCAGCAATATGGTTGGAGTTCTGTCCCAAAGCAACGATGAAGAAGAGGATAGAGAACACCGCCCACGAGGGAGAGAAGATTTGGACAAAGGTAAAAAACATCTGGACTGCCATAGTTGCAAACATAACAGGCTTTCTTCCAAACCTAAAAAAAAAAGAGTGTGTTTTGTTTCTCTTTCCTTTGCTATTTACAATTTATATGTTAGCAGTGGTGGAAAAAAGTACTCAAACGTTTTACTTTAGTAGCAATACCACAATATTAGAAATACTCTGTTACAAGTAAAAGGCCTGTGTTCAAAATGTTAATTGTGTAAAAGTACTATATTTGCCTCTGAGATATAGTGGAGTAGAAGTAAAAGTATTGAATATTGGAAATACTCCAGTAAAGTAAAAAAAATACCTCAAAAGTGTACTTAAGTACAATACTTGAGTAAATATACTTAGCTACTTTCCACCTCTGCATGTTAAGACATTTTGCAGATGCGCATATCTAGGCGGACAACTTACAAAGTGCAAGATCAAAGTAAATGGCTGGAACCCTAGTCAACAAATGATAGGGTCAATGATCACGTAAATAGAGTACAAAGAAAAACAATGACGTACATAGTAAGAAGGCAGGTGAGGCAAACATTATAATCTGTGGACAAGCAAACCGCATACTAAATGTTGTGACGTTATGTGCACAATAACTAGTGGTGTAAAGTAACTAAGTGCATTTACTCAAGTACTGTACTGAAGTACAATTTTGAGGTACTTTTACATTTACTGGAATATTTCCAAATGTCTATACTTTTACTTCTACTCCACTACATCTCAGAGGCAAATATTGTACTCAAAGGCCTCAAAAGAGGCCTTTGAGCAGTTATAACAATAAAAAAAAGTTGTCGTTCTACTAAAACATTATCTAGAAGTGGTACTTTCACCCAACATACACGTTCACAGATAAAATAAGTTATCTTCTTTTTAATAGGCCAGCCATACACATCTGGACAAAGGGTGAAACTGTTAGTTATTATTGGTGGATTATAAACCAGATAAACCAACGATAACACAGGATAACCCATCCTGAAGGTCAAAGGGTGCAGTCACATGACCATGACCATGAATCATTATGTCACACATGGGCATTATTAAATCAGCATGTCATGGGTTTCATATACCTGTCTGAGATCTGTCCAGAGGAGAAGGCTCCACACAGAACTCCCAGGAAGTACACTGAGGAGGTGAACGGTTGCTTCCACTGGTTGCTGCATACCAGGTCAAACTGCAGGTTGAGAATTTACAGTAAAGAAAGATTGACACTTCCGGGTGCACCTTTGATTAAAATAAAGTTGTATTCACTAGAGTTCAAGGCTCAAGGTTCAACTTTATTGTCAACAATAGAGGGTATGCGTGTGACATCATCATCAAACCCGGAAGTTATGCAGGAATGCCTACTGAGTGGCAAAAAAATATTTCCTGGCCTTGAAACGCATGCATCCAAACATAAAAGTCCTATCTGATTGCATTAAACAACGTTAAACTCACTTTGCATGTTGCTATGCCACTCGATTTGCCACTCGATGTGCTATTCACTTTAAGCATGCGCATACCCTCTATACCAATTACAAGTAAAAGGCATGTGAAATTCATTGTACGCTAAAGTTATGGATTGTGTAGCATTAACTTAAAAGTGTAAACACATGCACGCACACCAGTGGTGGAAAGTAACTAAGTACAATTACTTAAAGGAGCATTTCACCCCTGGAAGAAACTGCAATCACTCAATGGTAATAGTATTTGTAGTAGATAACAGTAGCACAATTTAAAATTTGCACCCTATGGCCAGAAAATTAATGAAATCTGTGTGTTTGACTAGGTTTTGACTGGACTGCTTATTACTACAATGACCATAATGCTTTTGGTGCTGACGTGTCAGAAGAGGCCCAAAATGCGGTTACCCGGCTGGTAGATGTTACAAAAGTAGTGGAGGAGAAGAGAGACGTCTCGGACACAGAGTTTCCATCATGATTCTGTTTATTCATCATAGCAGCAAACAGCATAGAGCCAGGGGCAGAAGCCCCTGTCCCACACACAGCCTCACGTCGTGTGAGACTGTCCTAGTACTGAGTTACATTTTAGTTCAGCTTTTATAACACAATAGCTTCACATTAGAATGCAAGGGTTAGTACTGTCTCTCTATCTTCCCCTGCTCAAGGTGTTAGCAGGATGGGAAGACAAAGACATTTAAATGACTGTACTTCACAGCTGCATGCAGTGTCCCTGATTGATTAGCAGACGCCAGTCTGGGCCTGAGTCAAAACATGATTATTCTGACTTTAGTAGGTTACATTTCACAGTTCCATCTATTTTACTTTAGCCATCTATTTTTACTTGCATACTGGTATATTAAATATGACCAGATACGACAGTGCACTGCCCCTCCTTGTGGCAGGGGAGGTTCGGTGTGGGTGGGATCTCCAACAACAACGTTGAAACAGCATGGCAGTGTTGCCATGTCTGCTTATTATAAGCGGCTTCTTTCTAAAATGTAGTTGATATTTGGGCTTGTTTCTAAATGTTTTGATTGTTGTTTAAACCAGTGGTTCTCAAACATGTTCATGTAGTTCATGTATTTCATCTGAAATTATAATTTGTGCCAGGGAGCCCCTAACAAATATGTGTGTGTCAAAAATATTCCACATTTTGCACTTTTTCCCCCTCAAGATTTATTTGTAAATAGCAGATCTACAAGCTCACAATGGGTCGCGAAGCGTTGGGAGCTTGTAGATCGGCAATTTTCAAATATATAATATCCCATGTCTAGGTAAAGTGCTCTTGGCCTAGTTATCGTCTTTTGGGTTTGTTTTCATAGACCTGGTTGCTTAATTCTCTCACAATATTTGGCAACACTGACTGAAGAACGGACACGTTCATCTAGTTACATATATGTCCAAGGATTCGTTAGTGATGTCATATCACTGACAAATCCTTGCTATCTTCATACAGTTCTACTTCCGTGTCGCATAGTAGTGACATCACTGTCGAATCCTTGGTATTTTTATCCTAGCCTTTCGCGACGGTTTGTTTACCAGCGCTGCCACTACACGCTGTCTTTTTTTTTCACGCTTGCGCTTATGAAACACTACAAAGGATTATTATTTCATGTCAACATTCAAGTACAACTATCAGAAGATAACTCAGGTAAAGTCTCACTCTGCAGGGGGGTTTGTCCGCTGGGCGCAGCTAATGGGAGTGACTGGCCGTGTGGGGACACCCCATTGGGTCGGTCTTTGGAGCTGGTCTGTGTGAGACGCGTCGAGACAACACGTAGTGCGGAAAAGGAATGACATAACTTCTCGTGACGTAAATAACGTCACGAGAAGTTCGAAGATTACTAGATATCTCAAAACACAGATCATACACAAAAATAATAATAATTGAGTCCTAAACTTCATTACCATTGGGTCAGTTTCTTCCAGGGGTGAAATGTCCCTTTAAGTACAATGTTGAGGTATTTGTACTTTACTGGAGTATTTCCAATTTTCAATACTTTTACTTCTACTCCACTACATCTCAGAGGCAAATATTGTACTTTTACTCTGTACTGTACTGTACTGTACTGTACTGTACTGTACTGTACTGTACTGTACTGTACTGTACTGTACTTATTTGACAACTTTAGTTACTAGTTACTTTAGATTTTGATTATTATTACAAAACATACAGATGTGCCACTTCAAAACTTCACATGTCCTGCCATCGCCAAGACAGTACATTTTCAGGGGATTCCCAGGGCAATAAGAGGGACAAAGAAGGGCATTTAAAATACTGAATTATTTTGATGATCACTGCTTTTATGATGCTAATTAATTTGAGCAACTGGTCAAATCACCTTTCCTCATAATGAGTCTGACACGTTCTTCAACACACATTCTTTTGTTCTCATGTATATGGATGTCTGTTGAAGGGAAAAACGGGGGTGTGTAGTGACAACTTCTTTTCAGGGGCAAAACAGTGCATTTTAAGGGCAGAAAAGGGAGGAAAAAAATGCATTTTCAGGGCACTATCAGGGAAAGAACAGTAACGTGTGAAGTTTTGAAGTGGCACATCTGTACATTAACCACTTCAGCCCTATATACATTTCGGCCATTTGAAAATAGACGATCTACGAGTTCAAAATGCGACGCATTGTGAGCTTATAGATATGCTATTTTCAAAAGATTTGTATGCATTTTATACTTTTGAAAACTTTCTGCATAATGAGTACTTTCTACTTTTGTACTTCGAGTGTATTTTGATACCAACACATTTGAGCTTTTTGGACTTTTACTTGTAACAAAGTATTTCTATATTGCAGTATTGATACTTTTACTTAAGAAATGTGAGTACTTTTTCCACCACTGACGCACACACACACACACACACGCACGCACTGACCTCCGTGACGATGGTGGACTGGTAGATGTCTTGGCTGTAGCTCCATCCGTCCACACAGCTCTCCTGTCTCAGTTCAGTGAGGTTCACGTCCCGACCGGGGATGTAGCCCAGAGCAGACAGGTTCCTGACCTCGTCCAGTCTGTACCGGTGGCATCGGCTCTGCTCCTCCTGTCCGTTCACCACCTTGTCAAATATAATAACCTCTATTACAGTGCAATAAGCCGTATGTATGGTATGTATGGTGACCAGGGATGCACCGATATGGAAATACTGGACCCCTACCGATACCGATAAATTAACAATTTGACCAATAACAGATAGCCGATACTGATGTATATTAACGAATGGAAACATGTCGTAAAGCATTGGTTCTCAAAGTGGGGTCCGGGGACCCCCAGGGGTCCTTGGGGGAGTGCCAGGGGGTCCCCAGCAAAATTAGTTAATAAAGCATTACTATCATTTTAACCCCTTTATCCATATTTTAGACTTTGGCTATTCAAAAATAGCAGATCTACAAGCTCATAGCACTCATAGCCGCACTATGAGCTTGTAGATCTGCTATTTTTTTTAAATCATGAAAATTTGTGCAAATCTTTGAATATATATTTTTTAAAGCGAACATTTGTACTCAAATCTTTGCTTCTGGGGGTCCCTGGAACAAAATATTTTGAGATGGGGATCCGTAGCAAAATACAGTACATGTCATGTTGGGGGTCCTTGACAAAAAGTTTGAGAACCACCGTCATAAAGAACAATACACTGGCGTCAGGTGCTCACCTCTACTGGGATGATGGCCTTGCGCCACTCTGCAGTTAGGTTGACATCTGGAACCAGGCAGTGGTGGCGGGGGGTGTCAGCCAGGAAGATGACAGAGAAGGAACTGAAGCCATTTGGAATGGTGCTGGCACAGAGCAGGAAGAACACGATCTGCTGGAAGCGTCCCCACTGTCCAAGGAAGGCTGTGGTCTCCTCATAGTCCTTCATGGCCAAAGACCCAGTAGTCTGAGAATGAAGAGAATCAAAATTCAAGAATCTCCTCCTCTTGCTGACATTAAATACCTCATCTAGTCATGTGATGTGTCAGTCCAATGGTCAACAATGGTCCCAAGAAATACAATTCTTGGAAACTAATTCTTGGAAACTATCCAAGACCTCCTCATAACCCCTCATAGCCCCAGGCCCAGGAATCTCCTATTTTTTGCTGCCGCCGACAACAATACGTAACGTCTTCCTGGTTTAATGTCTTACCCCTCTATTTACACTACTACTGTAGATAGACTTTGATCCATGTTCTGCTGTCTATTACTAGTGGCAGAGATAAAGAGAGAGTGGCAGAGATAACGGCTGAAAATCCAGTTGTAACACTGACATTTAGAAATAGTGCCTGTACCCCCTGTGCAGGATTTCCTGCAGGAAAAAAGTTAGGCCCGGTGCTAGGCCAGGGGAGAGTCATGCGCAATTTTTTTTTTTTTTAGGAATTCATTAATTAATTCTTATTTTTTTGTTTTTGAGTTGGTGTGATGATGGAAAACACAACTACATTATGCTATTGTTAGTCACACGTATTCAACATTGTGTTAAGCTTTGTACCAGTGTTGATTTTTCAATTTAAGTCCAGTTCACCCTCGTTAGTTTTAATCATATTTAGTCAACCTCATCCTGTTTTTATTTAGTCATGTTTTAGTGGACTAAAAGTCGAGCATTTTAGTCTTTATCTGAGTCCAACAAAACATTAAGTATTTAGTTTAGTTACAGTCAACAAAAACGGTTTACATTTTAGTCAATGATAAATCTTTTAGTCTACTTCATTCCATGCAAACCTGGCATTTAGATTTGACCACACTGATCCCAGTACAACCCAACACTAAACACCTGGTTATAGAACAGGGGACAAAACAGAGTCAGAGAGCCTGACTCTCTGGGCTGGCCCGTGTGAGACTGAATCTGAGCACTGAGGGGTTGCCTCAGAGTGTCATCTCGGTTCACTCGGTTACTCGTAAAACCTACGTCGGGTAATAGCAGAGGTTCGAGCTATGGTGTGTGGAAACTCACACTAAACCTTATCAGGCCTCCTTGACAGTCATTATGTCCTTCTACATGGGGCGTCTGGTGCTCGAAACTGCGTTGCTGATAGCCTTAGTGTCCACTATAGGTATCAGTGACCTTCACGCTCTGTCAACACATGACGAGTGTATGCAGTTTAGTGATGGGAACGGTTAATAGCAACGTATTACTTAATTTGCTATTAAATGCCTTGATGTCATATTCAACCATAGGCCTAATACTGCCTATGATTTTGTTATTAACCTGCTGTAGCCAATGGGATATTTCTCATGTTATTTTAACAGGCTTAAAGACATATCTGTCAGGAAAAGAGACAATGAGAGAGATTTGAAAAAGAAGTGGAAAGCCAACTATTAGGAGGATAGGTTAAAACTGCAACAATTACATTGTTTCATTTTGAACCATTGCTTTTAAAACAAGCTTGTAAATAACCGTGTGTTCTAAGTTGATGCTGTAGTAGACTACTCCTATTTAGCTTTTGCTTAGATCAACAATGCTGCAGCGGTTCCTTTGAACATTGTCTCTCAACAAAATAAATGTCCGTGACCGCATTGTTCAATAACAGCGTAGCCTACCCTATAATGTATTCACATGCTGCATGAGCAGTGCTGTGTGACAGCGTCCCAATTTGTGGGACGCCTGAAAAGTCATGTAAATGTGAGACTGTCCCACGCAATGGGGGACATCTGGTCACCCTAAATACACAACGTGCAGTGATGCAAACCCCAGCGATGGTGGGGACAATGGCATTACCATGTGGCTCTAAAGGGGGTTGGGCAACTTGGATGATGGAGAGGGCCTCCATATGTCCACACTCTGTCGAGCAGAAACTCCATATCTCCATATTTTTACTTTTTCCTGTAAATGAATGCTGTACTTTGCCATTCTATGTCGCACAAAAGTAGCAAAAATAGCTGATCTACAAGCTCAAAACACATCGCTAAGCTGCAATTTTTGTATTAGAATCCTGAAAATGCAATGTTTTATTTCATTTCAAATGCAGTTAGTTATACTTATGTTAACTTTATAAACTTAAATACAAATACATTGGACATAAAACAGAATTTTAATACTAGTCATTAAGCTACTACTAATATTAAAGCGGGACATGTTTGCATGTTTGGAATTGTAACAGCTGAAATCAATAATATATCAGTATTCCGGCCCCCGGGGCTGCCAGTTGCCCATGTACAATCCACTAGTTATTATCATTTGGTCTGAATTAAACTCTTAAAGTAAATATACAAAACGATATCACAGTTCACATCATAAACTTGCCCGAATATATTTGTTCAAACTTTTAGCGACAAAGTTTGAACGACAGTTTTACCTGTAAACGGGGGCAAAGGGTGAGTGAATGAATTCACACGACGTCTGTTCTTCTCAAACACCACAGTGTATCTGATGAGGAGACAGCGCCGTTCTCCTCTACCAGAGTGTAGAGGAGAGTTATGAAACTAGCGTTGACTCCCATTGTAAATAATGGAATGCGGTCTGTCTCAATAGCCCATAGCAGGCCGCTTTACGGCACGATCAAAGCGTGACGTTGTGGGTAAAAGATCTATTCGGCCTGCGCGATTTGTTCGGAGTCCTGCGCCTGCGACTGATGTCACACAATATGATTGGCTGTACGTCTGAACGATGACGTGGCATATTGCAATTGGCTTGTGGCTTTTTTTTCTTTTCAAAACTTTATTGAACACTGTTACAAATCAGTATTGCACAGAACAATGACTGACTGTATGTGTACTGTGTACTGTGAGTGTGAAATCCTGTCTTCTTGGTAATAGTCCATGGATCAGAGCCCCGAATTGAGCCATGATTGTCACGCATGTACACCTCTGCTGTACGATCGCCCCTGGCAGCTGTCGTTACGCAGGAACATGCTAATGCAGCGCAGGCAGGGGACAACACCCAGAGAGCCTGACTCTCTGGGCTGGCCCGTGTGAGACTGAATCTGAGCACTGAGGGGTTGCCTCAGAGTGTCATCTCGGTTCACTCGGTTACTCGTAAAAAACCTACGACGGGTAATAGCAGAGGTTCGAGCTATGGTGTGTGGAAACTCACACTAAACCTTATCAGGCCTCCTTGACAGTCATTATGTCCTTCTACATGGGGCGTCTGGTGCTCGAAACTGCGTTGCTGATAGCCTTAGTGTCCACTATAGGTATCAGTGACCTTCACGCTCTGTCAACACATGACGAGTGTATGCAGTTTAGTGATGGGGACGGCTAATAGCAACGTATTACTTAATTTGCTATTAAATGCCTTGATGTCATATTCAACCATAGGCCTAATACTGCCTATGATTTTGTTATTAACCTGCTGTAGCCAATGGGATATTTCTCATGTTATTTTAACAGGCTTAAAAACATATCTGTCAGGAAAAGAGACAATGAGAGAGATTTACATACGACGTCTGTTCTTCTCAAACACCACAGTGCATCTGATGAGGAGACAGCGCCGTTCCCCTCTACCAGAGTGTAGAGGAGAGTTATGAAACTAGCGTTGACTCCCATTGTAAGAATGGAATGCGGAAGTGCTCTGTCTATCTCAATAGCCCATAGCAGGCCGATTTGCGGCGCGATCAAAGCGTGACGTTGTGGGTAAAAGATCTATTCGGCCTGCGCGATTGGTTCGGAGTCCTGCGCCTGCGACTGATGTCACACAATATGATTGGCTGTACGTCTGAACGATGACGTGGCATATTGCGATTGGCTTGTGGCTTTTTTTTCTTTTCAAAACTTTATTGAACACTGTTACAAATCAGTATTGCAGAGAACAATAACTGTTCTTAATATTAAATATCAGTATCGCATTTACCTTATTGCAGAAAGTACAAAACATTAAAATTGTATGTGTAAGAATTTATTACATGGATAAGTCTTGTTCATTATTGTAAAATTAACGTCTTTTTCCAGTGGTAATCTATTTATCATTGATATATAATCTGTTACACAGGAAAAGCTTTGTGTTCAATCAGCCCCTATGATCATGTATGTGTACTGTGAGTGTGAAATCCTGTCTTCTTGGTAATAGTCCATGGATCAGAGCCCCACATTGAGCCATGATTGTCACGCATCCAAAAAGCTTTGAACTGAGCAGATTGGACCTTCCGTTCCAGAGATAATGGCCAAACAATCTTGAAAACGGCCACTTTTGCTTATTTTCAATTAAGTTTTGGCCATTTGGCCCGTTTTTCTTTAATAACACGACAAACTAGACGGCGACAAACTAGATACCTGAGTAAAGTTCACTTTGAGCTGCATCCAACACATCCATTCTCATTTCCCTCAGCCTTACCGTTAGGCCGCTAGGGGCAGTTGAATTCTCTTTTGAATTTTCTTTTTTACGGAACCCGAGGCTCGGCCCGGCCCGAAAACGTCGGGCCATTATAGTATTTGGCAGTATTTGAGAACTCTACTTGGAATCACTGTGCTCTTATGTTGCCTCATTACGAGGGCAGTTTGGCACATTTGAGACATCTGCCCTGGCTGTCACAGGCGTGACACGCACGTATCACCACGAGACTCGCCGCATAAGCAAGGGAAAAGTTTTTCTGGATGAGGACGTTGACAATGAAGTGGTTCTCAGTGGGAGTAAAAAGTTCCAAGTTGAGACATTCAATGTGATCATTGACAGATTGCTCTCAGGACGGCTGGATGCCTACAAAGACATACATGGCTGACGAAATGCGATGGCGCTGATCTCCGCAAACGGGCTGAGGCCCTTTCCTCCTCATATCCAACGGACTTGAACCCTGCCTTAGCTGATGAGCTGATCCAGTTTAGGTATTTTGCCAGCACTGAGCAAGATAAGTGTACTGCCCTCATTGAAGGCAACAACAATTAGGCAGCCAGCCAAACTCCATTAAAAAAAGAGACAGGACATTAGGCGTCTTGCTCTTTTTTTACTGATCTTTGTCAGGAGTGAAACTGTAACACAGTAAAGTGTACAAAATGCAATACAGTTAAAATAAGCATGATGTATACAGGCATCAAAAGGCAATCAAATAATTGTCATCACAGCATTTCAATAAACACAAAACTTACAAACAATGCTTCTTCTGTAGTGTTAAGCCGCACAGCCAACATCTCTCTGCACAGCAAACATCTCTCTGCCTTCTCTCCCTCCCACAGGTGCAGACTGATTACCCCTCAATTGCTAGTTACACAGGTGATACAATCAAGGAAAGTGGGTCACAAACAGGCACACAAAATCCTTCAAAATAAAACAGACAATAGCCTGGAAGGCAAAACAATAAGAGTCCTGCTAACATTTGCAAGTTATACTGAGGAATAACCTCCAGTCGTCATTCCCCAATGTTTTTGGTGCGCTTAGGCTTTTCCTCACACTGCATGTATCCAACTGCGAGGGAGAGAGCACATTTTCAAAACTGAAACAGATAAAGATTGAACTCAGAACAACTATGGGTCAGAAAAGACTGTCAGCGCTCTCTTTAATGGCCGTGGAGTCCGAGTTGGTGAGGGGCCTGGACTTTGAGGACATAATCATGGACTCTCAAAGAAAAAGTCAAGAAAGAAGAACTTCTAAAGGTAAGAACCATCTTAAGCTGTCAGTGCTGCGGTGATAGCCTGGTTCCAGACCATAGACCCCGCCCACTCTCTGAGTGAGCTCCTCTTGGTCTGGTGTCATAATATAATGTGAGCCTATGGCTTTTCACGATCTAAGACAAATCTGTCAAATCAGAGTCGGAGGTGGGGGTGGTCTAACGACGAGCCAATCAGCGAATATCTGCTAAAACAAGCTGTGCGATGACGTTAGATGTAGACGGATCCGTAGATCTCTTGTGATTGGTTTAGGGAAATTTGAATCCCCTCCCCCTAGTAATCGCGGACATTGGAGCTAATTTCAGACTGAAGCTCTACGCAGCTTCAGGCTGATAATCAGGCTACTGCGGTGATGCTTTGTCTGCTGTGTGTTTGTGATGGGTTTATTTTATATGCATAACGTGCATTGCATCTGCTATACAGGCCTATATGACAGGAGCTATGGATAATGTAGGCTAGAGAAGGCTAACTGCTGTCTATTGTGCACATAGATATATGCCTTATGGCATTATCATGTGTTATTGTTACTGCAGCTACCTGGTGACAGATGGGGACTATAGAATTCAGGACCATGGACAGCGCTTTTTGTTGTGTGTTGGGCTAGGCTACTGAAACGGAGAGACAGACAGACAGACAGACAGACAGACAGAAAGTATACAAGTAAGACGCGCGAACGCTGGAAGCGAACGAAGCTCGAAAATATTGTGTATTTACGGACTTTGTGTGTGTGTGTGTGTGTGTGTGTGTGTGTGTGTGTTTTGACTGTAGCTGCACTCTGGCGCACTCTGTCGGCCGCACCCAGGCAGTGCACTGCACACAGACAGACAGACACACACACAAGCCGAGCAGACTTTCATAGTAAGCTCCACTTGGGCGGAGGCGCACCTTCGAGGTTCGCAAACACTTAGGTCGGTTAGCCTGGTTTCTTAGACTGCTTGCTTGATTTTTGTGTGTGTGTGTGTGTGTGTGTGTGTGTGTGTGTGTGTGTGTGTGTGTGTGTGTGTGTGTGTGTGTGAAGCTTGTCTTCGCATCAGAGGCCGGCAATCCCCCTCTTTTAATGTGAAAGTGGGGGTCAGGCAAGGGTGTGTCCTAGGCTAGCCCCTGTCATTTTCAACCTCTTCCTCTCAGCAGACTCCTCTCACACAAAGTTCTGGGACCCACAGACGGCATCCACATACAGTTCATCCACATACAGTTCATCCACATACAGTTCATCCACATGCAGTTCATCCACATACAGTTCATCCACATACAGTTCATCCACATCATCCACATACAGTTCATCCACATACAGTTCTGGCTGGACGGCAGTCTCTTCAACATCCGGCGCCTTCAGGCCTTCACCAAAACCACAAAACAACACATCCTAGAACTTCAGTATGCTGACGACTGTGCTCTCCTTGCCCACACGCCAGATTCTCTGCAACGTGCACTTGACGTGTTCTCATCCATATACAGTGCCTTAGGACTCAAGGTCAATATATCAAAAACCCAGGTCATTGTGCAACACTCTACCCACCAGTCAGAGGTGCCTGTCTTCAACATTGATGGCCAGCAGCTCACCATCGTTCCACACCTCACCTACCTCGGAAGCGTCCTGTCCCCCACATGTAACATGAACAATGACATCCAGGTCTGTGTAGGTTTAGCCTCTGCTGCCTTTGGTAGGCTCAAAGCCAGGGTCTTTCGGAGTAGAAACCTGACAGTTTCCACCAAGGCAGCTGTATACAGAGCAGTTTGTCTGTCCACATGCCATATGGCTCGGAAGCCTGGACCCCATACCAAAGGCACGTCAGAATCCTGGAGAGATTCCATATCCGCTGCCTACAACGGATCCTGGGTCTGACCTGGGAGGACAGGGTCCCATATGTGGACATCTATGACCGGACCCAAACACCCAGCATCCAAGTGTTCCTGACCTTGCGCAGACATCTGCGCTGGGTGGGGCATGTAATCCGCATGCCCACCCAGAGGCTCCCCCGACAGATCCTCTACGGCCAACTCCAGGAAGGCTGTAGGTCTCCCGGGGGACAGCGGAAACGCTACAAGGACCACATAAAAACCCTCCTGAAGTGCTGTGCTATCCAACCCTCGGCACTAGAAGACCTGACTGCTGATCGCCACACCATCAGTCACGAGGGCATCGCACACCTCCAGGAGCTGACCACAGAGAGGAGAAAGCAGCAAGCGTGTGCAGCGACACCAGCGTGCTGCACTGCAGGGGCCCCCTCTCATGCTGCAGGCCCCCCCCTCTCATGCTGCAGGGGCCCCCCTCTCATGTGTGGACTTCATCTGCCCCACATGTGGCAAACCATGCGGGTCACGCATTGGCCTGCATAGTCACATGCAATGTCATAACCGCAATCCCCCTCGATAACCCATTCTTGGAAATCGATAGACAGCCATAAGCAGTGTGTGTGTGTGTGTGTGTGTGTGTGTGTGTGTGTGTGTGTGTGTGTGTGTGTGTGTGTGTGTGTGTGTGTGTGTGTGTGTTTTAAAGCAGTGATAAGGAACATGGGAAGAGGTCTACTGTAGGAGAGGATGAGTTTCAGTATACTGTACATACCACTGGCTGCTACGTTTAAAGCTGCATTACGCCTCAAGCAGACTTAAATAATCAAATCTGGTTCTGGTCTTTTTTTGTTTAAAAATGTGCATGCTATTCTCGTGTGACCCTCTTAGGCTCAAATTCTTAGTATTGCCACCACCAATAATCATGATATGAGAGCAGCTATCTGTATCTGCACATAAACAACGTTCACTGGAGCAGTGGACGCTCTGTGTTGTTGTGGGTACTTGTGTTGTTGTGGAGCATTCCCTACAACAAAGTATAGATAGCCTACAGTAGTGCAATTGCTGTAACTTGGTATCTGGAATGTGATGCCGTTGCTGCAGGGTGAACAATGGGTATCATATAATATAATGGATGTCGTATAGCCGCCGCACCCATGATGACAGTCGCCTAATGTTTTGTCAGGCCAGCCTGTTCCTGCAAAGTTGTTGGTTTAAAATCGGAAATCCGGTGTCAAAAGGTTTACAGTCGGCGCGGTCGGCCAGCTGTTCTGTTTAGTTTGTATTGTCAACGCTCCTAAAACATGAGCCTGGTTTGCGCAGCTTTCTCTAAGCAGGCTTTTGTTTGGAAGAGTGTCTCATCTCTAGAACACCATTAACTACGGTCAAGGTGGTGTTAACACTTCTATTCTGATGAACAGTGAATAAGGGAATAAAAAATAAAGGGATTGACCGATGCAGCCGGCGATTTATCAGTTGTTGCTTCATTCAGCAGGTTTTCAATCTACAGAAAAGCAAACTCAAATAGCAAAAATAGCAGATCTACAAACTCAAAACGCGTCGCACTGCGACACGTTTTGAGCTTGTAGATTGGCTATTTTTGCTACTTTTGTATGACTGGCGAAAAAAGTTACAATACGGAGAGACAGCATATGCAATGTGACCCTCTGGAGTGAGTGTGGAAATTTAGTGGCTCTCTCCATCATCAAAGTTGCATCACCCCTGTGTTATATAAACTGTAAATCAGTGAGAAGAACTAGCACTTATATTTACAGGGTTTGAGGTTCTTGTCTAATGGGGACAGGCCCACTAATATGAACACAATATGAACAACATGCATATTCATAGTAGACCTACTGTAAGTGTGTAGCATTGTATGTTAGGTTTATTATAGTGATGTATACAGCTCTGGTTCTCAAAGTGGGGTGCAGGGACCTCCTGGGGTCCTTAAGGGCGTTCCAGGAGGTCCCCAGCAAAATGAATATAGCATCAAAGTCAGTGTAACTATTGCATACTTTGACCAATTGAAAATCTACAAAGTCACAGCGCGCCAGGATGCGACACATTGTGAGCTTGTAGATCTGCTATTATTTAACACAAATCTTCTCTTACGAGGTCCCACTCCCTGGTATAAAATCTTGTGGGATTATTTGGATAGTAGAGTAACAGGAAACACGGAGAGAGACGGGGAGCGACATGCAGGCTTGTGAATCGAACCCGCGACTCGCTGTCAGGCTGCACCAGAGCCTCTACGTGGTATACGCACCATAACCACTAGGCCATCGTAGCCCCCCTTACACTCTTACTGCTCTCTACACTTCCTCTTGTACTTGTCCTCGATCCCTTTCCTCTCTCCTTTTTTCTCCCATCAACTCGTCTACTCCCCCTGACCAGTGGTGGAAAAAGTACTGACGTGTAATTGAGGCATTAAGCTGCAGTTAGCAGGCTGGTAGATGTAATAAAGTGGAGGAGAAGAGACGTCTTGACCAAGGTTTCCACTCATTCATTTATTCAGCTTAGGCAGCAAACAGCATAGCATGAGAACCAGGGGTAGAGCCCCTGCCCTCAGCCCTTCGGCGTCAGGACTGCACCAGTCCTGAGCTACATCTTAGGTCACCTTTTAAACTGTATGACATGACAAACAAACGGGTGGGGTGTGGGGTCACACTGTAGGTGACGAGATCACCCCTTTGATCAGTCGAAGATCAAACATTGTCTCTTTGAACATTGGCAAATGGCTATCTGCTATCCGCCTAGTTCTTTCCGGGGATAATAAAAGACTTTACACCAAAATGTATTTCCCTTCCAAATCAGTGTGCAGGTCTCTCTGTTAACCTTAAACTCTGGAATAAAATGTTACACAGCCAACAAACTTTGAAAGCTGACAGTATACAGTTGAATTATACACCTCATCAAACGATAAAACTTCCCTCAGACCGATGTCCCCCCACGCCAAGCAACAATTAGTAACCAAAAGACAACATTAAGCTTTTCACTAAGCTAACATTGTACCAATTAATTACACATGATAACTCCAACGGAGATGCCCACATACAGATACAGAAGGAGTGTACATTTAATGAAATAATAACTCAAAAAGTAAACTCACATTAGATACCAGTGACCAGAGAGTGTCACAACAAAATCCTCGCTTTACACTGTCACTTCCCTCCGATAATGCTGCTTTCGTAGTCTCTTTCTCAATGTCCAAGCACCTCAGCAGAAAAGCTGAGCGCTGTTCCAGGTGATATCATTGTATTCCAGCCAAAAAGATAGCCTCTCCATTCACCTCTCCCCCCACGGGGACCTCCGTCTATCAACGAGGTCCCCGCACAGCCGCCTCCACAGCCGCGCGCTCCGCTAGCAACCATGGGAAGATTAGTCGCGTCGTGTAGCCATCTAAGATCATGAGGAGGCCGTCGTAGTCATCACAGCAGCCGCTGCGAGGTTCACCATCGTAGGTCGCTCTGACGTCTCCATGGCTGGCGTCGCGGTCCACCACGCCGTAGGAAGACTCAAGGATCCGAACCAAACATCCTCCACAGCCAAAAAAGCATGCACAACAATGGAGCTGGCTCGCCAATAATGTCGTGTAATTGAGGCATTAACTGCGGCTAGCAGGCTGGTAGATGTTATAAAAGTAGAGGAGAACAAGGTTTCCACTCATTCATCTTAGGCCGCAAACAGCATAGCATGAGAACCAGGGGCAGAGCCCCTGTCCCACACAGCCTAACGGCGTGTGAGACAGTCCTGAGCTACATCTTAGGTCACCTTTTAAACTGTATGTTCACATGACAAACAAACGGGTGGGGTGTGGGGTCACCCTGTAGGTGACGAGATCACCCCTTTGATCAGTCGAAGATCAAACATTGTCTCTTTGAACATTGGCAAATGGCTAACTGCTTCCTCTATCCTGCTCAAAGTGTGATCAGGATGATAAGACAAAGGCATGTAAATGTACTTCACAGCTATGCCGAGTGTCCTTGAGTAGCAGCTGCCAGCCAGGCTGGCTCTGAGTCAACAACACATTATTATTCTGACTTTAGCAAGATTACACTTCTTTAGTATCATTCTATATGTTTTACTTGAATACTGTTTCATAACTATAAGCCATACAGGCTAATATACGACAGTACTCAAATGTTTTACTTAAGTAAAAGTATCAATACTGCAATGTAGAAGTACTGTGTTACAAGTAAAAGTCCGGAATTCAAAATTTACTTGAGTAAAAGTACAAAAGTATTGACATAAAAATGTACTTAAAGTACCAAAAGTAAAAGTACAAAAATATTTGAAAATAGCCGATCTACAAGCTCTGCTATTTTCAGCAGCCTCTCCTTAACTTATGTAAAAAAAAAAGGCTGATATAACAGCCTCTCCTTAACTTATGTAAAAAGAAAAAAAAAAGGCTGATATAACAGCCTCTCCTTAACTTATGTAAAAAAAAAAAGAGACTGATATAACAGCCTCTCCTTAACTTATGTAAGAAAAAAAAGACTGATATAACAGAGACAGGCACAGAGAGAGAGAGAGAGAGAGAGAGAGAGAGAGAGAGAGAGAGAGAGAGAGAGAGAGAGAGAGAGAGAGAGAGAGAGAGAGAGAGAGAGAGAGAGAGAGAGAGAGAGAGAGAGAGAGAGAGAGAGAGCTTTGGAGCTTCAGTGCCCAGGGGCCCTCAGAGCTGTTAATCCAGACCTGAAGAGACTCATTCATATGTGATAGAATAGTATGTGGCATTATTGATTCTGGACCGAGGGAGAGATTGCCCAGGGAGGACAACCTGCCATTGTATAAATGTGCCTACAGTTGAGCAGGGCTACAGAACTGTCACAAAGTGATAGTAGAACCCTTGCAAGACATACAGTGGAAGAAGTGCACATGATGAAACAGACAGCATGGCAGGAAAAGAACACAAACACAGTTTCATGCAAAGTTTGTGGTAATACACATGCAAGGGACAAGAACCTACAGATGAAGTGACATTATTTTCTGTTATTTGATGTTATTGCACTTTTTCTATTTGTATAAGAGTTTACACATCAAAAGAAAAGAAAAAGGATGTAACAATAGGATTGTTATGTTTGGTATGTGGGTCGGTGTTTCCACACCGACTCAGTTCAGTGTGACACACCAGGGCAGCCAAGCTGACAGAGTATGTTAAACTATAATAAAGTGTAAGCAGCTACAATTGCTTTAACCGTCCATTCTTGGTGTATGAGAGGCAAAAATGAAACACTACCCACTTTAAAAAAAAACAATTAAATCTAAACAGGAATTTAAAAAACCTCAAAATGGAATATACAAATCCAGAACTATACCAACCTGTCATTGTGCTGTCCGGAGGCTGCAGCCACCGCCCAGCTTTGATGCAACTCCGCCAAGTTGTTGGTTAGACGCCCGCTCCGCAGAGCCCCAGGTCGTCTGACGGGTCTCAGGTGAAGTCGCCACAGAGGCCCGAGGGCACGGTGTCATCGGCCAGCGGGACGGACAGACGGACGTACTGGGTGGAGGACAGGGAGAGTAAAGTCAACTGATAAAATAACCAAACAAACATTTTAGTTAACTAAAAGATGAGCCTTTACAAGAAAACTATACCTATCTGAAACTGGATTGCGTGTTTACGAAACTAACTACAACCATAGACAAAATGTTTAGTCAATATTTCATAGACTAGAGGTTGGGGGCCACTACGCGGCCCTCACATCTACTTAGCACCGCAAATCCGACTGAGATGCCCATACATGGAGATCTCTGTAGGCTATCTGTTAGTCCTTGTCCCCTTTATGCCCAAATATGGAGATCCCTGATGTCATCAGTATATGCTCATAAGTACGTGGGCATGCCCACTTTTGTGCCCATATATGGAGCTGACTGATTTGTTTGCCCTGATGCCATGACGACACATTAGACAACACATTCCATATTTGGGCATAGCTGCATTGTAAACTCCTTATGCCACCCAAAATACCATAGTATTTTGGGTGGATATGAAATCTACAAATATTTTTAGAAGTCACCCTAAATCATCAATAATAGCTACAAGCTCACAATGCGTTGCAATTTCCGTATTTTTAGCGGCGCTGGCGCCGCTCTATAGAGCGGTCCTGCTCTATACCTGGCTTTTCCGTCAACGTTCTGATTGGTCAGGTCTGTCAACGTTCTGATTGGTCAGGCCCGCCAAGGTTCTGATTGGTCAGGTCCGTCAACGTTCTGATTGGTCAGGCCCGTCGAGGTTCTGATTGGTCAGGCCCGTCAACGTTCTGATTGGTCAGGCAAGGGAACTATTCATGACATAAATATTATATCATGAATACAAATTTAGATGGTTTATATAAACTGTAAAAGTCCGGAACATAAACACTCTGGGTACGGCTTATAAATTGTATAGATTATTTCATAACACATACATATCTTTCTGGTACCACATGTATACACACGGACACACAAAGTTTATTTTTTAGGTACCCACTCTATCAGCTAGACAGATCAGTTTTTGCCACTTACCTTGGAATGCATTTGGTGATTCGCTTCCAATGGCACTATTTAGTGCCACTGGAAGCCTTGAAATAAATTTACAGAGATTTAATATTGTTTCTCTAGTATTTCTCTGTGTGTACGTATGTTTTTACAGAGATTTAATATTGTTTCTCTAGTATTTCTCTGTGTGTACGTATGTCCGTGTCTATGTCCAGGTGTATGTCCATCCTTATGTTCGTCCTCTGTATTCTTATTAACTGGGGTATAAACTAATATTGATATTATATATTAGATATTAATATTGAAACACATATCTATGACAAAATGTATCAAAGGCGCCGCTACCTTCACACAGGTGTGATTTTTTTACAAATGTTTCAATCTATAGTGGTGCCACTATACATGTCTATGAATTGAATACCAAGGCCCTCATTGGAAACAAGTCCGCAAGGACTTTCATGAACGGACCTGTTAGACAAAGTATTTTAAATGTAAATGTACTGTTTTACATTTTTTGCCTAATAAAATATTCAATCAATATTCAATCAAATCTCACCCCTGACTATAGTCCATATTACAATAAAAAACGAACACTAAAACTATTTTTTTTTAAACTAAAAGCCTTAAAAAGAACAACTAGTAAACCCACCTTTATGTTTTAATTATCTGAAATAAAAATGAGCCTTCAGAAAACTAACTATCAAATCATAGAGAAAAAGTCAATAGTTTTAGTCTCTGTCAACATTTCATAGATAAGAATTTGGGCAGATGTGAAATCCTCCAATATTTTAGCTGTGGCAGTTTTGAGCTCTGTTGTCAGAAATTGTCTATTTCTGTGGAAAGTACTATTTTTTTTAAATAAATTAAAAGTATCTATACTGCAACGTAAAAATACTCTGTTACAAGTAAAAGTTGACTTGAGTAAAAGTACAAAAGTATTGGTATCAAAATGTACTTGAAGTATCAAAAATAGAAAGTACTCCTTATGCAGAATGTCCCATTTAACAAGTTTTCAAATATATAAAATGTCTAAAAATCGTTTGAAAATAGCCGATCTACAAGCTCACAATGAGTCGCATCGCGACACGTTGTGAGCTTGTTTTCAAATAGACGAAATGTACTGTATATACTGTAGGGCTGAAGTGGTTACTGTCTGTTTTGTAATAATAATGCAAATCTACAAAGTAACTACTAACTAAAGTATTCAAATTGTTGAGGTAGAATAAAAGTACAATATTTTCCTCTGAGATGTAGTGGAGTATAAGTAAAAGTACTGAAAATTGGAAATACAAAATTGGTAAAAGTACCTCAAAATTGTACTTAAGTACAGTACTTGAGTAAATGTTCTTAGTTACTTTACACCACTGATAATAATAAACCGGTATTTATAATGGTGCCTTTCATTCATTACATATATATATTTTCCATTATTCCCACAGTCTGCAGATTATCAGATGAAGAAACGCAGGTGTAAATATCTGAAGTACAAACTGTCCCACATCAAGAAAAAGGTCAGCGAGTTCGACCGCCGGGCCTGAACGGCCTTTTGTGAGATTCCACAGCCAGGGTGAGGGTTACATCAGCTCTGGCAGTGTTCCCAGCATGCGGGAGGTTTTATGGTCGTACAGCAAAGTATAAATCAGGCTTAGAACCCCTATTTGTAACTATACCTTTCAAGACGGGAACCCCTTTTGGGGTGAAATTAAATGTCTGTTTGATATCATGACAATATTTGTATTTTGAATGTCAGTGGTCATGGATAATGTTCGTTTGTACTGTACTCCATTTTTGGGTCGCAGGCACATTTCTTGGGGTGACGAGTAAACATCCCTTTTTGTTTCCTAATTATTTTTTCTATATTATTGCAAAAATAATAATAACTAGACGCGTCGCAATTCCGGGGAAATTGCAGAGTGTGGTTGCGCCGACGCCGGTCGCGGGTCGCGGCCGCCGGGACTCGAGGAATACGCCGGGAGGAATAACGTCGGAGGCTGCGCCAATTACATTGTGTCGTCACTCCTGAGATCGCTTGCGTTTCATTTTGAGAGGATCGATCCCCCCAAAATAAGGTTTTTGCATGAAACGGTTACATTTTGAGCATTCGTGGCGCCCCCTATGGATCAAAGTGGAAATGCTTTTGGGGATTGGTTTAGTATACCACCCTCGACATGTGATTCAAATTTGGGATTGACCGGACGTTTCGTTCGTGATTTATGGCATTTTTGGTCAAACGGGCCCCTCCCGCTAACTTTGGAAGCCATTTACGGACGGACGGTACGGACTATCAAAATTCCGCTTGGATAGGTTTATCGCATGGGTCCATAGATCACGTGTACCGATTTGTGTGAGATTTGGAAAAAAATTGAAGGAAAAGGAGCAAAAAGTGTGTTTTGAAGAAAATTCAAAATGGCGGAAAATCTATCCTGACGCAAATGGGCGTGGCCTATATGGGGAGATGCGTAGTGACCCAAGGAATCCAGGTGAAAATAAATTTTGATTTTCGGACCTACGGTTCAAGAGTTATAGGCCAAAAGGTAAAGGGGGCTGTTATAGCGCCACCATGTGGCCGACTGGTGTGATTATTTTTTTAATAATTTTTCAAAAAACTATTAACCTCCCCTCCAAGTTTTGTAACTGTAGCCTTTACGGTTTCCGAGAAAAAAATACTTGAATGGGAGTTTTTGCAATTCCCATTAAAGTGGATGGGGAAATTTAATGCACTAATAAATCAATATAAAAAAATCTATCCTGACGCAAATGGGCGTGGCCTATATGGAAAGTTGCGTAATGACCCAAGGAATGTAGGGGAAAAGAAATTTTGATTTTACGATGTACGGTTCAAGAGTTGTAGGCCAAAACGTAAAGGGGGCTGTTATAGCGCCACCATGAGGCCGACTGGTGTAATTATTTTTTCAATAATTTCGGACAATATTATGAACCTCTCCTCCAAATGTGGTAACTCTAGCTCTTACGGTTTCTGAGAAAAAAATACTTGAATGTGAATTTTTTCACTTTTACATTAAAGTGGATGGGGAAATTTAATGCACTAATAAATCAATATCAATTAAACTATTTAACCAATCTCTTAGCAAAATACAAGCGCACGATTCCCGATTTAGACGGTCATTTTGATATATGGCACAACATTAGGGGATAAAAACTGTGGGAGGAGATCCGGTTTGAAAAAAAGTTTATCTATAAATAAATAAAGAAATAAAGTGTATAGAGTATAATAGTCTGGTTGCCCTGTTAGGGCAACCACACTAATAAGGAAAATTATTTTCTTACTTATTATTTTCTTACTTTGATTCGCTTGTTTTAAAAACAAGCGAATCATTCAATTAAAAAAAATACATTATCTTCTCAAACTTAATTCAACTAATCAAAGAGGATCTGTGATCATAACAGAGCACTGTTTGAGAAACTAGTTGAAAACTTTATAGCCATAGTTGTTTAATGGAACAGTCCTAGGTGAGAATCTGGGTGCAGAGTGAACATGTTTTAAACAATAACCTAAATCTCAGCGTCATAATGAACCCTGATCATCAGTGGGTGTATCTGTAGATTCTGTCAGGGGGGGGGAATGTTCTGTGTAGTTTGAACCCTAAGCCTTTGGTTTTTAAGACCCTGCTTTATCTCTTGAGCCAAACAGATATGGAGTATTTAATAGAGAATGTAATTCAGTGAACGATTAGAGCTGGGTACAACATTGGAAAAAAAATACTCAACCTTGGTCTAGCACACCACAGAAGCATGCATACCTTTTGTTGTTACAACCAATTAGTTAGCATTTAGATACAGAGTGGAGTTTACATGCAGAGTGACGATATTGCAAAAGGTGAATTTGAACCAACTACCTAAACCTGATCTTTGACTTCTGTATCTTACCACTGCACCACTATGGTTGTTTGGAATCAAGAACAGTTGGTTTGCAAAGCACTGACTTATCTGCTTGCACCACAGAATTATGCAAGGGTCATTGTGGCAACTGATTACTCAGCATTCAGATACAGAGTGTGTATACAAAAGGTTGATTGGAACCAGGGACTTTCTACACATCAAATCCTGCCATATATCCTGCACCACAGTCACACAGGAAATATTTGTGACAACTATGGTAATTACTTAGCCTTCTCTTGCACGCTCTTCAGTGAAACATTTGAGCCAGGTACAATACTTCCTTGGTTTTGATTTACAAAAATGTTCTAACAGATGGTTTTAAACAATAACCTACATCTCAGTTGTGTCATAATGAACCACAGGGAGTCTCACAGCTGTGTCTGTGTGTCTAAGCCTCCTGCTCCCTGACACCATCGCTCACATGCAGCTCTTCCCTGGGTGAGGCTGTATTTCTCTGTCACGTCGTATTCTTAACACCGGGGTAAAATAGTACTGGTAATGACTGGAAGATACAGTGTATTTTGTGGAAATGGGGTAAAAAGAAGAGCTTGACTTCCCGCACAGAAAGACATTTAAAAAATAGATTTAGTTTAATTTGATCTGAATGACAATCTCCTCTTTTACTAAGTGTTCAGTTTAAACATATTACGTTTACACTGAATAAAGTATATTTTTTATTTCACCCAGGTTATTGTTTCAAATACATGTGACACAAGCAAAATAACGAAATATTTTTGACCTTTTAACAATTTATAAAACATATTTGCACATCCACTTCGTTCAGATACGATTTTCTTTTGTTTCCCTCAGGTGTTGCAAAAGGAAACATTACAAACTCCCTCAGACTACAGGATAAGAAGAAAGCATCAACGAGACATTGTGAAAGCAAGACTTCTTCTGCGATACAGTGCATTCAGTCAGGGTGGGTACACACTGTAGGATATTTGGTCTGATTATGCTGTTGGGGACCTTTTTTGGCGATCGCCGATCGGGCTTTGATCGGCGAAATAATGCTCGCTGTTTGTGAAAGGCTCTGCGAGACGATCTACCCACAATAATAGCGCTCAGCGATGCGTTCCCGAGTGTTTCTCTGTGAGCAGATCCTTGCTACTGCCAATGAGAGCACATTACACACAGTGGCTAGGAGAGGGTTGCTGGACCTGACCACAACAAACAGACGCCCGCATAGAACCGCAATATTACTGTCCAGTCCTGCATTAAGTTAAACATTATAAAACAGGATAATAATAATACATACGATTTATATAGCGCTTTTCTAAGTACTCAAAGTCGCTTTCCAGAGCAGATAAAAACAACGTTATTAGAACAGACTAATTAAAAAGGTTAAAACTATAAAAGAAAGGTAGAGGTAAACAAAAACAAAAGGGAGGGGCAGGGAGTCTGAAAAGGTGGGTTTTGAGTGTGGTTTTAAACATGGCGAGGGTGAGGGCAGCTCTGATGTGAGCTGGGAGTGAGTTCCACAGTGTGGGGGCAGCCGCCGAGAAGGCCCCGTCACCCAAGGTTCGTTTATTGAACGGGAGGGACGTGACGTTTGAGATGAGAGAGTGAGCGAGCGTGCTCGAGTGGGGGCTGTTTATTTGAGAGGAATTGCACAGAGAGAGAGAGAGAGAGAGAGAGAGAGAGAGAGAGATCTCTGTGTGTGCAGCGTGTGTGTGTGTGTGTGTGTGTGTGTGTGTGTGTGTGTGTGCCAGATTTTGCGAGAGAAATAAGCAACTAGGTCTATGAAAACATGCCCTACAAAAGCGACTAGGCCACATGAGCATGTTAAACCTATATACAAATACATCGGATAATTGAAAATAGCAGATGAAAATTGTAAAATATCTTCCAAATCCACACACATCTTGTATGGGGATCTATGGCACAACATATTTTCAGAAAGGGCGTCTGCGGACAAATACATATTATGTGTTGGTGTGTGCTGGTTTAAACAATTAGGAAACAAGGCCAAATAAGCAACTACACAAATAAGGCCAAGAATTAAGCTGGTTGACTTGTTTCAGAGAGAGAGAGAGAGATAGAGACATACAGAGAAATAGAGAATGAATTATTTAATGTCGAATCAATAGCGCCCTGTCTAGGTCTCGCGCATATCACGGGAG
Source organism: Gymnoscopelus microlampas (assembly GCF_963454915.1). Taxonomy (NCBI): domain Eukaryota; kingdom Metazoa; phylum Chordata; class Actinopteri; order Myctophiformes; family Myctophidae; genus Gymnoscopelus; species Gymnoscopelus microlampas. The sequence goes on along the minus strand of NC_139958.1, from coordinate 3,369,452 downwards.
CCTTAATTATTGCACGCTTTCATGAGACGCTGGTTAAAATGCATTGGAAAAAAACAAATGTATGTATCGGGTCTGGATAGCGTCCGAGTGAACTATCCTACAGTGTGTGATCCTGTGTCGGCGATCAATCTATAGTGTGAAAACCACAATGATATATGACAGCCGAATTCAAGAAATAGACTCCTGTAGTGTGACATGCTTAACGATCAGATGACTCCCCGACCACTTTAAAAGTCCTACAGTGTGTACCTGCCCTTAGGAGCTGTGCTCATATTAGACTCAGATTTATAACATTACTGTATGTTTTTTTTAAAATACTTTTTTTATGTTGTTTATTTTAAAGTGATTAATTGACACATTTCAACCAATACTAGTCAAATAAATATATGTTTGAAAATATACAGAAATGTACAAACATTAACATTTTGTAGAATTGTGTCGATATTGTACATGGGGCACAGATGGGGTCTCATCCTCTGTTTTGACGAAACATGCACACTTTATCCTGGCAAAGAAAAGGCATAGGATTAGTGTTGTGTATAAATGCAGATAACCACTAAAGCCCTATATACCTCATCGTAGGAAAAATTGCATAACTTGCAGATGTACAAGCTTGTGCATTGGCTATTCTTGCTATTTTTTGAACATTTAGGGGGAAAAAACATGCCCAAAAAAGTAGGACAAATGTCCTATCTTCAAGATCACGACTGGTAACTCTCCCAGGAGCATACCTTTCTCTCACAGGCATCTGCTGGATAGTTTCAGGCAAAGGTCGACCAAAGGTCTCTGGAAGGAAGAGAGTGGAAAGGGCAGACAGAAGAGCCAGAGAACCCAGCACTAGATATGGTAGATACTTGTAGTATATACCTGTATATGGAGAAGAGCACATTTTAATGACTTAATAGTTTAGACTGTGTGTGTAAGCAGAATGAATGTAACACACTTTGTAAAGCGATTTGGATAAAGGCGCTATAGAAATGCGAGACCATTTGCCAAGTACTGTGTCATATTGGTACACTTTTCTGTGCCAGTAACTCACTTCGGAAGTATCTGTTCAGATGCAATAGTAGTTATTACTACAAATAGTAATAGTTATTACTCTTTGACAGAGTAGAAGTTGACAGTGCAGATCTATATGGACAGAAACGTACTCAGTTGCATGAGATAGGGAGCAAGGATACCGCCCACTTTGGAAAACATGGCACAGGTGCCAACAGCTGTGTTTCTGATGACTGTTGGGTACAGCTCTCCGGTGTAGGCAAAAATGGTTTGGAAACTGGTGGAAATGCACAATTTACCCAGCATCTCCAGTGCTGTGGACAGGTTAGGTAAACCTAAGCAAACAGAAGAACAGAAGAGAAACAAGTAGAATAGATGCATGTATCTATCTATTTAGATATGTTGTGTGTATATATGTAATTGTGTACATATGTGCATGCAAGTGCTTCATATTACTGAATGTACAGTATATCCGAAATTTGCAATGATTAGCAGAATTTGTACACGCATGCACACGCGCGCGCAAACACACACACACACACACACACACACACACACACACACACACACACACACACACACACACACACACACACACACACACACACACACACACACACACACACACACACACACACACACACACACACACACACACACACACACACACACACACAGGTTTCATCTTTAGACTGAGAAGGAGTAGGCTAGTCTTGTTTCCTATATGATAAAGTCTCTACTGTCACCTTGTGGCACCAGTTGAATGCAGTTCAGCATTGCTCCTCCGAGAGCCATACTGAGTGCCACAGAAAGCCGCCTGGGAAGATACTGCAGCGCCAGCCAGCTGGAGACGGACGCCGGCAAACCCACGGCTGCCGAGATGAAACAGTTGAGAAAGCGGTCGCCGTGAAGACGGGATGTGTTCAGGGACAGAGCAAAGTAGCCAGTGTTTATAGTGAACCTGGGAGGGACACACACACACATGTACAATTTCTCCCTATAGATTCAGAACATTCACTAGAATACAGACCAAAACTGTACTGTACTTGAGTAAATGTACTTAGTTACTTTACACCACTGCATATGCTACGTCTATGTGTCTTAAGACATGCAAAAGAAGCACATACTTATAGACATACCCTTCTACAGTATGTGTGATAAGGTGAGTGCAAAACAACCTGTGGATACTCACCACACTAGGAAGAGTATGAGTGTTGTGTTTCTGGTTTTGGTGAACCTTAGCAGGTCTAGAACGCTGTGGCGCTCCTCTGAGTCACATTTGTCCTTTGCCATGTCACTCTGCAGCAGTGGTGGAAAAAGTACTCAAATGTTTTAAGTTAAAGTATCAATACTGCAATGTAGAAATACTCTGTAAAAGTCCGGAATTCTAAATTTACTTGACTAAAAGTACAACAATATTGTTGTGTATCAAAATGTACTTAAAGGGGCTACACCATGAATGTAAAAAGAAATATATTATATATAAATATTGCCCCCTAATACGTATTAAACAGGTTGTAAGCCTAAAAAAACATCCAGATATTTTTTCTCACAATCTGACTGTCTGTCATTCCAAGCTTTTTCAGCTGCAATACCAAAACGTCCTTTTGGGCAGAGGGGTGCTACTGAGCAATTCTGTCTGTCAATCATCACCAGATGGGAGACTTGAGCACTGTAATGTTGGGTCAGCTGGACAGACACTTCACAGGGATAATCAAGTGGGTTCCTACTTTCACCAACGTTTCGCTGATTCAACCCCACGACGTCTCCAGTAGGGTCGGCAGTGCTTTCTGGCGTCCCAGAAACACTTCCCTCAGCATCTGTCCAGCCGGCTTATTTGGGAGACCAGCTAGGGTCTTTCCTTTTCGGCCAAAGCCACTGGCTATTCCGCTCTGCCAGCCTGGAAAGTTCCTTGGTGGCCTGGCGTAGGACTTGTCCGCTCATGCCTAGGTCCTTCATCAGCCTCACAGTTGATGTTGTCACAAAGCCCCGACATGAGACTTCTGCTGGGCAGACCTTTGCTCTCCAGCCCCGCTGTTCTGCCTCTGCTGCAAGATCTGAGAATCGTACTGTTGTTGTTGTTGTCATGGTTGTCATGTCATCCATATAGGCCCTGATGGGCGGTAGCCGGATTCCAGACGTCAGCCTCTCACTGCCCACCACCCACTTGGAGGCTCTTATAATGACTTCCATTGCCATGGTGAATGCCAGTGGGAAGATGGTACATCCTGCCATTATGCCAATCTCCATGCGGTGCCATGTGGTGGTAAAGTCTGGCGTGGTGAAACAGAGCTGAAAATAGGACTTTACAAGGTGCTTGATGGTCTCGGGTATCCTAAAGAAATCAAAGGATGCCCAGAGGAAACTGTGAGGGACTGATCCAAAAGCATTTGCGACAAGACAACATGGAGATCCCTCTTCTCCTTCTTAGCAGTTTGGATTTGGTGCCAAATCATACTGGTGTGTTCAAGGCATCCAGAGAACCCTGGGATGCTTGCTTTTTGGACTGCTGTATCCACAAGGTTGTCCTCTCCAGATAGCTGGACACCCTCTGAGCTATGACGCTGAAGAAAATCTTACCCTCTACATTAAGCAGACTGATAGCGTGAAATTGGTTGATATCTGTGGATTCCTTCTCTTTTGGAAACAGGACTCCTCCTGACCTGCGCCATGCTTTGGGTATGATACCCTTCTCCGAGGCCACTCTCATTAGTCACCACAAAAAACGAAGAATATCCGGGGCATTCTTGTATCTCCATTTGGCTGATGAAGCTCTTGCCCCTTCACTGCGTGTTCCACCTCCCTCACTTGGGAGGATTAATGTCCATTTGATGTTCGGGTTCCTCGATTGGTGGAATGTCAGATGGAATAGCTATCTTCTCACACCTCTTGTCATCCGCATACATTCTTTCCAAATATGTTTCCAACTCCTGCCTTGATGTTTTCAGGTTTCCTCCCTTCCCTTTGGTGAAGAGAGTTTTCACGAACTTAAAGGGGTCCTTGAAGAAACGTGATCTTGCTCGTTCTCTCTTTTGCCGTGACTTTCACAGGTTCTATGCTCGTCTCAGATTGGTAGGTCGACTTTTGATGTTTCCCGGGAGGATGTTGATGCCCTCCTTCTCACTATCAGAAGCCTTCCTCCACTGCCTCTTGAGTTGCCTTCTCTCCCGGATCAGCTGGTCGATCTCCTGTTGTCGTCTGTACTTGCTCTCTAGTGCTGGTAACTTTCGCTGCTTGCTCCTTACTCCACACCGTTCTGCTTCGTATGAGTAGACGATGTCTCCCAGCTTGTCAAGCTGTCTTTCAACTGTGCCGCTCATTCTTTGTAGGACACTAGTCAGGTCTCTGTTTATTGTCTCCCATTGTTTCTTCTCTGAGGCTCCAGGCCATTTCACCCGGGGTATGTTTCCACTGATCTTCCTCTCCATTGCTGGTTTTGGCTGGATGAGCTCCATACATTCCTCTGCTTCCGCCACTGTCCTGAGTTTCCTTCTTCAGGGGGGCTGATGTCCTGCGAACTTTGGTGAGATTCTGGTGGCTGGACTTCATTCGACTGACTTGATTGACCTCTCAAGAAGTACATATCAATGTGTGGTCCCTGTCTTCCCTCCTGTCTTTCCTCCCTTGATGTATTTTCAGGCCCAGTGAAGATGTCACATTCCTCCAGCTGCAGGGACAGACCTGAAGCGTTTTCTCGGACGATGATGATGCGCATGTCTTCCTCGTAGACTTTTCCGTTCCAGGGTCTATTGTCATGTCATCCGTTTGCGAGTCTTCTTCCGCCCTCTCTCAGACTCTAGGGGTATTTCCTCTTGTATTTTGTTCATAGCTTAAAAAGTAACTAGTAACTGAAGTTTTCAAATGATTGTAGTGGAGTAAAAGTACAAGTATTGAAAATTGGAAATACTCCACTAAATTAAAGAAGACCTTCAAATTGTACTTAAGTCTCCCCGTGTCTCCTAGGGTAAGTACCCTAAAAAAAAACATGCAGTAATCCAGGTCTCTATACTGCCTCCCCCTGGTCAGCCGGGGCGCCTGATGGAGGGGAAAGGAACTGGTTGGAATAACGTGTTCCTTCCACGCGCTACGTCCAACCGGGGAAACTCCCCCCTGTCAGGTGATACACAGGCTTGTTAGCCCTCATGCATTGAAGGAGGCATGAGTTCAGCTCTGGGTTCTCCCTGGGTTGGCAGACGGAGAGTAGCGCCCAGGATTACTTAGACAATTGGCACTGGGTGATAAAATGGGATTACAAAATCGCGGAATACAATTTTAAAGAAATGTGATTCCCAGTGTTGGGGCCAGAAAATTGGGATTACAAATAGTATTTTATAGTGTTTAGGGAAGTGTTCACACAACACATGTATGTGGAATGGTTATTGTGAAAAATATGCTAGTGAAGAATTATATATATTAGAAATAAATGTAATTGAAAAGGTTTAACAGTATGACTTAAAGTCAACTTACATCATAACCTTCAAGGATGACCTGCGGAGCCTCTACGTTGTTCTTCTTAGCAGCTTCTCTCAGTACGGCCTCAGCCTCCTCTATTCTTCCCTGGGAGATCAGCCACCGAGGAGACTCTGGGATGAACCTGCCTCACAGGTAGGAGAGAGAAGGTCCACGCTTTGGTTATGGAACACAGTAGAGAGAGGTTCACGCTCAAACATTCGGAAGGGCTTTACCTCAAAAGCAATTCATGGTCCCATACAGGTGATTACAGAGAACAGAAAATATCATCCTTTTAAAATGTAATAATTTTAAGAGAAAAAGACGCCTCCAAAAAAACTGAAAAATCTATACTGAAAATGTTACGCAGATGCTCTTATCCAGAGGAAGTGCACAAGTGTATGCAATTTCAACGTAGTGCTTACCAGTAAAACGTGACTGATATTGTACTTCTAACAAGTGAGGGGCCCATTAGAAGGACAATAAGTCACCAGAACCAAAGACCGGTGTTTTCAATGAATCCATCATGGTTAAAATGTAGTGACACTGTGTTTGTATATGAAGGGGGCGTGTCAGATAAAATGAATATCAAATATCTAAATACTGAATCAAGCAGCTTTTGGGGTGCTCACAAAAGCCTGAGTAGACGTAAAAATGACCCCAAACATGTTTGAAAGTGAAATATCCCTTTAAGGATTCAGTACTTGTTCTTTTTCTCCTGTAAAATGAAAGAAAAAGTTATAAAATAAATAAATAAATACAAGAAAAATATTTTAGAATTTGAATTCATAAAAGAATGAAAGAAACTATTAGCATATATACAACAGTGAGCTGTCACAGGTAAAAGTGATAAATAATGTTATGTCCCCGATATTATAGGAAAAAAGTAGAAAAAAATGGCTCAGTAGTGATGGTTCGTCTACAATGACTGCAACTCACCACCAGAGGGGTGTGTAGAGCAGGGCAGGCAGAGATAAAGCCAGCAGAAGATACTTCCAGTCCCGTATGAAATAAGCAAAGAGAGGCAGCATCATGTAGCCAGAAGTAAAGAACAGATTCATTCCCAGAGACAAAAACAGGTAACGTACGTTTCCTGTCAAGATCTCAGTACCTGGAGGGAAGCAGAGGGAGAGAAATACACCAAAATAAAACACGTTTATCGGCTAGAGCTCCTCCGTTCCACAGCTTTCCATAAACCTAGACCATACATGGGCAACTGGCGGCCCGGGGGCCAAATGCAGCCCCACCTTCACTTAATGCGGCCTGAAGGTTAATATCGGAATACTGGTATATTATTGATTTCAGCTGTTACAATTCCAAACATGCAAACATGCACCGGCTTTAATTACTTCAGTCTATATTAGTAGCTTAATGACTAGTATTAAAATTCTACTGTCTTTATGTCAAATGCATTTGTAATTAAGTTCATAAAGTTAACATAAGTACAACTAAATGCATTTGAAATTAAATAAAAAGGTTACTTTTCAGGATTCCAATTCAAAAACATCAACAAAAAAAAAAATCTGGATTTTTGTTACTTTTGTGTGACATAGAATGGCGAAGTACGGCATTCATGTACGAAAAAAGAGATAAGAGGTGTCTGCTCGACAGTATATACATTGTGGCCCTCTGGAGTGAGAGTGGAAATATAGTGGCCCTCTCCATAATCAAAGTTGCCCACTCCTGACCTAGACACTGTATTTTGCAATCATATCGATATGCACAGTATGTCTAATGTATCGTTTCATTGCATTCCTTAAGCTGGAGTTGCAGGACGAAAATAGCAGATCTACAAGCTACCGTGCCGTGTTGTGAGCTTGTTGATCAGTTATTTTCAGCCAGTAGTTGTTGCATACCTAATACAAAAGCAGCAATATGGTTGGAGTTCTGTCCCAAAGCAACGACGAAGAAGAGAATAGAGAACACCGTCCACGAGGGAGAGAAGATTTGGACAAAGGTAAAAAGCATCTGGACTGCCATGGTTGCAAACATAACAGGCTTTCTTCCAAACCTAGGGAAGGAGACAATATTTGTCAACATGTGTTTTATTTTCTCTTTCTTTTGCAATTTACAATTTACATGTTAGCAGTGGTGGAAAAAGTACTCAAATGTTTTACTTAAGTAAAAGTAGCAAAACCACAATATGAAAATACTGTTATAAAAATAAAATAAATAATCATGCCTTGGGTTTCAAATACCTGTCTGAGATCTGTCCAGAGAAGAAGGATCCACACATAACTCCCAGATAGTACACTGAGGAGGTGAACGGTTGCTTCCACCGGTTGCTGCATACCAGGTCAAACTGCAGGTTGAGAATTTACAGTAAAGAAAGATTGACCAACCACCACTGACGCACGCACGCACGCACGCACTGACCTCCGTGACGATGGTGGACTGGTAGATGTCTTGGCTGTAGCTCCATCCGTCCACACAGCTCTCCTGTCTCAGTTCAGTGAGGTTCACGTCCCGACCGGGGATGTAGCCCAGAGCAGACAGGTTCCTGACCTCGTCCAGTCTGTACCGGTGGCATCGGCTCTGCTCCTCCTGTCCGTTCACCACCTTGTCAAATATAATAACCTCTATTACAGTGCAATAAGCTGTATGTATGGTATGTATGGTGACTAGGGATGCACCGATATGGAAATCCTGGTCCTCTACCGATACCGATGTTTATAAATAACAATTTGACCGATAACAGATAGCCGATACCGATTTTGCTTTGGTTGTTATTAATTAATTGTTATATACATTTTTTAAAAAGCAAATAAATCATCATAAATCATGATGAAAATCACAAATTCCATTTTGTACACTCTCAGAGTTATAGACCCCTTAAGTGTCCTTTTGCTTCATATCCGTCATTTAGCTGGGGACCCCCAGAACCCCCTCAAGGACCCCTGGATTTCTACAAACCTCTCCCTTGAGAACCAATGCATTAAACCATACTGTATATTAACATATGGAAACATATCGTAAAGAACAATACACTGGCGTCAGGTGCTCACCTCTACTGGGATGATGGCCTTGCGCCACTCTGCAGTTAGGTTGACATCTGGAACCAGGCAGTGGTGGCGGGGGGTGTCAGCCAGGAAGATGACAGAGAACGCACTGAAGCCATTGGGAATGGTGCTGGCACAGAGCAGGAAGAACACGATCTGCTGGAAGCGTCCCCACTGTCCAAGGAAGGCTGTGGTCTCCTCGTAGTCCTTCATGGCCAAAGACCCAGGAGTCTGAGAATCAAGAGAATCAAGAGAATCAAGATTCAAGAATCTCCTCTTCTTGCTGAAACTAAATACCTCATCAAGTCAGGTGATGTGTCAGACGCGTCAGGGAACAATGACGCCACGAAATACGAGCCGGTGGGTGCTTGTATTTCGTGGGGGCACTGCCCTCCCCGATGTCCAAGACCTCCTCATAATCCCTCTTAGTGCCAGGCTCAGGAATGTAGGAATGTAATAAGCGTGTACATTGGCACTTTAATGGAAATATATTTAGTGTTGTGGAAAAACGAGGGAGCCTAGTTTAGACCCCTGGGGGACCCCAGTACACATATAGGGTTTAATTACTTAAGGATTAAAAAGAAGGAGAGGGTTCATAAAAATGTAATATCATCACACGCACCAAGCTTATACATAATAAACTTCTCAAATAGGAAGAGTACTTTTTTCAACAGTTTGTATATCCTCTTAAGACCCAAGCTCTTGTTTGGTATGCATTTTCTATTTCTCTTTGCTATTTGGACTTATTGGGACCTGGAGTCTAAAAACTAAGCATCATCTTTTTAAATAATGTCTTTTTGAGAAAAATGATGTCCACATACACGGACCCGGTCTGAATTTCAATAGAACACTAAGTGAACAAATAGTGTAAATTAAAGTGAGTCAAACCATGTGAGAGTACCTCAGTCTATTTTAGGAGTGTTTCCTGTGAAGCTGTGTGTTGGTGCAGGTGGATGTGGTGTGGTTACAGAGAGGAGCTTATCCACCAGTGCTTCTCAAACTGTTTCATGTCAAGGACCCCTACATTAATTTAGCCGCGGACACCCATCTGAAAATATGGGACCCCCATACCACATTTCTGGTGTTACAAATGTAAAAAAAAAAAACATTTTTCAAAATATGTCATGATTTGTTTTTAAATAGCCGATATAGGGTTAAACTGATTTTGACATATCACATTTTTTGCTGGGGAAACCCACTCAAGGACCCCTGGGGGTCCCCGGACCCCACTATGAGAACCCCTGCATTAGACCACAGACCACCATAACTCTGAGAGTGTACAAATGGAACCAAATGGACCCATAAGGGTCCATTTGGTTCCTAACTATCAAATCATTTGGGGCCACCAATATCACACTCTGCTTCCCGTCCCTCACTCTCGCGAGTGTGGGATCTATGAGGGACAGTGGGGGAAAGGCGTACAGCAGGGTCCTGGGCCACTAGTGTGCTAGTGGTTCTCAAACTTTTTCATGTCAAGGACCCCCAAATTGACACTTATCAGCCCGCGGACCTCCTTTTGAAAAGATATGCCAGGGACTCCCATAAGAGAAGATTTTTTACGGCTCTCTAGCAGTGATTCTCAACCATTCTAATTTCAATGACCCCCAGTTTGACATGCATTAGGGCTACGGACCCCCATTTAATGGCATTTCTATCTCTGGGACCCCAATTTATATTGTAAAATCTATGTTTTTTTAATTTTCTAAACATTGGAATTGTCTCATTGAGACAGAGCACGTCCGCATTCCATTCTTACAGGATAGACAGAGCACCTCCGCATTCCATTCTTACAGGATAGACAGAGCACTTCCGCATTCTATGCATACTTATTCTTATCAGTGTGACGTCGTCTGTTAAGGGGTCTATAACATCATGTTAAACTGTGCTAAACGAACCCACAATGTTAAACTTAAAATAAAGGAAACTACTCAAAATAGCTGGACCAAAATAAAGACATTAAATACAATACTTTTGACCAAGAACATCTTATAGAACAGTTTTTTTTTTTGCATAAATCAATAATATTTCAATCTACTACACAAGCACTTGTGGGTTAACTTCTTTCAACCTGGCATCCCTATTTTGAACATGTCATTATAGCTGAAAGTTTTTCTAAATTACTCAAACTCAAACTATTTATTTATTTAGTAAGCTTTCAAAAAAATAGTGACAATATAGATCTGAGCTTCCCAGCTAGCAAGGGGCTGCTACTGCCGGCGTCACGCTGGTACTTTAAGGACGAAGTCTCGCGCATTGGGAAACCGGGTATCGATGTGATCAATACCCGGTTTCCTCCTCTGCGGGCAGTGCTACTGTGCATTCCGCCCGGTGACACCACTGCTGCTTTGCCTTATCCTACTATCCTACTATAATTCTAGTAACCTCTGTCCGTCTGTAGTGGTGTCACAACCCGTAGTGGTGTCACAACCCACAACCCTCTGATTTGGACACACATCCATTGACCATTACCATCTGAACGCAACTGTGAAGCCCGTTTTTCAATTTCATCAAATCTCAGCTTCTTATTAGCGTTTATGTGTCAAACAATGTCGCCTCCCGGGTTGCCAGATCATGTGCGCATATCCCCCCACGGCTGCGTCGACCGGGTATGGTCTAGTTTATATTACTGCTACAACTTCCTTTGCTGGGGTTTCATATTGGCCGTGGATCGCAGCCTATCAGCTCCTCCCCTGTCGCTGGCTCTACGCCTTAATGTGGGTCATATGTTATTGTATTCCTGTTTTATTATTTCCCAAAGTTGTTTTTATTTATTTGGATCCATATAGAGCATCGCAGTTGCACAGAATCCGGGTGCCGGAAGTAAATACTCAATGCATTTTTCCCATTGACTTTTCCAAAAATATTTATATCAATGAATTTAAGCCTAGAATCAAGCCATCCAGGATGCTGGTGAATCATGACCATAAAACCTTTTTTTCTGTGATTTTTTAAAATTTTATAATTAATGATATGATATACTATGTTTAATAAATACCCTTTGTTTTGCCGTTTTCAAAAATTTTTTTTCACAGAATCAAACGTTTTATGGTCATGATTCACCAGCATCCTGGATAGCTTGATTCTTGGCTTAAATTAATTTATATAAATATTTTCGGAAAAGTCAATGGGAAAAATGCATTGAGTATTTACTTCCGGCAACTGGAAGTGGGCGGGAACTGCGACGCTCTATTGCACCTAGTACAGGCTATTAGACGCCTCCCACTGCTTCTGGTGTGTGTTTTTCAAACTGCATCAGTACATTAGAGGGCTGAACCTCTAAAGTAGTCATTTCTGATCATGTCCTTCCTTGTCACTCCTAATGAGAATCATAGCATCCTTAATCCTGTCACCTCCAGCTGCGCCTCCTGTCTTTTGGTCAGAGCCACCTCTTCCAAGCCGTACAGCATGGCTGGTCTCACTACCGTCCTATACATCTCACTCTCGCTGGTTCCCTTCTGTCACAGATAACTCCTGACGCTTTTCCTCCATCCGTTCCACCCTGCCTGTACTCTACTCTCTTCTTCACCTCTCCTCTGCACCCCCCATTACTTTGGATAGTTGACCCCAGGTATTTAACCTCCTTAACCTTTGTCACCTCTACTCTGCTCTACTTGCATCCTCACTGTTCCACTGTCCTCTCTCTCTCGGGCAACGATAAAAAAACATTGAAAACATTTTAATTTTAATTTGTAACTACTAGAACCAACATGATACTTAAGGTATGTGTCCAAATACTGGCCTCTTGTGACCAGGTAGTAGTATTATTTTCTCTAGACCTACATGAGTACAATCAGGCTGTGTTTGTGTCAAATGACTGGATAAATATTAAAACATGTAACAGTGGATTTACATGATTGGCATAACAGATTATTTACATGATTCGAGACTCCTATTCACAAGGTTCACATAAAAGAGAATCATTATCCTATAACTACAACCACTTAAATAGAATACATGAATATAACGTTACTCACTATTAACAGTAGCAGGTGTTCTCACACACAGGCTGAGGAGAATCAGCAGCAGCACAATCACAAGGACTGTGACAATCCAATCCAAAACGATACATCACTTTGTGCTGTTGACTTTGTTGGTTGAATAGAAATTGAAAGCAAATGAGATCATCGCCATCATCATCATTTAAAAAAATCATCAGAATTGGTTCACTCATCAGCGTCTAGGTAAAATCACAACAACTAACAACACATTTAGTTTCACATGATCAGTGAAAGTAGGTGTGTTAGTGTTACCTTTACAATAGATTTCAGCTGGTTTGACTTTCTTAAGACTTCCGGTGGACACAGTCTCTGATGTTCAAATGATCTTTTGTGCAAACCAGAGTCATTTCCAGGTCCTACAATCATAATCAAAACTTACTTTAGTGTTTGAGAGTTTGTTTCCTCACTATTGCAGTGAACCTGCACTATGGGTGACGCTGACAATGACGTGTGTCAATCACAGACTGATGGCTCATCTGATTGTGACTGACAGACGGAGCGCTGATCAATCGCGGCTGGACATGATTGTTTTGAAGGTGAAGGGACACCAGTGGCGTGCACAGACATTTTGAGGGGCAGGTGCTCGAGTACATTTCGAGTGGTTATGGTAAAAAGAAAAATCATATCACATAAAGAATTGGCGGACCCCCTGTAGTAACTCTGAGGACCCCCTAGGGATCCCGGACCCCCTGTTGAAGACCCCTGCTGTAAACTGAAAAAAAAAAGTTTTTTTCCCCTTTTTTTCAAAAGGGCACTTCTGGTCAAGAGGGCAAAGGGCAGGTGCTCTAGCACCACTGAGAGTCTATCTGTGCACGTCCCTGTGGGACACTATAAAAGTGTGAACTCAGAAGAGACAGGGATTTCCGGAGAGCGGAGCTCAGTCCACGCTATACAGGCGAAGCCAGCTGAGCTATCTGTCTTGCACTCACTGTTGGGGGGTGAGTGCCGCTCGCGTGCCGTGTAGGGCTGCCGGCGGTGAAGATAGATAGGAGGGCTAGGGCCAGGTTGCCGTGTTAGGCAGGGCGAGACATTAGTATAGCGGGGGACTAAATAGGAGTGCTTTTCCGCTCTTCAGTTTTGCAGTTGTCTCCTACGGTCAACGGAGACTACTACGACTACTACTATTTAAATAAATAAAGTATCCTGTTAACGTGACATTGGAAGTTCTGCCTCCGTTAGTAATGTTTACAGTAGAAATATTATGTGGGCGGGCTCTTTACATTCCTCATACCTGAGACGAGGTTTACTACACTATTTTCAATCAGGAATGTCATACAAAAACATCTTAAATACAAAATAATGTGCAGAAGAGACTGGAGTGACGAGATGTCTTATGGTGTCAATGTGACTTAAAGACAAAGCAAACAAAACAGTTGTTTACCTCCTCTGTAGATTTCACATCTGTCTTCTTGTTCTCCATGACTCTAAGTGTGCCTCCGCTCCTCTTTGTAGTTCTGAATCTGAAGCCATCTGTAACAAGTGAAGTGAAAACCGTCTGCTTTATTCCCTGTCATGTGGAAATGGTGTTACATTCAAACTTTTGAATGGATAAATATTAGTAGCATATAATAGGAATGAATTAGGATATGGAATTAGGAAATACAGTAGAGGAAAACTGGGAAGATTATTCAACCACTAAAACAAGTACAGAAAATTACTCCATTGACAGTTTCCAATAAAATAAAAAACTGATCTGATCTCAATTCCAATTCATTGTCCATTATGTCTAGAAATGTGGAAATAGGTTCATGGGTTAAATTAATATAAAATTGAGTTCCTATAGAGGTCTTTATCCACTTCAATGTCCAGAATGCTGGTTTTACAGTAAATGGATGTCATTGCAGTCTCATATTAACATTAATTTTTTTCCCCATTAGAAAATGATACATGAGTAACAAAGACCGAAGTAAAATATGGAGTAAATTCTTAAATAATCTTATATACAGTAGTTACTATATAAAATACAAAATGCAAAGTGTAGACTCAAAACTGCAGAAAAAAATCACTCAGCCTTTTCTCCAGCAGATCTTCTTTACAAAGAATACAGAAGAGTGTCTATTAAATATACAACAACATTCACCTGTACAGTAGACAGACACCAGTCCTCCAACACACTGGCCCAGGACCGTCTCACACTGCCCAAGACTGGACTCAGAGCCCTGGGCAACGGACTGGTAAACTTCTGACCCAGTTCTTCCATGTTTTTTAAAGAACACCATTGCCACAGCCCAGCTCTCTGCAAACTACAGTTTGCAGAGAGCTGTATTTGTGAATGTTTGTCATCCCAGTGATCACCACACACCCTGATGCCATCGATCTCCACCTCACCAAAACAGTATGGTAAGCTAACCACAGGGTTATCTGGGGAAAACAGAAACAAATAATCAACAAAATCAAATAAATCGCCAATCCCACCACAACCACACAGATCTGTCACAGTCTGAAGAAAACACATCAAGGAGTCACGTATAGAGAAATATAAGCCATACATCCACTGGGACTGATGAGGCCTGAATAACCCTCATCCAATATCAATAAAAAATAAACTGTCCTTTCCCCCACTTAAACATCAATCAGTCTTGATATTAATCACTGTGGGGATTTTACATGTAAACCATACAACCGACGTTTGCTTTATAAGCTCTAGCCTTTGATTGCCTTTCAATAAAAGCACATTTGATAGACATACGTATCACCTAAATGTTACTGATTAGAGAGAATTTTATATTTTTGTAATCAGTTCATTATTTCCTGAATAATCGATGAATAAAACTCAAGTGTGTAATTTGGAGAGCATTGCTATGACTATCATCTTATATAAACACAATTGACATAAGGAATTGACACTCTCACCTCTGCACTTCAGAGATTTGTTGAGAATTAGGTGAGAGGGAGACCTCTAATGTTGTGCCGTTGTGCGCCCTGGCCGTCTGTCCATTGCAGGCGCGCCCTACCAAACCAAGTTGGCATTGCGGGTGATTTTAGATTCCACCATGCCTTGTCCCAAACGTGTGTGGGTAAAATAGCAATTTTGGGGATAATGCAACAACACGCCCACGGCCACACCTCCAGTCGCAAATAGTGGAGTCGGCATAATGAATAGTGGGTATAGAAAAAGCAAAATAGCGTTTATGGACAGTGCCAGCTCCCTTACCCCTAATTCACGGGTAGTGGGAAGTAAATCACGGGTAGTGGGCCGCGGGTGTGGGTATAGCAGTGGTAAAAATAGGGGCCCAAATTTACCTAAAATAACCGTTCTACAAGCTCACAACACTACGCAACACAATACGTTGTGAACTTGTAGATCTGCTTTCACCGAATGTTCGCCCCCCAGAATAGGGAATCTTGGGTTCATGTGGTTCAGGGAGTAAGATCATGTTGAAGAATGATGTATAAACATTTGACCCAGACATGGCGGCTCACTGTCTTTTGTTTCCCTCAGGTGTTGTAAAAGGAAACGTTACAAACTCCCTCAGACTACAGGAGAAGAAGAAAGCATCAACGAGACATTGTGAAAGCAAGACTTCTTCTGCGATACAGTGCATTCAGTTAGGAGCTGTGCTCATATTAGACTCACATTCATAACAGTACTCTATGTTTTGGGGAAAAGACAGTGGTAAACTGGCATCTATGGATTTTTGTTTATGTCGTTTATTTTAACATAATAAATTGACACATTTAAACCAATACTAGTAAAATAAATGTACGTTTGAAAATATACAGAAATGTACAAACATTAAAGATTTGTAGAATTTAGTTGTAGATGGGGCACAGATGGGGTCTTGTCTTCTGTAATGACGAAACATGCACACTTTATCCTGGTAAAGAAAAGGCAAAGGATTAGTGTTGTATATAAATGCAGATAACCACTAAAGCCCTATATACTTCCTCGTAGGAAAAATAGCATATCAAATGTCCTATCTTTATTTCCAAGATCACGACTGGTAATTCTACCAGGAGCATACCTTTCTCTCACAGGCATCTGCTGGATAGTTTCAGGCAAAGGTCGACCAAAGGTCTCTGGAAGGAAGAGAGTGGCCAGGGCAGACAGAAGAGCCAGAGAACCCAGCAATAGATATGGTAGATACTTGTAGTATATACCTGCATATGGAGAAGAGCACATTTTAATAACTTAAAGGAGCTACACCATGATTTTTTAAAAATAATAATAATATTTGATATCATATTGTTTATGTCCCTCAAACGTTTTTCAAAAGGTTTGAGCCTAAATCAAGCCTCAGATATACTCATTCCAACTAACTTCTCTCTGGCTTATAAAGCACTTTCACCTGCAATACCACATTGTCCTGTTTGGCACGGGGCGCTATTGAGCCAGTTTGTATGCATGTCATGTCCTGGTTCTGTGTGGAAAAAGTAAAAAAAAAAAATAAGAAAAAATTTATAATTTTTTTTTATACATTTTAAAAATCCAAAAAAAAAATGTTTGGATTTTTTTTTTTTTGTTAGAACTGAAAAACGGGAGGAATTGTTCCCAGACGTGACGTAGGGTGGGGGAACAAATCTGACGGACTGTTTTCAGACCAATTTACATGAAAACCACAGATAGCCTATGAAAGCCTGCATGCTCAAAGTCGGGTATTTGTTGGAACAGAAGAGAGGTGGGGGAGACCAAAAACACACAAAAATGAAAAAAAAGTTAAAATTCATGGTGTAGACCCTTTAATAGTTTAGACTGTGTGTGTATGCAGCATGTGCATGGGAGTTCACAAGTGTTGAAGTACCAATATTTCTGTCAGGAAACGCCTAATTAATTAACTCATTATTGCATATATGGAGATAGCAATTATAGTTTGACTTGGTGGTACGCTTCCACTCTTGGGGATGCTCCCTGCAGCAGCACTACACAGGGTGTACACACATTTATATCAATACATTTTCTAACCCCCCCCCCCCACTGAGATAGAGCAGAATCTACACAGCTGGAGGCTGGGGTCGGAGGAGATCTTTTCCCATAGTAGCAGCAGCAGCAGCAGTAGATTTGATGGGTCAGGAACGATGGGATAAGCTTCACTGCCATCAAGTATAAGTCAAACTATTCAAGAATCTATGTAGATCTTAAAAATCCCAACCGTAGACCTGTGTCATTTGATGGTTGTCTGCACCATCGGTGTGTGAATGGGTGAATGTAACGCACTTTGTAAAGCTATGTGGATAAAGGCGCTATAGAAATGCGAGACCATTTGCCAAGTACTGTGTCAAATGTGTACACTTTTCTGTGCCAGTAACTCACTTTGGAAGTATCTGTTCAGATGCAATAGTAGTTATTACTACTAATAGTAATAGTTATTACTCTTTGACAGAGTAGAAGTTGACATTGCAGATCTATATAAACATAAACGTACTCAGTTGCATGGCATAAGGAGCAAGGATACCGCCCACTTTGGAAACCATGGAACAGGTGCCAACAGCTGTGTTTCTGATGACTGTTGGGTACAGCTCTCCGGTGTAGGCAAAAATCACTTGGAAACTGGTGGAAATGCACAATTTACCCAGCATCTCCAGTGCTATGGACAGGTATGGTAGACCTAAGCAATACAGAAGAATAGAAGAGAACAAAGTAGAATAGATGCATGTATCTATCTATTTAGATATGCTGTATGTGTGTATTATATTTATGTATGTATGTATTTGTGTACAGTATGTGCATGCAAGTGCTTAACATTACTGAATGTACTGTATATCCAACAATTACAATGATTAGCAGAATATGTACACACGCACGCACGCACGCACGCACACACACACACACAATTCTGAATGGCATTGGTTTTATTTGGCATTAAGGCCAAGTTAGCCACTCTTGGAACTTGGCCTTCCTCGTTTAGATAAGATTACGTTCCAAAGCTGTATGGAATGCTGTTAAGGATGACATTTTGTTTTATCTTTAGACTGAGAAGGAGTAGTCTTTTAACTTCCAACATTCATTAGTTTCCTATGATAAAGTCCCTACAGTCACCTTGTGGCACCAGCTGAATGCAGTACAGCATTCCTCCTCCGAGAGCCATACTGAGTGCCACAGACAGCCGCCTGGGAAGATACTGCAGCGCCAGCCAGCTGGAGAAGGACGCCGGTAAACCCACGGCTGCCGAGATGAAACAGTTGAGAAAGCGGTCGCCGTGAAGACGGGATGTGTTCAGGGACAGAGCAAAGTAGCCAGTGTTTATAGTGAACCTGGGAGGGACACACACAGTAACAGTCTTTGTCCCAGCAGTAAGTACTGATCAATGATGACAGATGGATGGCTAGATGGATTGGCAGATAGATAGATAGATAAGCATGCATATAGGAATAAATAAAAACTAGAAAAAGTGCTCCTCGGAGCACAGGTCTCCGCCAGGTCAGGTAGGCTATTGTGGCCTCCTGGTGGCGCTATAATAGGCCAATGTGAAAAGGGTGCCATTTCTTCTTACGACAATCGGACACTGCAATCATGATTTGAGGCATTTTGTTAAAAACATTTGTTTTGCTAAATTGGACCTGCTGGTGGCGCTATAACAGGCCAATGTTAAAAGGGTGGCATTTGTTCCTCAACATAGTGTGAATGTGCGTGCAAAGTTTCACCGCAATCGGACGGTGCGTTCAGGATTTGCAGAATTTTGTTCAAAACAAGCCAATAATGCAAACTTTAGATGTCAATCTTAGCCAATCAGGATGGAATATGAAAAATCAAACACATCCGTCTTGATCACATGACTATAGAGATCATGTGTACCGATGTGTAGACCGACAGAGGTAGAGGTTCTGAATTGGCATCCAGGGAGTGTGTGCGCACAGTTTCGCTGCGATCAAGCCAACGGTGCCGGAGATTAGCTGGTCACAGACGGACGGACACACGGACACACGGACGGACGGACGGACAAGGGGAAAAACATACTCTCTCGCCTTTCGGCCTGGTGGAGACAAATATATAAAAATATTTTGAAAATAGCAGATTTACAAGCTCACAATGGGTCGCATCGCAACGCATTGAGAGCTTGTAGATCGGCTATTTTCAAATGGCTGAAATTGTTATAGGGCTGTGGGTAATGTATGTTCTCTTTTAAATAATAATCTAAATCTAAAAAGTAACTAGTAACTTACGTTTTCAAATAATCGTAGTGTAGTAAAAACAATATTTGAAGTAGTGGAGTAGAACTATAAGTACTGAACATTGGAAATACATTACATTACAGTCATTTAGCAGACGCTTTTATCCAAAGCGACTTACAATAAGTGTATTCAACATAGGTAGGGAACGAAACTACTAATCACCAGAAGTCTGAAGTGCATTTCCTGCAAAAACAAGCAACTAAGAGCATACCTACCGCTATGGTATAAGTGCAATATATCAGCTACCTACTTTCTTAAACAGATGAGACAAAATAGCAAAATCAAATGAGCACGAGCAAAAACAAATAAGTGTATCGACTAAACAAGATCAAAATAAAACAATACAACAATAAAACAAGAGTTCGTACAACTAGTTAACAACAAGTAGGCCAGGCAAAGAGGAAGGGTAGTGTTTCCTGAAGAGGTGGGTTTTCAGCCTGCGGTGAAAGATGGGCAGTGACTCTGTCCTGAAATCAGTGGGAAGTTCATTCCACCACTGTGGGGCCAGAACAGAAAAAAGTCATGACCGTGTCGATCGACCAGAAGGACCCTGGTGGCAGACCGAAGTGGTCGGGCAGGGGTGTAAGCATCGACCATAGCCCGGAGGTAAGAAGGAGCTGTTCCTTTCACTGCCCTATAGGCTAGCACCAGGGTTAGCCTATATAATCCAGTAAAGTAAAAGTACCTCAAAATTGTACTTTAGTACTGTACTTGAGTAAATGTACTTAGTTACTTTACACCACTGCATATACTACGTCTATGTGTCTTAAGACATGCAAAAGAAGCACATACTTATAGACATACCCTTCTACAGTATGTGTGATAAGGTGAGTGCAAAACAACCTGTGGATACTCACCACACTAGGAAGAGTATGAGTGTTGTGGTTCTGGTTTTGGTGAACCTTAGCAGGTCTAGAACGCTGTGACGCTTCTCTGGGTCACATCTGTCCTTTGCCATGTCACTCTGCAGCAGTGGTAGAAAAAGTACTCAAATGTTTTACTTAAGTAAACAGTATCAATACTGCAATAAAGAAATACCCTGTTACAAGTAAAAGTCTGGAATCCTATACGGACTTAGTTACTTTACGGCACTGCTCTGCAGGACACAAAGCATCAGCCTCCCTCTCAGTTCATTGTGTATTCTCCCTCCATGCCAAAATGTTATGTGTCTACGCTGTCATCAAAGACAAATGTGAAGTCAATTATAATGGTGGCTGTCTATTTGTGAACATAATGTTAGATGTAGCAGGGCCCTTTATACTGTGTCTATTTGTGAACATAATGTTAGATGTAGCAGGGCCCTTTATACTGTGTATATTAGGCTTCATGTCTTGAACTCCAAAACGTCTGTGCACAATGCTTTTTGAAGGGTTTTTAGTGACATCTCCAGTGGTAGCTACAGTACGTGGTCATTACAGCATCTGTTAGAAATGTGATTCCCAGTGTTGGGGCCAGAACATTGGGATTACAAATAGTATTTTATAGTGTTTAGGGAAGTGGTCACACAACACATGTAATGTGGAATGGTTATTGTGAAAAATATGCAAGTGAAGAATTATATATATTAGAAATAAATGTAATTGAAAAGGTTAAACAGTATGACTTAAAGTCAACTTACATCATAATCTTCAAGGATGACCTGCGGAGCCTCTACGTTGTTCTTCTTAGCAGCTTCTCTCAGTACGGCCTCAGCCTCCTCTATTCTTCCCTGGGAGATCAGCCACCGAGGAGACTCTGGGATGAACCTGCCTCGCAGGTAGGAGAGAGAAGGTCCACGCTTTGGTTATGGAACACAGTAGAGAGAGGTTCACGCTCAAACAGTCAGAAGGGCTTTATCTCAAAAGCAATTCATGGTCCCATACAGGTGATTACAGAGAACAGAAAATAACATCCTTTCAAAATGTAATACTTTTAAGAGAAAAATAAGTCTCCAAAAAAAGAAAATAACCTTCAAATCTATACTGAAAATGTTACGTTATAATTTAGTCATTAAGCAGATGCTCTTATCCAGAGGAAATGTGTATTCAGTTTCAATGTAGTGCTTCAAAGAAGGATACAAGTTAAACGTGACTGATATTGTACTTCAAACGCGTGAGGGGACCGTGTTAAAAAAAATAATCTGTAAAAAATATTTTTGAAAATGAACAAATAAATAAAATAAAATAAAATAAATGAAAAGTAAGTCATTGAAAAAACACGGCCCCTCACATATTAGAAGGAGAATCTGTCACCAAAACCAATGAATCCATCATGGTTGAAATGGAGTTACAATGGGTTTGTATAGGAAGGGGGCGTGTCAGATAAAATGAATATCAAATATCTAAATACTGAATCAAGCAACTTCTGGGGTGCTCACAAAAGCCTGAGTAGACGTAAAAATGACCCCAAACATGTTTGAAAAGTGAAATTTATCCCTTTAAGGATTCAGTACCTGTTATTTCTCTCCTGTAAAATGAATTAAAAAGTTATACAATAAATAAATAAAAGAAAAACCCTTTAGAATTTGAATTCATAAAAGAATGAAAAAAATATTAGCATCTATACTACAGTGAGCTGTCACAGGTAATAGTGATAATATTAAGTCCCCAATATTATGAGTAAAACACTACTACTGGCTCAGTAGTGATGGTTCTTCTACAATGACTGTAACTCACCACCAGAGGGGTATGTAGAGCAGGCAAGGCAGAGATATAGCCAGCAGAAGATACTTCCAGTCCCTTATGAAATAAGCAAAGAGAGGCAGCATCATGTAGCCAGAAGTAAAGAACAGATTCATTCCCAGAGACACAAACAGGACACGTACGTTTCCTGTCAAGATCTCAGAACCTGGAAGGAAGCAGAGGGAGAGAAAAACACTAAAATAAAACACGTTTATCGGCTAGAGCTCCTCCGTTCCACAGATTTCCATAAACCTAGACCATACATGGGCAACTGGCGGCCCTGGGGGAAATGCGGCCCCCACCTTCACTTAATGTGGCCCGCAGGTTAATATTGGAATAGTGGTATATTATTGATTTCATCTGTTACTATTCCAAACATGACCCGCTTTAATTACTTCAGTCTATATTAGTAGCTTAAAGACGCACTGAAGTGACATTTTCGGTCATTTTATTCTGAAGGTTCAGCCCGAAACGTCGGCTCAACGACTCTAAACCAATCAGAAGGTCCCATCCCTTCAGGCTATGGGACGTTGGATCTCAATCACTTCAGCCGTGCTGGCACACGGCTAGTGTTTGTTTACAAGTGAGAGAGAGACGGCCAGTGAAGCACGTTTGCTACTACCTGGCTTATTTCTAACCTATAATGTTTTCAGATACATATTTTAGTGTGCAGATGAAGTTTAAAATGAGTAATACACTCATCTTCAATGAGATTCAAAACGGAGTATCTCTGTAATTAAAATCAGCTGTGTTTGAAGAACGTGCAGCTATGGGAATCAAACAGGTGCATGTAATCAAGATTCATTTATATTCGTGAAGGCTGTATTATGTCATCACGCAGCACGTTTTCGTTTACAGGAAGTAATTAAGATTGGCTTTTTAGGGACTTTAGATGTAAAAATACACAAAAATGTTTTTTTTTCATTTTTTTTGGCATCTATTGTAAGGTATGCCCATATGATGACCACGGATATGCTCTAAAAGTGTGAAAAACATATTTTTCATTTCAGTACACCTTTAATGGCTAGTATTACATTTCTATTGTCTTTTTTATGTCCAATATATATTTAAGTTCATACGGTTAACATAAGTATAACTAAATGCATTTGAAGTTAAATAAGAATATTACTTTTCAGGAGTCCAATTAGAAATAGCAAAAATAGCCAATCTACAAGCTCAACACGTGTCGCAATGCGACGCGTTTTGAGCTTGTAGATCGACAACTTTTCTACTTTTGTGTGACATAGAATGGCTTAGTATGGCATTCATTTACGAAAAAAAAAAGATAAAATACGGGGATAAGAGGTGTCTGACCGATGCAATGTGGCCCTCTGGAGTGAGAGTGGAAATATAGTGGCCCTCTCCATAATCAAAGTTGCCCACTCCTGACCTAGACACTGTATTTTGCAATAATATTGATATGCAAAGTATGTCTTATGTATCATTTCATTGCATAACTAATGCTGGAGTCGCAGGCCAAAAATAGCAGATGTACAAGCTACCGTGCCGTGTTGTGAGCTTGTTGATCAGTTATTTTCAGCCATGACTCGGTCGCACAACAAAGTATAAATCAGGTTTAAATAGTAGGCTACATGTTACATTCAGCACATTCCCATCCATTCTCAACATGTGAGTTAGCATGGTTCCAGACCA
This sequence comes from Gymnoscopelus microlampas, assembly GCF_963454915.1. Lineage (NCBI taxonomy): Eukaryota > Metazoa > Chordata > Actinopteri > Myctophiformes > Myctophidae > Gymnoscopelus > Gymnoscopelus microlampas. The sequence continues at coordinate 3,345,584 of NC_139958.1, read as the reverse complement.
TAGACCTCTGAGTGGACTGCCCCTCTTGGTCTGGTGTTGTAATGTGAACCTAGGATTTATTCGGTACAAAAAGTACCGTCCAATGAGAGTTGGAGGTGGGGGTGAGTCTAACGACAAGCCAATCAGCGAATATCTGCTAAAGCAAGCTGTGCGATGACGTCAGATGTAGGCGGATCCGTGGATTTCTTGTGATTGGTTTAGGGAAAGTCGAATCCCCTCCCCCTTGTAATCGCCGACACTGAGCTTCAGTCTGATAATCAGGCTACATGGGAGTAGTTGTTGCGTACCTATGACAAAGGCAGCCATATTGTTGGAGTTCTGGCCCAAAGCAACGATGAAGAAGAGGATAGAGAACACCGTCCACGAGGGAGAGAAGATTTCGACAAAGGTAAAAAGGGTCTGGACTGCCATGGTTGCAAACATAACAGGCTTTCTTCCAAACCTTAAAAAAAAAAAAAAAAAAGAGACAAAATTAGCCACCATGTGTTTTGTTTCTCTTTCCTTTGGAATTTATATGTCCATACACATCTGGACAAAGGGTCAAACTGTTAGTTATTATTGGTGAATTATAAACCAGATAGACCAACGATAACACAGGATAACTGACCATCCTGAAGGTCAAAGGGTGCAGTCACATGACCATGACTTTCTCCTCATGTCACACATTGGCATTGGAGGACAGTAACGGTGTACACTTACTTGAGTACTGCACTTAAGTACATTTTATGAGTATCTGTATCTATGAGTATTTTTTTGATAAACCTTTTTGAATACTTTCACTCCACTACATTTCAAAGACAAATATTTTACTTTTGACTCCACTGCAACTCTAGGAAGGCTGTGAAGTACTCAATAATTTCAGGCCATTTCCCCACAAGCCTGAAAAGACGGAGTGTCATGGGTCATTATTAAATCCTCATGCCATGGGTTTCAAATACCTGTCTGAGATCTGTCCAGAGAAGAAGCATCCACACAAAAGTCCCAGTAAGTACACTGAGGAGGTGAACGGTTGCTTCCACTGGTTGCTGCATACCAGGTCAAACTGCAGGTTGAGAATTTACAGTAAAGAAAGATTGACACTTGCGGATGCACCTTTGGTTAAAATACATTTGTATTCACTTAAGTTATGGATTGTGTAGCGTTAACTTGAAAGTGTAAACACATGCACGCACGCTAGTGGTGGAAAGTAAGTAAGTACATTTACTTAAGTACTGTACTTAAGTACAATGCTGAAGTATTTGTACTTTACTGGAGTCTTTCCAATTTTCAATACTATTACTTCTACTCCACTACATCTCAGAGGCAAATATTGTACTTTTACTCCACTACAATTATTTGAAAACTTTAGTTAGTTACTTCGTAGATTTTAATTATTATTACAAAACATACATTAACCATTTCGGCCATTTGATAATAGCCGATCTACAAGCTCACAATGCGTTGCGATGCGACACATTGTGATATTGTAGATTTGCTATTTTTAAAAGATTTTTATGGGACGTTCTGCATAATGAGTACTTTCAACTTTTGTACTTTAAGTGTATTTTGATACCAATACTTTTGGACTTTTTGGACTTTTACTTGTAACAGAGTAGTTCTATATTGCAGTATTGATACTTTTACTTAAGTAAAAAATGTGAGTACTTTTTCCACCACGGACGCACGCACACACTGACCTCCGTGACGATGGTGGACTGGTAGATGTCTTGGCTGTAGCTCCATCCGTCCACACAGCTCTCCTGTCTCAGTTCAGTGAGGTTCACGTCCCGACCGGGGATGTAGCCCAGAGCAGACAGGTTCCTGACCTCGTCCAGTCTGTACCGGTGGCATCGGCTCTGCTCCTCCTGTCCGTTCACCACCTAGTCAAATATAATAACCTCTATTACAGTGCAATAAGCCGTATGTATGGTATGTATGGTGACTAGGGATGCACCGATATGGAAATCCTGGGCCCCTACCGATACCCATGTTTATAAATAACAATTTGACCGATAACAGATAGCCGATACCGATGTATATTAACATATGGAAACATGTCATAAAGCATTGGTTCTCAAAGTGCGGTCCGGGGGGGCCCATGGGGTCCTTTGGGGGGGGGGGGGGGGGTACAAGATCATAGCCGCACTATGAGCTTGTAGATCTGCTCATTTATTTTTAAATCGTGAATAATTGTGCAAATCTATAATACATATTTTTAAAGCAAACATTTGTACTCAAATCTTTGCTTCTAGGGGTCCCTGGAACAAAATATTTTGAGATGGGGATCTGTGGCCAAATACAGTACATGTCATTTTGGGGGTCCTTGACATGAAAAAGTTTGAGAACCACCGTCATAAAGAACAATACACTGGCGTCAGGTGCTCACCTCTACTGGGATGATGGCCTTGCGCCACTCTGCAGTTAGGTTGACATCTGGAACCAGGCAGTGGTGGCGGGGGGTGTCAGCCAGGAAGATGACAGAGAACGCAGTGAAGCCATTGGGAATGGTGCTGGCACAGAGCAGGAAGAACACGATCTGCTGGAAGCGTCCCCACTGTCCAAGGAAGGATGTGGTCTCCTCGTAGTCCTTCATGGCCAAAGACCCAGGAGTCTGAGAATCAAGATTCAAGAATCTCCTCTTCTGGCTGACACTAAATACCTCATCAAGTCAGGTGATGTGTCAACAATGGGCACACAAAATACAAGCCCCCCCACTGATCCCCCACTGTCCAAGACCTCCTCATAATCCCTCTTAGTGCCAGGCCCAGGAATGTAGGAATGTAATAAGCTTGTACATTGGCACTTTTATGCAAATATATTTAGTGTTGAGGTAAAAACGAGGGAGCCTTGTATAGACCCCTGGGGGACCCCGGCTAACATATAGGGTTTAATTATTTAAGGATTAAAAAAGAAGGAGAGGGTTCATAAAAATGTAATATCATCACACACCAGCTTATGCATAAATACACTTATAGAAGAGTACTTTTTTAACAGTTTGTTGAAAAAAATGTAATGTATATCCTCTTTTAATACCCAAGCTCTTGTTTGGTATGCATTTTGTATTTCTCTTTGCTATGTGGACTTATTGGGACCTGGAGTATAAAAACTATGCATCATCTTTTGAAATAATGTATTTTTGAGAAAAATGATGTCCACATACACGGACCCGGTCTGAATTTCAATAGAACACAATAGTCACCATTGTGTAATAAAGTGCAAAACCCTTATTTACACATATCACATGTCATGCCACATATCACTTGCAAGCCGTGCCACATACTACATGCCATGTCATGGCACATGCCATATTCCACATGCCATGCCATGCTCCATGCCACTGACAGACTCATCTCTCTCTCTCTCTCTGCCTTTTCATGTTGCCACTTGGTAGAACTGTGTCAGTATGTCCCTTCTTCCCTTCTGTGTGTGTGTGTGTGTGTGTGTGTGTGTGTGTGTGTGTGTGTGTGTGTGTGTGTGTGTGTGTGTGTGTGTGTGTGTGTGTGTGTGTGTGTGTGTGTGTGTGTGTGTGTGTGCGCGTGCGCGCGCGCGCGTGCGTGCGTGCGTGAGAGAGAGAGGTTAAAACACTGATAGATGTCTACCAGCATGACACTGTTTGCTCCAACACCTGTTGCAGCATTGTCTTGTTGTGCTGTTGATCAACAAGTAAGACGCACGAACGCTGGAAGCGAACGCAGCTCGAAAATATTGTGTATTTACGGACTTTGTGTGTGTGTGTGTGTGTGTGTGTGTGTGTGTGTGTGTGTGTGTGTGTGTGTGTGTGTGTGTGTTTTGACTGTAGCTGCACTCTGGCGCACTCTGTCGGCCGCACCCAGGCAGTGCACTGCACACAGACACACACACACACACACAAGCCGAGCAGACTTTCATAGTAAGCTCCACTTTTCCTTCCGCGTTCGCAACAACTCTTGTCTCCCTCCAGGGGGCGCCGCAGTGCAGCCCAGCCCCTCATATCTGACCCTCCATTTGGACAGCTGGCTACCATGGCAGGTAAACACAAACCCCCCACCCCCAGTTTTACAATGACAGGTTTGTATAGATGTCTCTCACTTCTGCTTTGGATGCAGTACACAACAACCACATGCAGGGGTCAGGCCACTAGTCCAAAATGTCAAATGTTAAGGATTCTTTCTTAAAAACAACATGGTTTTAATATTTCGCACTGACCCACACACACCCACACACACACACACACACACACACACACACACACACACACACACACACACACACACAGAATTAATCTATTTGCGATAATGGAAAGATAAGGCTCATCTTTGACACATACTACACAGGGTCTTGGAGGCCTCTGCATGTGGAAAATGAATTAAAGTTGAAAGAGAAATATGCTGCTCACAGCAGTGAGTCGGCTTTGATGTCACACCAACCGCTGAAATCTGGAGATAAGATAAACAAAATACTTTGACCATGACCAGTGTTCCTTCTCCTGCTAGAAGTAAAACATTTACCGCTCTATTCTGTGCCAATCTAATCTGTCTCTGTCTACTGGTTCAGAAACTCGGGGTCTGACACCCTAGAGCCTGATTCTGTAGTTTGTTTTCCACTTCAGGGTAAAAACATGGCAGGCTGCATAACACTGACCTTATCCACCAGTTCCCAGTGTCCCATGAGGCCCTGCGTGAATGATGGCCATCACTTCCTGTTGTCAGTCGTTCAATTCATTTCAGTGATCCATCCATCCATCCATCTTCAACCGCTTATCCGGAGTCGGGTCGCAGGGGCAACAGTTTCAGCAGAGACACTTGCTCTTAGCAGTAGCCTACTGGCTGCTGTCACTGCTGAATCTCTGCATGGGGATTACATGGTGCTCGTTAAGTGACTTCAGCGATTGATAAGCATTGATCATTAATTAGAATCAGCTGCCAACGATGTGTGCCACTGCATCAGCTCAGAAAGCATGTATGGTGTTGGACGCAAGCACTAGTGTGGTTAAAATGACTGGGTAAGGGCGCTCAGGTGGCGCAGTGGTGAAGTCCCTGCCCACCACCAAGGAGGTTGTGGCTTTGAAACCACCGTGGTGCAACCAGCTTTGTCGGGCGTCTATGCGAACACAATTGGTAGTAGCGTTCGGGGGAGGGAAGCCTGGCGGGGAGGGTGATATTGGTCATTGCATGTACTCCTATGGGCTGGGGTGCGGCACCTGTCAGCGGGGAGCGTTGGGCGGGACTAGGACGAAGGGTCTACGTCCTCCCGCTGGGGGCTCCTCACTGGCAGTTGAGTCAGTAGGAACAGCAGTGACAACACAGACATGTGTGTGTGGGAAGGAATCAATTGGCACAAGCACTAAATTGGGGGGGGGGGAGTTGGAAAAAAGTAATCGGCTACTCTAAATAAATAACTAGAACCAGGAGACCTGGTACTGCCAGACCCCTAGTGGTTGAAAACTGAATGGCCGGGCTTCGCATGACGTGTGTCCCTTCTATGTCCCTTCTATGACGAAAGGGGGCAAGGGCGCCGATACCGTGGGTGCCCCGGGGCTAAAGCACCCACTGTGGGTAAGGAGCAAGGGGCAAGGCTTGGATATTTACAATGAGGCCAACACGGAAGCTTATGAATGGCCAGAGTGAGGCACTGTTTTACCCTGCGCCGACCTGCAGTGTCAGAAATAATTTATTTTAACGCAAGTGAATGGGTTTTTGACAAACTTTAGACTAGATTTTCTCACCGTAATAAAAATTGTCATAAATTCTATATGCTTCCAGTCGCTAGTTTAAAGTCTCCTTTCAATCATCATGATATGCGTTTTGCTAAATTATGGTCCCATTTATTCTAAAATTGACGATAAAGTAGGCTATGCTCCAGGAGGGGCGGGATGATTGATTGACAACCTACACAAACAATAGCATTCATTCCCCGCCCTACTCTTGATTGACAAGCTACCCAACCAATAGCATTTTTGGGGGTTGTTTTCTGGTTCGCTGGTCACGTGTCTGGTCTCAACCAATAGCGTTTGAGTTCCGGCGTGGCCAACTGTATATATTAACGATGGCGGAATGCACGTTTCTGAACTATCGGCTTCATTTTCGTTCTGTAGAAAGCAGGGGAGTGGCTTTGTCCATTCTTTTTTACAGTCTATGGTAAGGAGCACCCACTGGGTGCTGGTTCAAAATCAGATCGCCTGGTTCAGATCGCCACTGAACAACCGAATTAACCGAAATAAAGTTACAAAAAAAACCCAAAAAAGTAAATTATCCGGCCAAAACCCTGCGCGCGCGTGCATGTGTGCCTTGTTGGGCACCCGCTAGAGCTTATAAATATCGGCGCCCCTGAAAGGGGGACAGACTTTTTTGGCTGGGGCCGGGGGACAAAGTGACATACCATGTATGGACAAAACAGATACAAAGCCTCATGACCTTGGGTCTGGCAAATACAATAAAAAAAAAGATAGGGTAGATCAAGGCAGGATTGCGTTGATTACAATCTGTACTATGAGAAAAGTATCGATAGTGTGTTTTGTCGTAGCATCATTGGATGGCAGACAATTATATCATTGCATGTAACAATACTAGGCTACTCTTCTTCACAGCACAACCGTGGCTGGATGTAGGACCTCAGCTTTACTTTGGGTTACATTTCAACATGTCATCTGAAAAACATAAAAAGACAGTTCTTAGATTTAACATGGCTGATTCTTAAACTAAAAGGTGAGTGGTTTAATGTGATCAATACTCACTGGATGCAGACTTTTCCCTTCCCAGAGAGCCTATAGGTTTGTATGTCAAGAGTCTGAAAAACATACAAAGAATGTTCTTAGACTTAACATGGTTGATTCTTGAGCTATAAGGTGACTGGTTTGATGTGATCAATACTCACTGGGTGCAGACGTTTCCCAGCCCTGTGTTCTGCCAGCACGCTCAACCGGGCTGACTAGGCTGAATTTTCAGAGCCTGAAACACATAAATGAGGCTTAAACTACTTTCATGTTGCATACACCGAATAAATCATTAACATAGTTCATAAATTATTATCAATACTCACAAGCAGTGAGTACCACCATGTCCTAATTGGACTTTAACTTTGTTGATGCACCAGGAAAAGGGGGGCAGCTTGTCACCTATAGATCAAATATACTTTTAAGCATATCAGTCTCCAAATTAATGGACAGTCATATCATTGTATTGTATAGGAAGAATTATACATTAAATGTCATCATACTTAACAGTGACCCATCAGATTGTCAGCAGTGACCGTATATTTTGGAAGAGGATCTATCTTTTTCTCTGACACCATGCTTTAAAGTAAGACATCTGTAAACACAGACATCTACTGTTGGTACATTTAGTTTGTAGCACTGCCACACATGTGTAAAAGAGGATTTAGTTTTATAATGGCATTTAAAAGTTTATGCCTATGAATTAAAATATCCCTTAAATTAACGCCATCCTTTAAGGGTAAGGTCCTATCTTTTGTGATGTTTATGTTTTCATTTTGTTATTGTTTGGGGGGTTTATATGTTTATGCTTTCATTTTGATGTATTGTGATGGATTGATTGACATTGATTGATGGGTCTGTGAATGAGGCACGCACCATATAGTGTGCGGAAGTTGCTGAAGTTGCTTGGTGGCAGCGGTGGCCTAGTGGTTAGAGGGGCGGCCTTGATACCGGAAGGTCCCTAGTTCGATTCCCCAATTCATCACATCAATCATGAATCACCGCTGAATAGCCCTTGAGCAAGGCTTCCATGCAGGGTCCGGCTGGAAACAAGCTTCGTGCTTAGTCCGACACCCTGGGTAAACAACAAACTTTGCTTTTGCTTTGCTTTGCTTTGCTTTGCTTTGCTTTGCTTTGCCGGCCCTTGAGGGGGAAAAGAAATGACAGAGACAAACCGTCAGGGAGTCCACGGGAGACCTGGTTAGTTTGATTAAGTATTTGTCGGTTCCTCTAAGCTATCAGTGGAATATAGCAAAGGCCACATTATCTGTCAATACTCACCGTTAAAGAGAAGAGACGCTGAGGACATTCTTCTATTGGTGAGACCGTTTATTTTGTGTTTGTATCCAGCGTGGATTTACGTTTCTTTTCTCCGTGGAGATCTGCCGTTTCTTGGGATTATTCCGCTTCTGGAGAGGATTACTTTTACTTTTGGATTTCTTTTGGATTAACTTTTTTCGTGCTGTGTTGGGGGAGCGTTTGGGAGACGCCACAAGGAACAATATTGGAACAATAAGCGAGTGCGCGCGAGCCGCGGACTTTACCGTCGGGCTTCACGATCTGCTACTTTTGCAATGCATGTATTATTTTCCTGTCATTTGATTTAGATAAAAGGGTTAACTTGACCACAAACTTTCGTGCTTTATTTCTGGCTGTGTTTATTTGTTGTTTATTTGTTTAAGTGCACTGCTCTCAACATAATCAATTGTATCTTTAAAGAGATCATTCAATACCCGTGATTTAAAAAATAGTAACAGTCAAATATTAGTATCTGACCGTTACAAGTTTGACAGTTTATATGACAGGGACAATGTGCATTTAAAACTTGAAATAATTGGACTTTACTCTAAATTGCTGACAGTGTAATTATGTATCAAATTCAGGTCTATTTCATGGAATAATCCTACCTGTAGGCCTAGCTGATCCTGCAGTTATCCTGTAAGAAGTCCAAGGTAGACTTACTGGTGTGTGATGGTGATTTCTCTACTTTTTACAATGTCCTTCCTTTTCCCCATTGTCATTAATGCACAGGTCATCTTACACAGACCCAGTACATCAAAGTCTTTATTTACAGTTTAGTTTGTTGTTGTTTGTTGACATAGTTGTACAAATAGATGAACATACCAGGTTATGTTGTAGCATGTTGCTCTGTGCTGGTCAGGTGACAAAACTGTGTGACCTCACTCTACTGTCACCTGTGTCCCTACATATACAACCCCCTGTGCAGCCAATGACTGCCACCATGTGTTCAAAAAGAATACATCAATACTGCAATGTAGAAACATTCTGTTAAGCAAAAGTTCGGAATTCAAAATTTAGTTGAGTAAAAGTACAAAAGTAATCGGCATAAAAATGTACTTAAAGTACCAAGAGTAGAAAGTACTCATTATGCAGAATGTCCCATTTCACAAGTTTTAAAATGTATAAAATCTTTTGAAAATAGACGATCTACAAGCTCACAATGCGTCGCATCACGACACATTGTGAGCTAAAAACAAATAGTTCCCCATCATTACATGAAAAGAACAACTAATACAGCAGTGTTGATTTTGTCGACTAAAACTATGACAAAAAAATCTCAGAAAATAGCTCTGAAAATAGCTGATCTTCAAGCTTGTAGATCGGCTATTTTCAGCATGCAACCAAGTGTAAAATCAGCCATCAAGGCACCATCAAAATACATTTTAGTTGACTAAATCAACTGTAGATTTAGTCGACTAAAATCGTATGATATTTAGTCGAAGTAAAACATTTCAGATGACTAAAATATGACTAAAACTAAATGGAATTTTATTCAAAAGACTAAATCGAAACGTGCTGTCAAAATCAACACTACTGCCTTTATTGACATTATTTACTAAAATAACACTTCATATTACTTTAACTTTTGAGATCTTTCATCATTCTTTTTGGGTCCAAACCCTTAACAATGCAAATGATTATGAGGTCAGAGTTGACAATCATAGTAATCTTCAAGGTTAACTATTTGGGCTGTATTTTTGACAACAAACTGAGGGGTGAAAAGTGAAAGGTGATCAAGAAAGTCAAATGTGTATGTGACAGGAAGGTTGTGTCCCTCCAAAAAACAATGAATGAATCCAACATATTATTAGCATAGATAATGTGTAAACAACAAACAAACAAAAATGCATGTAATTTACACAATACTGATGATAGTGCTGTCAAACACACCTATGAAGCCATCAAAACTGTTGCATAACTTGGAGCCACTTTACTAAACCCGCAGTGGAAAACTTCCAAGCTACTGTTAGTCTCAATTCAATCTCTCAAAGATCAACAATTTGTATGGGGGGGGGTCCTGTTTGTCTAAATGTCTCAATTAAGGGGTCCTTGGCCTGAAAAACGTTGGAGACCTGCTGTAAACTATTTATCATGACATTTAAGTAACTGACAACTGACAAACACATACTGTATACATGCACTCATTGTCTGATATTGTAACAAACAGCCATCATGACAGTTCATCTTAACAGAGCTGTGTGAATACTGAATAATGATGTTCAACTCGTGGACAAACTGTCACTAAAATAATCTATTAAATCATTAAATAACGACAATAACATCACATCGTACCATTAGTTCACTAAATGAATCTATTAAATCATTAAATAAAGTCAATAACATCAATTACCGGTAATCCGATCATTCTCCATGATTTCCTTTCAACTCTATTGCAACAGGGCCGATTTACATTAACCACTTAAGCCTGAATAGTTGACCCGAGTCCCCCAAGGTCTATATCAGGCCCCCTCCTTTTTTCCCTCTACACCAGATCTCTTTACCTGAAATAACCGTTCTACAAGCTCACAACTCTACGCAACACAATGCGTTGTGAACTTGTAGATCCGCTTTCACCGAATGTTCGCCCCCCAGAATAGGGAATCTAGGGTTCATGTGGTTCAGGGAGTAAGATTACTATTTATTTATTATTTTTATAATAATATTATATTATTATTTATTAATTATTATTATGTACAGAACTCAGCCGCCCGCCTGCTCACCCACACCCGCTCCAGAGACCACATCACACCAGTCCTCCATGACCTCCACTGGCTCCCGGTCAAACACAGAATCAACTTCAAAATCCTCATCACCACCTACAAAGCCCTCAACCACCAGGCACCTCAATACATTTCCGACCTCCTTCACAACCACGTCCCCACCCGTTCCCTCAGATCCAGCGATGCCAACCTCCTCAAATTCCCCACCAAAAAAACGAAGCGCACCTGGGGTGATAGGGCATTCTCCGTTGCAGCACCCACCCTCTGGAACCCACTCCCACCTCACATCAAAACCGCCCCCACCCTTGCCGTGTTCAAAACCTCCCTCAAAACCCACCTCTTCAGAACTGCTTTCCCCACCTAGCTGATCTCCTACCACCCTAGTCTCAACTTGGGTTTTATTCCCTGGCCTTCTGTAGCCTTTTTAACTTTTTATTCTCTGTATTTTCTCATTAAAGTTGTTTTGTTTCGATTGTGTTCCACTTAGTTTAGCCTTGTAAAGCGACTTTGAGTACTCAGAAAAGCGCTATATAAATTCCAGGTATTATTATTATTATTAAGATCATGTTGAAGAATGATGTATAAACATTTGACCCAGACATGGCGGCTCACTGTCTTTTGTTTCCCTCAGGTGTTGTAAAAGGAAACGTTACAAACTCCCTCAGACTACAGGAGAAGAAGAAAGCATCAACGTGACGCAGTGACGTGCAGATGGATTTGGAGAGGCAAGGGGTGGAATTCCAAAAGGGCACCTATTGGATTTTTTAAAAACAAACAATTACCATCCTTTTAGGCCTGAAAACCCGACAAATCCGAACAAGCTTTGAACACCCAACAAGCTTTGAACTGAGCAGACTGGACCTTCTGTTCCAGAGATAATGGCCAAAACATCTTGAAAACGGTTTTCGATTGCCGATTTTCGATTGAGTTTTGGCCATTGTCGCCCGTTATTCTTTGATAACACGGGCTAGGAAGGTTGTATGGTGACAAACTAGATACCTGAGTAAAGATAACTTTGAGCTGCATCCAGCACATCCACTGCCATTTCCGTCGGCCTTACCGTTAGGCTGCTAGGGGCAGTTGAAATATTTGATGTATTTTTTTCAGTCTGGAGAGGGCACTTTTTTAGCGACGGGTAAAAGGGCAGGAGCTCAAGCCCCCTTTCATGTCTATGCGTGCACGTGCATGACGAGACATTGTGAAAGCAAGACTTCTTCTGCGATACAGTGCATTCAGTTAGGAGCTGTGCTCATATTAGACTCAGATTAATAACATTACTGTATGTTTTTTTGGAAAATACTTTTTTAATGTTGTTTATGTTAAAGTAATGAATTGACACATTTCAACCACTACTAGTCAAATACATGTATGTTTGAAAATATACAGAAATGTACAACACATTAACATTTTGTAGCATTTTGTCGATATTGTACATGGGGCACAGATGGGGTCTCATCCTCTGTATTGGCGAAACATGCACACTTTATCCTGGCAAAGAAAAGGCATAGGATTAGTGTTGTGTATAAATGCAGATAACCACTAAAGCCCTATATACTTTGTCGTAGGACAAATAGCATAACTTGCAGATTGGCTATTGTTGCTATTTTTTTGAACATTTAGGAAGAAAAAAAAATACGGCCTAAAAGCATGCCCCAAAAAATAGGACAAATGTGATGTCCTATCTTTATCTCCAAGATCACGACTGGTAATTCTCCCAGGAGCATACCTTTCTCTCACAGGCATCTGCTGGAAAGTTTCAGGCAAAGGTCGACCAAAGGTCTCTGGAAGGAAGAGAGTGGCCAGGGCAGACAGAAGAGCCAGAGAACCCAGCAATAGATATGGTAGATACTTGTAGTATATACCTGCATATGGAGAAGAGCACATTTTAATGACTTAAAGAGGTGGTGTCATGGTTTTGCACCTTTTCTGTTTTTCATGTGTCTATGAGGTTGATAGAACTTCATTAAGCCCCCTGGTGGTGTTTTTATGGTGTTTTATGTCTTCTCTGACTATTTTGAGTTTCTTCCTGGAGGCTGAAACCTTGGGGGTCAAACGTGCCAATAGAAAAACAGCACTTTAATGACACTGTAAAATTATACCCTCCCCCTCATTATCATAACAAACAGGTGTGGGCATGAGGAGGAGGAGGGACTAGGACAGGCGGGTGGTGCTAAGGTGGTGGAGGAGGTACTAAGGTGAGAACCAGGTATACTTAATGAACTGGAGGCATGTCCACATAAAAACATAATTTTAACACTTTCTGTAAACTTTTTTGAAAACAATCTTCCTCCTAGTATAACCATAATACCTAATGATTATGTTTTAGGGGGGGGGGGGTAATCACTGAAAATCACGGCACCCTGTCTTTAATAGTTTAGTATGCAGCATGTGCATGGGAGTTCACAAGTGTTGAAGTACCATACTTCTGTCAGGAAACGCCTAATGAATTAACTAATTATTGCATATGGAGATAGCAATTATAGTTTGACTTGGTGGTACGCTTCTACTCTTGGGGATGCTCCCTGCAGCAGCACTACACAGGGTTCCCACACATTTATATCAATAATATACCCCCCCCCCCCTACATAGATCTACATAGATTCAAGAATCTATGTAGATCTTAAAAATCCCAACCGTAGACCTGTGTCATTAGATGGTTGTCTGCACCATCGGTGTGGAATGGGTGAAAGTAACACACTTTGTAAAGCAACTTGGATAAAGGCGCTATAGAAATGCGAGACCATTTGCCAAGTACTGTGTCATATTGTTACACTTTTCTGTGCCAGTAACTCACTTCGGAAGTATCTGTTCAGATGCAATAGTAGTTATTACTACTAATAGTAATAGTTATTACTCTTTGACAGAGTAGAAGTTGACATTGCAGATCTATATGGACACAAACGTACTCAGTTGCATGACGTAAGGAGCAAGGATACCGCCCACTTTGGAAACCATGGAACAGGTGCCAACAGCTGTGTTTCTGATGACTGTTGGGTACAGCTCTCCGGTGTAAGCAAAAATCAGTTGGAAACTGTTGGAAATGCACAATTTACCCAGCATCTCCAGTGTTATGGACAGGTCAGGTAGACCTAAGCAAACAGAAGAATAGAAGAGAATAAAGTAGAATAGATGCATGTATCTATTTAGATATCTTGTATGTGTGTATATATTTATGCATGTTAGTAGGGGGCATTATGTGAAAAATTGTTACGCCGCGGATATAAGCATGAAATTTGATACAGATGTCCCTTGGGTCATCGTAGAAGGGGTGCCAAAAAATTCTTCAACAGGAATAATCTGAAACAGGAAGTGAGTTATTGACTAAATTGAAAATGGCCACCTACAGTGTTGAAAGATTATGCAAGATACCTAAAGAATCACATAAAAGCATGAAATGTGGTACAAATGTCCCTTGGGTGATCTGAACGCATCCTACAAGGGGTGCCAAAAAAAGGTTTTAAACAGGAAGTGACCGCCTAAAGCAGTTGACACAATAGAAAACATAAAAGTGTATAATTTGGTACGTACATTGAGTGCTTCTTAATATATCCTAGAAAGGGTTATTTATTTGTTTGTTTGCTTGTTCATGAAACTTTTTAGGAAGGGACCATGTTGAAGAAATTCTAAATGGCTGTTTAAACAGTTGACCACGGCAGTCTCAATACGGCAGGCTATGCAGTGCATAACCTGACGTATTTTGTAGTCTACCTTCTGTTTTCATTTACATTCTACATCATCTTATTTATTTTACTTTCTGCATTATTTTCTTATTTTACTCTTTGAATCTTCTTTATTTATCTAACTCTCTGCATATTCTTATTTATTTTACTCTGCATCTTATCTTACTCTGCATATTCTTATTTTACTCTCTGCATCTTATTTATTTTGCACTCTACATCTTCTTGCTTGTTTTTCACTCTATCTTCTCATGTATTTTCTTCTTGATCATTACTGTTTTTTTTTTGTGATTAGTGTTTAGTAACTACATGTATTCATGTGTGCCATTTCTTAATCACCAGCACATTGGCACAATGCTCTGCAAGGTAACCCAGCATCCCGGCATCTACACTTTCTCGAACAGAAGGGCTCAGCTTTGCAGTCACACTTGAGTTCTCTACAAACTTTGGCAGCCTCTGGCAAGATTGTCCATAAAGGTGGCCACGAATCAGCGACTTTAATCCATCCATATTTTTGGATGTGTTTTCCATTGAGAGACATTTAAAACTTTCTTTGGCACCCCTTAGGATGCATTCCGATCACCCATGGGACAATTGTACCAAATGTGATGCTTTTATGAGATTCTTTTTTTTTATGAGTGTCTTTTGCATCATCTGTCAACACTGTACACGGCCATTTATAATTTAGTCAATAACTCACTTCCTGTTTAAGATTTTTTTGGGCACCCCTTCTAGGATGTCTTAGGATGACCCAAGGGACATCTGTATCAAATGTCATGTTTTTATCCGCCGCGTAACGATTTGGCCATTTTTTTAGCTTAATTCCCCCTACTATGTATGTATTTATATGTGCATGCAAGTGCTTCACATTACTGAATGTACAGTATATCCAAAATGTGCAATGATTAGCAGAATATCTACGCACACACAACGAACGCACGCACAAACACACTTCTGACTGGCATTGGTTTTATTTGGCATTAACGCCAAGTTAGCCACTCTTGGAGCCTGGCCTTCCTATTTTAGATAGATAGTAACTTCCAACATGCATTAGTTTCCTATGATAAAGTCCCAACAGTCACCTTGTGGCACCAGCTGAATGCAGTACAGCATTCCTCCTCCGAGAGCCATACTGAGTGCCACAGACACCCGCCTGGGAAGATACTGCAGCGCAAGCCAGCTGGAGAAGGACGCCGGCACCCCCGTGGCTGCCGAGATGAAACAGTTGAGAAAGCGGTCGCCGTGAAGACGGGATGTGTTCAGGGACAGAGCAAAGTAGCCAGTGTTTATAGAGAACCTGGGAGGGACACACAGATGTGTGTGTTTAATTTCTCCCTATAGATTCAGAATATTCACTAGAATACAGACCAAAACTGTACATTGTTTTGAAGCACACACTCATAACTGACTGTTATTACTGAATTTCCACAGATTCCCAATAATGAGACTCTTTGCCAACCCCTTCAGCTTTTGTTTTTAGTTGCTATTCTTTTAACTTAAAAAACACACACACACACACACACACACACACACACACACACACACACACACACACACACACACACACACACACACACACACACACACACACACACACACACACACACACACACACACACACACACACACACACACACACACACACAGTGACCCACTCTGAGACAGGTGACACATACTCAGTGGTGGAAAAATACTCAAAATGTGTTAAGACCCCGACACACTGTACGATATTTGACCCAATTTCACTGTCGTGGATATTTTGTTCGCCGACAAAACCACCGATCTCAGTCAAGATCGGCCGTTCCTTGGCGAGGTGTGTAAGGTACCACGAGAAGATCCACCAACATATTTGGGGCTGTCGGACCCGATCTAGAGCCACAGGGCTGTTTATTATTTGAGAGGAATAGGGCTTGCAGACAGACAGAGAGAGAGAGCTGTGTGTGTGTGTGTGTGTGTGTGTGTGTGTGTGTGTGTGTGAGAGAGAGACGCACGTATGTATCTCTGAACAGTATATTGCCAGATTTTGCGAGAGAAATAAGCAACCAGGTCTATGAAAACCAGCCCAACAAAAGCGACTAGGCCGCATGAGCACTTTAAACTTATATACAAATAAAATAGCCGATCTACAAGCTCACAACGCGTCACAGCTATTTTCAATGAAAAAAAACAACATTAAGAAACACGGCCAAATAAGCAACTACACTTTGGAAATAAGCTAAAAAAACGCAACCACCAATATTTTTACAAGCAACTCGCTTATAATAAGCGGACACGGCAACCCTGCTGCTGATCTGAATTGCACCGTGGTTGACTTTTTGAAAGTAACGTTTGTTTCAGAGAGAGAGAGAGAGACATACAGAGAAATAGAGAATGATTTAATGTCAATCATTAGTGTCCTGTCTCGGTCTCGCGCATATATCACGGGAGCCTTTCACGTTTTCGTGGGACGTTTGGAATAAAAAACAAATGTATGTATTGGGTCGGGATCACATCGTGGTGAAATATCTTGCAATGAGTGATCCCCTGTCGCCGACCAATCAATCGTGCGAGAACCACAACGATATATATAGCCCGATTTCAAGAGACAAACTTGTGCAATGTGAAATGCTTAACGATCGGTTTTCTCGCCGACCATTTCAAATGTCGGGCAGTGTGTAGGGGCCCTTACTTAAGTAAAAGTATCAATACTGCAAATTCAATGTATAAATACTCCGTTACAAGTATAAGTTCGGAATTACAAATTTACTTGAGTGCAAGTACAAAGGTATTGGTATCAAAATGTACTTAAATTACCAAAAGTAGAAAGTACTCATTATGCAGAATGTCCCATTTAAAGTTTTCAAAATGTACAAAAATATTTTGAAAATAGCAGATTTACAAGCTCACAATGCGTCGCATCACAACGCATTGTGAGCTTGTAGATCGGCTATTTTTAAATGGTCGAAATTGATATAAGGCTGTGGGTAATGTATGTTGTTTTTTAATAATAATCTACATCTAAAAAGTAACTAAACTAGTAACTAAAGTTATCAATTAACTGTAGTGGAGTAAACGTACAATATTTGCCTCTGAGATGTAGTGGAGTAGAAGTAAAAGTACTGAACATTGGAAATACTCCAGTAAAGTAAAAGTACCTCAAAATTGTACTTAAGTACTGTTATTGAGTAAATGTACTTAGTCTATGTGTCTTAAGACATTCAAAAGAAGCACATACTTATAGACATACCCTTCTACAGTATGTGTGATAAGGTGAGTGCAAAACAACGTGTGGTGAGTACTCACCACATACTCACCACACTAGGAAGAGTATGAGTGTTGTGGTTCTGGTTTTGGTGAACCTTAGCAGGTCTAGAACGCTGTGACGCTTCTCTGGGTCACATCTGTCCTTTGCCATGTCACTCTGCAGCAGTGGTGGAAAAAGTACTCAAATGTTTTACTTAAGTAAAAGTATCAATACTGCAATAAAGAAATACCCTGTTACAAGTAAAAGTCTGGAATCCTATACAGACTTAGTTACTTTCCACCAATGCTCTGCAGGACACAAAGCATCAGCCTCCCTCTCAGTTCATTGTGTATTCTCCCTCCATGCCAAAATGTTATGTGTCTACGGCTGTCATCAAAGACAAATGTGAAGTCAATTATAATGGTCGCTGTCTATTTGTGAACATAATGTTAGATGTAGCAGGGCCCTTTATACTGTGTCTATTTGTGAACATAATGTTAGATGTAGCAGGGCCCTTTATACTGTATCTATTTGTGAACATAATGTTAGATGTAGCAGGGCCCTTTATACTGTGTCTATTTGTGAACATAATGTTAGATGTAGCAGGGCCCTTTATACTGTGTCTATTTGTGAACATAATGTTAGATGTAGCAGGGCCCTTTATACTGTGTCTATTTGTGAACATAATGTTAGATGTAGCAGGGCCCTTTATACTGTATCTATTTGTGAACATAATGTTAGATGTAGCAGGGCCCTTTATACTGTATCTATTTGTGAACATAATGTTAGATGTAGCAGGGCCCTTTATACTGTGTCTATTAGGCTTCATGCCTTGCACTCCAAAACGTCTGTGCACAATGCTTTTTGAAGTGTTTTTGATGACACCTCTGGTAGCTACGTAGTCATTACAGCATCTGTTAGAAAAATGTGATTCCCAGTGTTGGGGCCAGAACATTGGGATTACAAATAGTATTTTATAGTGTTTAGGGAAGTGTTCACACAACACATTTATGTGGAATGGTTATTGTGAAAAAATATGCAAGTGAAGAATTATATATATTAGAAATAAGTGTAATTTAAAAGGTTTAATAGTATGACTTAAAGTCAACTTACATCATAACCTTCAAGGATGACCTGCGGAGCCTCTACGTTGTTCTTCTTAGCAGCTTCTCTCAGTACGGCCTCAGCCTCCTCTATTCTTCCCTGGGAGATCAGCCACCGAGGAGACTCTGGGATGAACCTGCCTCGCAGGTAGGAGAGAGAAGGTCCACGCTTTGGTTATGGAACACAGTCAGGGGCGCCGATATTTATAAGCTCTAGCGGGTGCCCAACCTGGCACACATGCACGCGCGCTGTGTGCCCCGTTTGCGCCCGCGCGAAAAATTTTGCGGGTTTTGGCCGGACAATTAACTTTTTTGGGGGGGTTTTGTAACTTTATTTCGGTTAATTCGGTTTATTCAGTGGCGATCTGAGCCAGGCGATCTGATTTTGAAAAAATAAAAATAAAAACTTTTTTTTTTTTTTTGACCAGCACCCAGTGGGTGCTCCTCACCCACAGTGGGTGCTTTAGCCCCAAGGCACCCACACTATCGGCGCCCTTGAACACAGTAGAGAGAGGTTCACGCTCAAACAGTCGGAAGGGCTTTACCTCAAAAGCAATTCATGGTCCCATACAGGTGATTACAGAGAAAAGAAAATATCATCCTTTTAAAATGTAATAATTTTAAGAGAAAAAGACGTCTCCAAAAAACTGAAATAACCTTTAAATCTGTACTGATAATGTAATTTAGTCATTAAGCAGATGCTCATATCCAGAGGAAGTGTGTATTCAGTTTCAATGTAGTGCTTCAAAGAAGGATACCAGTTAAACGTGGCTGATATTGTTTTTCTAACACGTGGCGGGGGCCGTGTTTTCTTTTTTTCTTTTTTTTTCTTTTTTTCTGTAATAATTGTTTTGGAAAATAAACAAATAAATAAAATAAAATAACATAAAATAAATGAAAAGTAAGTAATTGAAAAACCACGGCCTCTCACACATTAGAAGGACAATCAGTCAGCAGAACCAAGGACAGGTGTTTTCAATTAATCCATCATGGTTAAAATGGGTTTGTATAGGAATAAAATGCAGTCAGATAAAATGAATATCAAATATCTAAATACTGAATCAAGCAACTTCTGGGGTGCTCACAAAAGCCTGAGTAGATGTAAAAATGACCCCAAACACGTTTGAAAGTGAAATATCCCTTTAAGGATTCAGTACCTGTTCTTTTTCTCCTGTAAAATGAAATACAAAGTTATAAAATAAATAAACAAATAAAAGATAAACCCTTTAGAATTTGAATTCATAAAATAATGAAAAAAACTATTAGCATCTATACTACAGTGAGCTGTCACATGTAATAGTGATAATATTAAGTCCCCAATATTATGAGTGAAAAAAACGGACTCAGAAGTGATGGTTCTTCTACAATGACTGCAACTCACCACCAGAGGGGTATGTAGAGCAGGCAAGGCAGAGATATAGCCAGCAGAAGATACTTCCAGTCCCTTATGAAATAAGCAAAGAGAGGCAGCATCATGTAGCCAGAAGTAAAGAACAGATTCATTCCCAGGGTCACAAACAGGACACGTACTTTTCCTGTCAAGATCTCAGCACCTGGAGGGAAGCAGAGGGAGAGAAATACACCGAAATAAAACACGTTTAACGGCTAGAGCTCCTCCGTTCCACAGATTTCCATAAACCTAGACCATACATGGGCAACTGGCGGCCCGGGGGCCAAATGCGGCCCCCGTGGCCACCTTCACTTAAGGCCCGCAGGTTAATATCGGAATACTGGTATATTATTGATTTCAGCTGTTACTATTCCAAACATGCAAACATGACCCACTTTAATTACTTCACTCTATATTAGTAGCTTAATGGCTAGTATTACATGTCTTTTTATGTCCAATGTATTTGTATTTAAGTTCATAAAACATGCATTTCAAATTAAACAAAAATGTAACTTTTCAGGATTCCAATTCAGAAATATCAAAAATAGCCAATCTACAAGCTGAAAACGTGTCGCAATGCGACGCGTATTGAGCTTGTAGATCGTTCATTTTTCTACTTTTGCGTGACATGGAATGGCAAAGTACGGCATTAATTTACGAAAAAAGTTAAAATACGGAGATAAGAGGTGTCTGACCGACAGTATATACATTGTGGCCCTCTGGAGTGTGTAGGGAAATATAGTGGCCCTCTCCATAATCAAAGATACCCACTCCTGACCTAAACACTGTATTTTGCAATAATATCGATATGCACAGTATGTCTAATATATCATTTCATTGCATTCCTAATGCTGGAGTCGCAGGCCGAAAATAGCAGATCTACAAGTGTTGTGAGCTTGTTGATCAGTTATTTTCAGCCTTGACTCCGTCGCACAACAAAGAATAAATCAGGCTTAAATAGCAGGCTACATGTTACATTCAGACCATAGACCCCGCCTACTCTCTGAGTGGACCGCCCCTCTTGGTCTGGTGTTGTAATGTGAACATTGGACGGTACAAAAAGTACCGTCCAATGAGAGTCGGAGGTGGGGGTGGGTCTAACGACAAGCCAATCAGCGAATATCTGCTAAAGCAAGTTGCATAGATATAGAAACCTAGATACCTCATTGGCCTCTGCAGTTCGTTGGAGCGACCTGTTTCGTATGGTGGCCGCCATATTTCCGGGGGGAACGGGCACTGGCCAATCACAGCGTGTTGACTACTGGCCAATCACAGCGCGTCTTTCCCAGGACTTGTCAGAATCTAGTTGTCCCGCCCCCACCTGCCTCTGATTGGCCTACTGAACGCCCCCCTTCTGTGACGCACGTGGACATTTCCAGCTGCCCCCCCCCCCCCCCGGAAGCGGAAGCGCGCCCGCCATACAGACGCTTCAGAGCCAGAGGAGGCGTCTACCTTTAAATGTCTATGGCAAGCTGTGCGATGACGTCAGATATAGGCGGATCCGTGGATCTCTTGTGATATGTTTAGGGGAATTCCAGTCCCCTCCCCCTTGTAATCGCCAACACTGAAGCTCCACGCAGCTTCAGGCTGATAATCAGGCTATACATATGAGTAGTTGTTGCATACCTAAGACAAAAGCAGCCATATTGTTGGAGAGCTGGCCCAAAGCAACGATGAAGAAGAGGATAGAGAACACCGTCCACGAGGGAGAGAAGATTTCGACAAAGGTAAAAAGTGTCTGGACTGCCATGCTTGCAAACATAACGGGCTTTCTTCCAAACCTTAAAAGAAAAAAGGAGACAAAATTAGCCACCATGTGTTTTGTTTCTCTTTCCTTTGCAATTTATATGTTTACTGGATTATTTCCAAATGTCTATACTTTTACTTCTACTCCACTACATTCTCAGTTTACTCCACTACAATTATTTTAAAACTTTAGTTACTAGTTACTTAGATAGCATGTTATGTGGAGAGATGCCAGGTCATTGTTGACCTGGCATCCTATAGTGTGTATTGTTTCAATGTAGGCTGATGATAGGTTCTTGGTTCCTGTATGTTAGTTACTATGCGTTCATGATTTGAGGCATTTTGTTCAAAACGGACCAATCCTGCAAACTTTGGAAGCCAACCTTAGCCAATGAGGATGGAATATGGAAAATCGGACCTATCCGTGTTGATCACATGACTATAGAGATAATGAGTACCGATTTGCATGATGTTTGGATAAAATCTGTAGAAGTAAATGGGTTTTGTACAAATCGGCCTCCTGGTGGCGCTATAACAGGGCTATGTGAAAAATTCGGGGCAGAGGTTCTGAATTGGCATCCAGGGAGTGTGTGTGCACAGTTTCGGAGCGAGCGGGCCAACGAAGTTGACACACACACACGGACGGACGGACACACGGACGGACGGATGGGGGGTAAAACATACTCTCTCGCCATTCGGCCTGGCGGAGACAATAAGTTCTCTTCTTGTTAATAGGCCAGCCATACACATCTGGACAAAGGGTCAAACTGTTAGTTATTATTGGTGGATTATAAACCAGATAGACCAATGATAACACAGGATAACTGAAGGTCAAAGGGTGCAGTCACATGACCATGAATCCTTATGTCACACATGGCAGTGGAGGACAGTAACGGTGTATATTTACTTGAGTACTGCACTTAAGTACATTTTATGAGTATCTGCATCTATGAGAATCTTTTTGGTACACTTTTTTGATTACTTTCAATCCACTACATTTCAAAGACAAATATTTTACTTTTGACTCCACTGCAACTCTAGGAAGGCTGTGAAGTACTCAGGGTTGCATTGCTCATGAGACGGCCTTGCACGCCGCGCAGGAACTTATTTGAACAGGAACACGCGCAGGCACATGCATAGATTTAAAACAACTTAAAATTCACACCTCAAAAAAGTTAACAAAGGCTGCCGACCGCCGGTTGTCACACCAGCATGAATTAGGATTAACATAGGAATGAATGAGCCTAGATGCATATCAATAAGTCCATTGTGTGACCTGTAGTGTAGGTGTTAAGCGACGTGCACGTCACGTCATTACAATAGAGTGCAACCACGTACCAAATCAGCATTGCAACACTGGAAGTACTCATTCATTTCAGGCCATTTCCCCACAAGCCTGAAGAGACGGAGGGTCATGGGTCATTATTAACACATCGGGTGCCGAACACGGTCTGAACCGTGTGTTTACATAGTGGCGCTTCGGTGCCGAACACGGTCTGAACCGTGAGTTTAGTCTTTTTGTTTTTTTTTGTTTTTCTCCGCGCGGGCGGGGCTAGAGCAGCTCTGGGAGCACCCATTGTAATCCTGCGAAGGAAGTGCCAGATCGCTCACCGGAAACAATTTTTTTTTTCCCATCCGCTTCCTGTCTATTTCCTACTTTGAAACGCCTATATCTCCGAATCTGTTTCCTGTGGGGAAAAACGGTGCGATCCCCCCCCCCGTTGTAACCCGCGAGGGAAATGTTATGGTTCCAGGCTGTAGCCAGGCTCATGGCACAACATGAATCGATGCTTTTTTTTAAGTGGATTTGCTTGTAACGCACGCGGAAGCTTTAAACAGCAAAGCGCAGTCAATGGGGAGAATGCTGGCACCCACGGTAAGTTGTTATGAAAAAATGCTGGCACCCGATGTGTTAAATAATCATGTCATGGGTTTCAAATACCTGTCTGAGATCTGTCCAGAGAAGAAGGATCCACACAGAACTCCCAGTAAGTACACTGAGGAGGTGAACGGTTGCTTCCACTGGTTGCTGCATACCAGGTCAAACTGCAGGTTGAGAATTTACAGTAAAGAAAGATTGACACTTCCGGGTGCACCTTCGTTAACGTGAAAGTGTAAACACATGCATGCACGCCAGTGGTGAAAAGTAACTAGGTACATTTATTTAAGTACTGTACTTAAGTACAATGTTGAGGTATTTGTACTTTACTGGATTATTTCCAATTTTCAATACTTTTACTTGTACTCCAGTACATCTCAGAGGCAAATATTGTACTTTTACTCCACTACAATTATTTGAAAACTTTAGTTACTAGTTACTTTGTAGATTTTGATTATTATTACAAAACATATATATATATAAACCAATTAAGCCCTATATACATTTCGGCCATTTGAAAATAGCCGATCTACAAGCTCACAATGCGAAATTCGCGGGACAGTCCCAAAATTGGACCCTCTGTCCCGCGTCCCGCACAAGCAGAGCAATGTCCCGAAAATCAAAGATATGAAAAAAAAAAAAAAGATTCTTTTTTGATAATCGGTAAAATCAGGCAAAAATAAGAATGAAATAACATAACCCTAACCTAACCCTAATCTTAACCCTAAAACCGAAATAAAGAAACCAGAAACTGGAAAAAAACGAACCCAACCCGCCCAGAACCGCGAAAAAAAAATCGCGCTTCGCGCGCGCACGGGATGTGTCCCGCGCAACGGGTACCTCTGTCCCTCAATGGGTCTGTTTGAAGGTGGTCACCCTACAATGCGATGCGACGCATTGTGAGCTTGTAGATCTAATATTTTCAAAAGATTTGTATACATTTTATACATTTGAAAACTTGTGAAATGGGACATTCTGCAAAATGAGTACTTTCTACTTTTGTACTTTAAGTGTAATTTGATAACAATACTTTTGGACTTTTACTAACAGAGTATTTCTATATTGCAGTATTGATACTTTTACTTAAGTAAAAAATGTGAGTAGTTTTTCCACCACGGACGCACGCACGCACTGACCTCCGTGACGATGGTGGACTGGTAGATGTCTTGGCTGTAGCTCCATCCGTCCACACAACTCTCCTGTCTCAGTTCAGTGAGGTTCACGTCCCGACCGGGGATGTAGCCCAGAGCAGACAGGTTCCTGACCTCGTCCAGTCTGTACCGGTGGCATCGGCTCTGCTCCTCCTGTCCGTTCACCACCTTGTCAAATATAATAACCTCTATTACAGTGCAATAAGCCCTATGTATGGTATGTATGGTGACTAGGGATGCACCGATATGGAAATCCTGGACCTCTACCGATACCCATGTTTATAATGAACAATTTGACCGATAACAGATAGCCGATACCGATGTATATTAACGTATGGAAACATGTTGTAAAGCATTGGTTCGCGTTGGGGGGGGGGGGGGGGGGTACCAGAGGGTCCCCAGCAAAATTAGTTAATAAAGCGTTACAATCACTTTAACCCCTTCATCAATATTCTATACTTTGGCTATTCAGCAGATATACAAGCTCATAGCGCTTGTAGATCTGCAATTTTTTAAAATCGTGAACATTGCAAATCTATGAATATTTATTTTTTAAAGCGAACATTTGTACTCAAATCTTTGCTTCTAGGGGTCCCTGGAACAAAATATTTTGAGATGGGGGTCCGCGGCCAAATACAGTACATGTCATTTTGGGGTTCCTTGACATGAAAAAGTTTGAGAACCACTGTCGTAAAGAACAACACACTGGCGTCAGGAGCTCACCTCTACTGGGATGATGGCCTTGCGCCACTCTGCAGTTAGGTTGACATCTGGAACCAGGCAGTGGTGGCGGGGGGTGTCAGCCAGGAAGATGACAGAGAACGCAGTGAAGCCATTGGGAATGGTGCTGGCACAGAGCAGGAAGAACACGATCTGCTGGAAGCGTCCCCACTGTCCAAGGAAGGCTGTGGTCTCCTCGTAGTCCTTCATGGCCAAACACCCAGGAGTCTGAGAATGAAGAGAATCAAGATTCAAGAATCTCCTCTTCTGGCTGACACTAAGGGCACTATTCTGTGGTACGCTATACCCCTACCCGTTAACCTCTACCCGTGATTCTTTACCCATACGGATAAGGGAGCTGGCGCCGTCTCTAAACGCTATTCTGCACATGCTAAACCCGCTCTCCATTATGCCGACACCTTTATTTGTGGGTGGAGGCGTGCCCGTTCCATCAGACTGTTGAGCAAGGCATGAACACCACCTGTCACCAGGCTGGTGACAGGTGGATGTGTTATGTGTACGATTTTCCTTTTGACATGTTTCTTTCCTAAGTTTTTGCCAGACCCAGAGGGTCGGCCTACATGAGGCTTTGTCGGTCCCTCTTTCGTCCCTCTTTTGTCCCTCTTTTCTCCATATATGGCATAAATGGGAAGACAGATACACAGACAGATACACACGTCATGCAAAGTCCGGCCATTCAGATTTCAACCACTAGGGGTCTGGCAGTACCAGGTCTCCCGGTTCTAGTTCCTAAGTGTATTCTGATTCTGACATGAATCTACCGTTTCGTTTTGTTCTACAAGCTCACAGCAACAGCAACACAGACAATAAAACAACAATAAAATTAAGTTGAGACACTCACCTGTCGTCAGGTATAAAGCTCTGGGTCGTGTTGTAGCGTGTGGTACAGCCTGCTGTGACAGTGAACTATTTCAAGTGAAACTCTGTGATCTGATGAGACTAACAGACAGTATGTAAACAGTGAAGCCACACCTTGTTGGGTTTTGCCCAGTCAGCTTATATAGTATGAACATACTATACACATTTACCCAAGAGATTTACCCCCCCAAGCCCTGAGCTATAGGGGGGCCCCTGAGCTTGGGCCTCCGCGTGACTGCCTCACTGTTATTTGCCCTGGAAAGCAACTGTGCACTGTGCACGCGTGATGCCTGTGACTTCAGAGGAAGGAATCCAAAAAGCAAGTGCAAAACAGTAACATAATGTCATTATGTTATCTACACCGATTTATCTAAATGGGGCCCCTCATCTAAATTCATACAATAGCATCATATAACACTTGACTCTATGGCCCTTTAAGAGATCCACCGATGACGCTATTGCCATGACTCTCCACAACGGCCTCTCGCACATGGACAACAAGCTGCTTTCTTTTTTTTGCTCTCCCTCATGGAACTACTTGCGGATTATACCAGGGTCAGTCCACTTTATGTGGATTATGCGGTCGTTTTCCCATTCAGACACATAGCAGTACATGTCTGCATTTCATTGTTTTCAATACTCAGGCTTTCACAGCATATCTGGGGTTTTCTGTAAATTGGTCTCAAAACAGACCAAACTGATTTTCACCCAAACGTGACGTCACGTCTGGTACAATCCCTCCCGTTTTTACAGTTCCAACTATTCACCTGTTTCCTAGGCTGTGTGTTTTCCACTTCCTGTCGATTTGATCCAATGAAATCCAATGAAACTGGTCAGACGACCAACGATATCCAATGAAATCGACAGGAAGTGGAAAACACACAGCCTAGGAAACAGGTGAATAGTTGGAACTGAAAAAACGGGAGGGATTTTTTTTTTTTACTTTTTCCACACAGAACCAGGAGATAACATGCATACAAACTGTCTCAATAGCGCCCCGTGCCAAACAGGACAATGTGGTATTGCAGGTGAAAGTGCTTTATAAGCCAGAGAGAAGTTAGTTGGAATGAGTATATCTGAGGCTTGATTTAGGCTCAAACCTTTTGAAAAACGTTTGAGGGACATAAACAATATGATATTAAATATTAAACTTTTTTTTAAATTCATGGCGTAGATCCTTTAAGAATCATTTAAACATCATTTAAAAACACACTAAAACATTATTGTTCATCATTAAATAATGTCATTTTATGTGTAGGACATAATTTGGAAATGATTCATATGGTGGTATAAATGTAGTTTTTTAGGGAGTTTTTTTTTCATGTTTAGCAAATGATGTGTAAGACATTCGTAAAGAGTATGTAAACCATTTGCAGACGTTATCATGGGCCTGAGACTAGTTGCTTCTTTTGGGCTTGTTTTCATAGACCTGGCCGCTTGTTTCTTTTGCAAAATCTGGCAACACACTGATTACCTGCATTACACCTGCAGCAGCCTACTAGGGAGGAAGTGAACAGTGATGCAGTTGCAGACTGGACAGAAATATGTAAAATTCATGTTTTATGTGTTTTAACTGTCTTGTTGCAGGTGATCGAGGTAACAAAATGGCTAAGCTGTGACGCTGTGACGCTGCTTCCGTGTGCGCTGCTCGGCGGCTGCACCGCGACCTCAGAGTTTGCTTGTGTGCCTTATTGTTTAGTTATTTGTATTGTCCGTGTCTATATGTCGTCACATGTAAAGATGTGCAATGTCGCCAAGATGAGAGCCGCAGAGGTAGCTCTGCTGATCCTGGTCATTAGTAACTTCTGTGGAAAGTGCTGGTCGATAGAACCGGGGACTCGGCTCGAGACAAACATCTGGCGTAAAAACGGCGCTACCGGGATCGTCCATGTGTACAGCCGAGCTGCACTACTGGCATTACGGCCGCCGGAGCCGAACACAACGGCGGGCCACGTCCACTTGCCGGTGTTGGATGACATACCCGTGGAACTGATCCGAGGAAAGAGGAGGAGGAGACGAGGAAAAAGAGGGGGAATTCGAAACCGTTTACGGAGGAGATTCACCCGCCCCCCGCTCCCCTTTATCGTCCTGGTCAACGTGCGATCCTTGGATAACAAAATCAGCACGATAAGAACATACACAAGGTACAGCTACGAATTTCGTGAGGCATCACTGTTATGTTTCACTGAAAGCTGGTTAAAACCATCAAAACTAGACTCACTCTATGAGGTCCCCGGATTCACTCTGGTGCGACTGGACAGAGGTGGAGGGAGTGGTTACGGTGGAGTATGTGTGTACATTAATGATCTCTGGTGTCGATCCCATTCCGTCAAACTCGGGATATGCGACGATCCCAACGTGGAAATCCTGGGCATGACTTTAAGACCGTTCTATCTCCCCCGCGAATTTGGGTGCATTCTACTGTTCATAGTCTATGTGCCTCCTAAAGCGCCAGGAAGAGCAGCACAGGCAGCAAAAACCATTGCTGACTGTGTACATGGACTACAACTACAGTACCCAGAGGCACCAGCAATCGTACTTGGAGACTTGAACCAGTGTTATCTAGACACTGTGTTGCCAGGATTTGTACAGTATGTCAAGGATGCGACTAGGAAAAATAACATTCTGGACAAGTGTTATGTGAACATTCCAGATGCATATGTTGCCAAGGTAGGCCCGCCTATATTGACCTCTGACCATAATGTTGTGTACATGACTCCAGTTTATAAGTCAAAACTGAAGAGAGGAAAGGTGGAGAAGAAAGTAGTTAGGACATGGACAAATGAAAGCAAGGAACAACTAAAAGCATGCCTGGACTGTACAGATTGGGACACTTTTAGAGATGGTTCATTGGACGAAATAACCACAGTTACAAATGATTACATTAATTTTTGTGTACAGCTGGTTGTTCCTACAAAAGAAATTAAAATCTATCCGAACAATAAAACATATGTGACCAAGGACATAAAGAATATAATAAATGAAAGGAAAACAGCCTTCATAAGCAAAGATTTCGGTGCACTCAAATTGACAGAAAATAAGCTAAAAACAAAAATGAGGCAGGCAAAATTGGCACATAGACAGCACCTAGAGGATGCGTTCAAAGCTAAAAATCACAAAAAGGCGTGGGATACTATGAAATCCATGACAGGAATGTCAGCCCCAACCAAACCTATTGTGACAGACAATGAACTTGGCTTTGCCAATGACCTAAATACTTTCTATGCCAGATTCGAATCATTGGGCGATTCCTCTAAGTGCACTGAAATACTTAAGGCTGTAACACCTGCCCCCTCAGACAGAATTATCATCACTGAAGAGGATGTCAGGAAAGTGTTTCGGTGTACTAACACAAGGAAAGCTAATGGGCCGGACGAGTGCAGTGCTTTTCTCCTCAAAAACTTTGCATCCGAGTTGGCTCCTGTGTGGCAACCAATATTTCAAACCTCTGTAGACACACATATAATTCCTCTGTGTTGGAAAACCTCACACATAAAACCATTACCCAAAATCCAATGTCCAAAAGAACATAAGGATTATAGACCCATAGCTCTTACTTCAGTGACCATGAAATCACTGGAAAGAATACTGTTGCAACATCTTGTGAGTATAACTAAAGACAAATTTGACCCCTGTCAGTTTGCTTATAAGAAAGGTTGCGGTACAGAGGATGCGGTTGTCACACTGGTCCACTTCATTACAAAACACCTAGATAAGTCTAATAAGAATCATGCAAGGGTGCTGTTCTTAGACTTCTCTTCAGCCTTCAATACAATACAGTCTGATATTCTGGTGTCAAAGATGGTACAGTTGGAACTGAATCCATACTTAATTCACTGGTATGCTTCCTTCCTTACTAACAGAGTACAGAGGGTGAAAGTGAACAAAACCCTCTCCTCAGCATTAACCACTAATGTTGGTGCTCCCCAGGGTTGTGTAAGCTCAGCTGTATTGTTCACCCTTTATACTGACAGCTGTAGTACTGAGAAATGTCTGTCTGAATGTCGCACTGACAAGCCAGACCAATACATTCTAAAGTACTCTGATGATACAGTTTTGATTTATCTTTTGGATAGTTCCAGTGATCCTGGACTGCACCAACACAGAGTAAATAAGGTGGTGGAATGGAGTGATAACAACGCTCTTATCATTAACACAAAAAAGACAGAAGAGATTGTTTTTGGTGCCCCACTAGAGATACACAGATCCCCTATTACTATTCATAGTGAACAGATCAACCAGGTATGTTCGTATACATACCTAGGAGTAGTAATAGACCACCTTTTGTCATGGAAAGACCAGATTGAATCAGTGGGTAAGAAGACAAAACAAAGAGTCTATTTCCTTCGCCGTCTGAGATCTTTTGGTGCTAGTAGACAGATTCTTCTTGTGTTTTTCACTTCTGTTATTATGAGTGTCCTGCAGTACTGTAGTACCACCTGGTATGGATGTCTGTCTGTAGCTTTAAAGTCACAACTGCTGCAACAAGTGAACATCTGTTCAAAGATTGTTGGACAACCACTTCAGAGGCTCTATACATCTACGTATGATAACAGTATGATAAGGTTGGCAAGGAATATCACTTCAAACACTAGCCATGCTTTGTATGGAGAATATAGGTTGCTGCCTTCAGGAAGGAGATACAGTGTTCCTACATACAATAAGGTCAAACTGAAGAGGTCCTTTGTCCATCAGACGACATTGAGGCTTAATCAGGAGTTATAAGCCAGGGGTAGGCTGAGTGGTGGACATTGCTCTTGTCTTTGCATGTCTTTATGTATGTATTTGTATTTTGTTGTTTTCTTGTGCCATGTCAAATGTGTGTACTGTTATATGTTGCATACATGGCTGTTTCTGGGTCGCAAGACAAATTTCAGTGCAAACTGACAATAAAGTATTATCGTATTATCGTATTATCGTAATCTTACACACATGAAGTGACCAGGGGGTATTTTGATGGTGGCCGTTTGTCTCCACAATGTTTGTTTTGATGTGTAGGCTAGTAATGTCCTCCATGCTTAGCAGCTAAAGTTAACTTGCACTGGGAGGTGGTGACTGCAGAGGCTCCAAGCTGCTACTCTGTGATTCTGTTGTGATGAATTTCTTTGTTTAAATGTCAGTGTGTGTGTGCTGTGTCCAAGAGTTGTTAGATTGTATATCTTAATTTATACTTTTATACTCTATAACGTTACTTCTGCCACTTTTTGATGTCACTTGTTTTAATCATTGTTAAACATGAAATAATAATGCATAGTCTTCACTTTACTGTAAGGCACATGATAACGTTTGCAAATGGTTTACATACTCTTTACGAATGTCTTACGAATAATTTGGTAAAAATGAAAGATAATTCTAGTAATTGTTTGGTGTCTGCATTCATGAAAGCCAGGTAGTTTGCAACAGGTAAGGAGAATGTCCACATTAACAGACAGTTGTAAATGAGGAACTGTCTTCACTTTACTATAGGGCACATAATAAAATATACTAAGGATTTATAGATATTTTAGGAATGTTTTACAAAGCATATGTTAAACATGAACAAACACATTTCCCAAATTACCGACAAGTAAAATTGATCATGTGGAAATAATGATCTGCAGATCATTTTTAAATGTTTAATTTGTACATTTATAAAATATGTAACAATTGCTTAGAAATGGTTTGTTGTTCATGCCTTGGGCAGAACAAAGATTTAGCACATGATTTATGAAGTCTTAATACATGTTTAAAGACATGTCCTATAAACCACGAAAAATCGTATACGAATGTTATACCACTTTATAAATCATTTATCATAATCATAATTAATCATAATGATTTCCTACAATTTAAATGGCATTATTTAATGATGAACAAACTCAAGTATAAATAATGTTTTAATGTGTTTTAAATGATTCTTAAATGTTCTATAATGCTATTATAAATGATTTAATAGTCATTAACCAATGTATATAATAGTTTGTCTATGATTGGTTCTTTAACTACAAATAGCTTGTATATATTATATAAAATCAGTTACAAATGATTTAATAGTCATTTACAGATGTATTATACATGGCTTATTCATGAATAGTTTTACTACTTACTAGTACCATACATGATTTGTAGCCGTAGTTATAAAGGTTTTAGTAATCATTTACAAAATGTCAACAAACAGGTTGTTAATGATTTGTTAATAGTCTGAAAACTGCTTATAAACGTTTATAAATGCTTTATAACGGGTCATTATTGTAAAGTGCTACCTTATTTTGTATTTTAAAAAATAAGCTAAACGGGGACGAGGCAGCAAAGATGTCGTAAAAAGAAAAGCTAAATCCACCCGGCCCACAACATTTCCCATACTCAAGGCTGTGTCAGGAGTGGAAGAAGTCCACCCTGCTAAACTCACCCAAGCGCCATATAAACAGAAGATACTAATGATTATATCATCAATATACATTTAATTTAATATTTAACATAGAAAGGATTCCAGAGCATTGCAAATAGAGATTATTTTAAATGCTAGACCTTTAAAATGTGCATTTAAAGGCCATTATTGTACATTCAATGCAATATGTACAACTAGCTACTTCCTCCACTCATGATAACAAAGCGATACAGTGCATTCAGTTAGGAGCTGTGCTCATATTAGAATCAGATTCATAACAGTACTGTATGTTTTTTGGAAAATACTTTTTTAATGTTTATTTTTTCATTAATTGACACATTTAAACTAATACTAGTAAAATAAATGTACGTTTTAAAATATACAGAAATGTACAAACATTAATATTTTGTAGAATGTTGTCGTAGATGGGTCTCATCCTCTGTAATGACGAAACATGTGTAACAGGGTGGTTCACAACCTCAGCCTATAAGGATAATTCCTTTTAACAGGTCGTTCATGAAAGTCCTTGCGGTCTTGTTTCCAATGAGAACCTGTGAGCAATTAGGGGTTAAGAGTCTTGTTCAGGGACAAATTTCATTTCATCGACACATATGCTGGCCTGGCCTGGAATCGAACCTGGGACAACCAGGGCCTCTGGCTCCCTAGGCGGGCTCACTAACCACTCAGCTATGGCCTGAAAGTCTAATATCTCCCCTGGGCCATCGGGAATTCCCTTTGGCTTAGTGGTTAAGATGTTGTCTTTTAACGCGGGAGACCCGGGTTCGAATCCCGGGCGCTAGGATGGTGCCGTGACGCGGATCGGATTTCCCCCGTTGGAGGAGGACAAAAGATGGGTGAGTGTAACAGCGTGGTTCACTACCTCAGCCTGATGGCCTGAAAGTCTAATATCTCCCCCGAGACATGGAGAATTCCCTTTGGCTTGGTGGTTAAGATGTTGGCTTTCCACGCGGGAGACCCGGGTTTGAATTCCGGGCGTTAAACAAGCACACTTTATCCTGGCAAAGAAAAGGCATAGGATTAGTGTTGTGTGTAAATGCAGATAACCACTAAAGCCCTATGTACTTCGTCGTAGGAAATATTGCATAACTTGCAGATGCACATGCTTGTAGATTGGCTATTCTTGCTATTTTCTGAGCATTTAGGAAAAGATAATTTTCCGGCCTAAAAACAGTAGTAGGACAAATGTCCTATCTTTATCTCCAAGATCACCACAGGTAATTCTCCCAGGAGCATACCTTTCTCTCACAGGCATCTGCTGGAAAGTTTCAGGCAAAGGTCGACCAAAGGTCTCT
Organism: Gymnoscopelus microlampas; assembly: GCF_963454915.1. Taxonomy (NCBI): domain Eukaryota; kingdom Metazoa; phylum Chordata; class Actinopteri; order Myctophiformes; family Myctophidae; genus Gymnoscopelus; species Gymnoscopelus microlampas. The sequence goes on along the minus strand of NC_139958.1, from coordinate 3,311,444 downwards.
GGAAGGAAGAGAGTGGCCAGGGCAGACAGAAGAGCCAGAGAACCCAGCAATAGATATGGTAGATACTTGTAGTATATACCTGTATATGGAGAAGAGCACATTTTAATGACTTAATAGTTGAGTATGCAGCATGTACATGGGAGTTCACAAGTGTTGAAGTACCATACTTCTGTCAGGAAACGCCTAATTAATTAACTTAATGCTTCTGGTGATTAGTAGTTTAGTTCCCTACCTATGTTGAATGCACTTATTGTAAGTCGCTTTGGATAAAAGCGTCTGCTAAATGACTGTAATGTAATGTAATGTAATGTAACGTAATCATTGCACATATGGAGATAGAAATTATAGTTTGACTTGGTGGTACGGTTCTACTCTTGGGGATGCTCCCTGCAGCAGCACTACACAGGGTTCCCACACATTTATATCAATACATTTTTGAATGTATTGATATAAGAAAATTGATAGAAATGTGAGACCATTTGCCAAGTACTGTGTCAAATTGGTACACTTTTCTGTGCCAGTAACTCACTTTGGAAGTATCTGTTCAGATGCAATAGTAGTTATTACAACTAATAGTAATAGTTATTACTCTTTGACAGAGTAGAAGTTGACTAGATCTATATGGACAGAAACGTACTCAGTTGCATGGCATAAGGAGCAAGGATACCGCCCACTTTGGAAACCATGGAACAGGTGCCAACAGCTGTGTTTCTGATGACTGTTGGGTACAGCTCTGCGGTGTAGGCAAAAATCACTTGGAAACTGGTGGAAATGCACAATTTACCCAGCATCTCCAGCGCTATGGACAGGTCAGGTAGACCTAAGCAAACAGAAGAACAGAAGAGAATAAAGTAGAATAGATGCATGTATCTATCTATTTAGATATGCTGTATGTGTGTGTATGTTACAGGTAGATTGGAAAAGCCCCCCAGGCAATTCTGTAGAACCAACGCCAGAGGGCAATGCAAGCCAGACATGAGTCCCACACCACACACGCACGCATGCACACGCGCACAAACGAGCACGCACACACGCATGCGCGCACATGCACGCCCGCGCACACACCCACGAACAGCCTTATTCCATGCAGTTGAAGCACAAGGGGGCGAGCCTGAGGAGGTGGGCTATGTTAGTGCAGCGAGTGGCAGTTGGGGCAAACCATAGAGGGGCAAACGCAGTCCCCACAACATCATTTACGATTCTGTGCCTATCGGTACATAACTCGGACGGCGCTTAGTCGACTAGCAGACCATCGGCCGGTCGGCGCAGGCACTCGCGCCTGGAGGCGCTCGGGCGCGCCTCGTTGGCCTCAAGGTCTGCTGAGTCGGCGCGCCTCCGTCATGGTCCAAAACTATACTTTATCGGCGAAAAAAAGTAGTCCGCGATTGTTTGAAAAAGTAATATCCCAAGCGGGAGTCAAACCCAGACTCCCAGTGATCGTGGATGGGGAGTCCAATGATTATCGAAGTGCGCCACTGAGGCAGGTATGTATGTATGTATATCCATGTTGTCGTAGTCGTCGTCCTCGCATCGCAGCCCCGCCCCGAGCCTAAAAGCAAGCGCTCCACTTCCAATCTACCTGGAATGCCAATCTACCTGTGACACCTGTGATATATATTTATGCACGTATGTATTTGTGTACATTATGTGCATGCAAGTGCTTCACATTACTGAAAGTACAGTATCTATATATACAATTTGAATCCTGCGCCATGTCGGTTGTCTGTATGTATGTATGTAGCCAGTGTGACGTAATCTGACATCACGCCAGTGTGACGTAATCTCACGACAGCATGACATCACGCATGACATCACATCCTACCTATAAATTCTAGGATGCCGTCAGATCGCACCAGTTCGACGGCTTCCATAGTGGGTTTTGGTCATTGGAGAGGTGATGCACGTCACCTCTTTCTGAAGTGGGTACTTTCAAAGCCTGCCGTGGATTTAGGAGAGCACAAAACTCTCTCTCACACTGTGAGGTGCCTGTAAGGTGGCACTGCAAAGTGAACGACGCGTCACGCTAGACGTTCGGGCCGCTAACTTCTAGTATCCAACATTTGCAATGATTAGCAGAATATGTACACACACACACACACACACACACACACACACACACACACACACACACACACACACACACACACACACACACACACACACACACACACACACACACACACACACACACACACACACACACACACACACACACACACACACACACACACACTTCTGACTGGCATTGGTTTTATTTGGCATTAATGCCAAGTTAGCCACTCTTGGAGCCTGGCCTTCCTCTTTTAGATAAGATTACGTCCCAAAGCTGTATGGAATGCTGTTAACACATTCACTGCCATTGACGGACATCTCCGCCATTTAAAATCTACCCGTTCACCACCATTGATGGATATGTCTGTCATTTGTAAAAAAAAATCATACAAAAAATGAAATACATTTTTTAAGGGAAAAACGTCCAGAGCCCAAGATAACGTGATCCGAAGATTTACTGCGCCATTCACTTCCTGGTTAACTTAACTTAAAATCCTGTATCTCAGCTCCTGTGTTTTACTATGTATTTTTGGCGAAACATGCTATTTTCAACTTGGTATAACAAGAGAACGGGAGGTCACGATGACCTTTTTTTCTTTTTCACGGAAGCACAGTGATTTCCTCCGTGATTACCAACCATCAGGGTCATACTGATCATTCTGGAGATAGATATTCTGTGGTTCTTGAAAAATTTGTCAGAATGCTTAAAAATGCTAGCAGAAGCTACCTGCCAGCATTAGAAAGCCCCTGGCAGTGAATGCTGTTAAGGATGACATTTTGTTTCATCTTTAGACTGAGAAGGAGTAGTCTTGTAACTTCCAACATTTATTAGTTTCCTATGATAAAGTCTCTGCTGTCACCTTGTGGCACCAGCTGAATGCAGTTCAGCATTCCTCCTCCGAGAGCCATACTGAGTGCCACAGACAGCCGCCTGGGAAGATACTGCAGCGCCAGCCAGCTGGAGACGGACGCCGGTAAACCCACGGCTGCCGAGAAGAAACAGTTGACAAAGCGGTCGCCGTGAAGACGGGATGTGTTCAGGGACAGGCCAAAGAAGCCACTGTTTATAGAGAACCTGGGAGGGACACACACATAGCAACAGTCTCTGTCCGATGGATGGATGGATGGATAGATATGGATGTAGAATTTCTCCTTATAGAACACACATGGGCAAATGGCGGCCCGGGGGGCACAAGCGGCCCCCACCTTCACTTAATGCGGCCCGCAGGTTAATATCGGATTACTGATATATTATTGATTTCAGCTGTTACAATTGCAAACATGACCCGCTGTAATTACTTCAGTCTATATTAGTAGCTTAATGACTAGTATTCAAATTCTACTGTCTTTTTTTATGTCCAATGTATTTGTATTTAAATGTAAGTTAACATAAGTATAACTAAATGCATTTGAAATCAAATAGAAATGTTACTTTTCAGGATTCCAATTCAAAAATCTACAAACTCAAAACGTGTCGTGTTGCGTTTTGAGCTTGTAGATCGGCTATTTTTGCTTCTTTTGTATGACATAGAATGGCGAAAAAAAGTAAAAATACGGAGAGACAGTATATGCACGGCCCTCTGGAGTGAGTGTGGAAATATAGTGGCTCTCTCCATCATCAAAATGTGTTACTTAAGTAAAAGTATCAACACTGCAATGTAACTTTACACCACTGCATTGTGTCTTAAGACATGCAAAAGAAGCACATACTTATAGACATACCCTTCTACAGTATGTGTGATAAGGTGAGTGCAAAACAACCTGTGGATACTCACCACACTAGGAAGAGTATGAGTGTTGTGTTTCTGGTTTTGGTGAACCTTAGCAGGTCTAGAAAGCTGTGACGCTTCTCTGGGTCACATCTGTCCTTTGCCATGTCACTCTGCAGCAGTGGTGGAAAAGTAAAAGTATCAATACTGCAATGTAGAAATATTCTGTTACAAGTAAAAGTCTGTTTAAAAAATCTTTGGAAAATAGCAGATCTACAAGCTCACAACGCGTCGCATCGCGACGCATTGTGAGTTTGTAGATCGGCTATTTTCAAATAGCCAACATATATATAGAGCTTAAGTGGTTATTGTTATGTTATGTAAAAATGCCTCAAAATTGTCGGGGGGGGGGGGGTCGGGGCGCTATCCGCTGCGCGTAGGGTGACCACCTTCAAACAGACCCATTGAGGGACAGACGTACCCGTTCCGCGGGACACATGCACGCGTGCGCGCTGCGCACGCGCGCGTGCATGAGGACCTCCTGTGCGCGCGCGCGATTTTGTTTTTAGTTTTTAGTTCATTTTTCTTATTTCCACACAACAGCTCTAAGGTGTATTAAAGACATAGTTCAATGTTGACAATGAGTGGTCTTCCCCTTTAAGTACAGTACTTAAGTAAATGTACTTAGTTACTTTACACCACCGCTCTACAGGACACAAAGCATCAGCCTCCCTCTCAGTTCATTGTGTATTCTCCCTCCATGCCAAAATGTTATGTCTACGGCTGTCATCAAAGACAAATGTGAAGCCAATTATAAGGGTCGCTGTCTATTTGTGAACATAATGTTAGATGTAGATGCTACGTGGTCATTAAAACATCCGTTAGAAATGTGATTCCTGGGGGTGCCTGCTGGCCTAGCGGTACAGGCACATACCACATATGCTGGTAATCCAGCTTGACAGCGTGTCGCGGGTTCGACTCCCGATCCCGACGACCTTTGCTGTGTGTCACCCCCCCATATCTCTCCCCATTTCCTGACAGCCTACTGTCCTGTCAAATAAAGGCATACAAAATATATATATATATATATATAAAAATGAAATGCGATTCCCAGTGTTGGGGCCTGAACATTGGGATTACAAATAGTATTTTATAGTGTTTAGGGAAGTGTTCACACAACACATGTATGTGGAATGGTTATTGTGAAAAATATGCAAGTGAAGAATTATATAATATTATAAATAAATGTAATTTAAAAGGTTAAATACTATGACTTAAAGTCAACTTACATCATAACCTTTAAGGATGACCTGTGGAGCCTCTACGTTGTTCTTCTTAGCAGCTTCTCTCAGTACGGCCTCAGCCTCCTCTATTCTTCCCTGGGAGACCAGCCACCGAGGAGACTCTGGGATGAACCTGCCTCGCAGGTAGGAGAGAGAAGGTCCACGCTTTGGTTATGGAACACAGTAGAGAGAGGTTCACGCTCAAACAGTCGGAAGGGCTTTACCTCAAAAGCAATTCATGGTCCCATACAGATGATTACAGCAAACAGAAAATATCATCCTTTTAAAATGTGATTATTTTAAGAGAAAAAGACGTATCCAAAAAACTAAAATAACCTTCAAATCTATACTGAAAATGTTACGTTATAATTTAGTCATTAGGGACTGGACGTTATTCACCGGAGGTTGGTATGGCCCAGAAGAGGGGGGGGGGTCATCAAACTTTTTTTTTAGCCCTGGGGTGTTCATTGGAAAGTCAAATATACGAACATTTTTCATTTTTGAACAGTTTTTACATTTATCCTTAAAGTGACACCCTCAGTATTAATGTAATACTACTAATAATAATAATAATAACTAGAAAAAGTGCTCCTCGGAGCACAAGTCTCCGCCAGCAGACTTGTGTTGGGAATGTTGGGAATGTTCTAATTCTTATGTTCTAATTCTTACAAAAAATAGAACATGTCACTGTGTCATAGTAACATGACACAATGTCTGTATAAGTGTCCTATCCGTCCTGTCTGTATAAGTGTCCTATCCGTCCTGTCTATGTAAGTCCTATCTGTCCTGTCTGTGTAAGTGTCCTATCTGTCCTGTCTGTGTAAGTGTTCTATCCGTCCTGTCTGTGTAAGTGTCCTATCCGTCCTGTCTGTGTAAGTGTCCTATCCGTCCTGTCTGTGTAATCGGTTCATCGGTTTGCAGACAATGATTAGCTTCTTCAGTTTGCATAATAAGAGTTAGTTGAACTGTGTCATTAACTGTGATCTCAGTTTGTACTGGAATGTACTGTTCTTGATAAATCCTGTCTAAGCTATTTATATTACATATTGTGATGACACCAGTGTGTCTACATAATGTATTGCTCCGCCATTTCTCAGCCATTTCGTGATTATTCATGTCTTACCTCACTTTGAAAGAGGCTAAGACTCTTTCAAAGTGACACATGTATTTATAGGCCGCTATACGTCACTAGCCAATCAGATCACACTATTTCACCGTATTGTCACGTGTCACGTGAGGCTTGACCAATGTTAGCTTGGCCGAGGGGGGGGGGACGGAAAAGGAAAGTGGACGGAAAGTGAAAACATAGTCTCCTGGCGGAGACAATTAATAACTAGAAAAAGTGCTCCTCGGAGCACAAGTCTCCGCCAGCAGACTTGGGAATGTTGGGAATGTTCTACTTCTTATGTTCTAATTCTTAAAAAAAATAGAACATGTTACTGTGTCATAGTAACATGACACAAGTGTCCTATCCGTCTGTATAAGTGTCCTATCCGTCCTGTCTGTATAAGTGTCCTATCCGTCCTGTCTGTATAAGTGTCCTATCCGTCCTGTCTGTATAAGTGTCCTATCCGTCCTGTCTATGTAAGTGTCCCATGTAAGTGTCCTATCTGTCCTGTCTGTGTAAGTGTCCTATCCAATTGTTACAGTATCCGCCATTTCTCAGCCATTTCGTGATTATTCCTGTCTTACCTCACTTTGAAAGAGGCACAGACTCTTTCAAAGTGACACATGTATTTATAGGCCGCTATACGTCACTAGCCAATCAGATCACACTATTTCACCGTATTGTCACGTGTCACGTGAGGCTTGACCAATGTTAGCTTGACATGTGGAAAGTGAAAACAATGTCTCCTGGCGGAGACAATAACATGAATTATAATACTCAGACGTCTGCATCTGTTGTCCCTGCCCCCCCTGTGACGCACCGGACTGGCCGTTAGGCTGAGGTGCACCGGTAGACTTTGTTCCTAATTATAATACTCATTATATCATTATAATCATAATATTGTGACAACTGACAGCTATAATCTAGTAGTTTACTGTAAGTTTACATCATAGCTTCTCAACCCCAGATACATTTGCTACGACGCGTAATGTCTGTGCGTCGCCTACCCAAAAAGAAGAACAGACATACAAGCTATCAACTCACCGGGTCATGGAGTGTCGACAGCTTGCAGATCTGTTATCTTGGGCAGCATAAACAATGAGGCGCAACGGAGTATACAACACTTAAGCATTTTGGAAACCAAATAAGCAGGGACGTGCACACATAGACTCTAGGTGGTGCTAGAGCACCTGCCCTTTGCCCTCTTGACCAGAAGTTTCCTTTTGAAAAAAAGGGCACTACAACATTTTTCAGTTTACAGCAGGGGTCTTCAACAGGGGGTCCGGGACCCCTAGGGGGTCCTCAGAGTTACTACAGGGGGTCCGCCAAATCTTTATGTGATATGATTTTTCTTTTTACAATAACCACTCGAAACCTAGCATCCCTTTTCTGAGGAGAACTTTAGCCAAAAATAGCCGATCTACAAGCCCGCAACGCCTCGCAGCGCGAGGCGTTGTGGGCTTGTAGATCGGCTATTTTTGGCAAAGAGGTATAGGTGTAGAGGGAAAAAGAGCAGACCAAGTAAACAAAAAAAAGTATGATTTACTTGAGCACCTGCCCCTCAAAATGTCTGTGCACGCCACTGCAAATAAGCGTGTAAAGCCTGTAACATTACGTGAACATGTAACTTGCTTGTAGCTTACTTTAACGCAGTGAACATGAACGTAGCGTTTACCGTGGTGAAGTGTTGGATAATGGATATTCACCCAGCTCGGTTTAACGAGACAGCAGCGCGAGCGCAACATAAAAACCCCATGTTTCCAAAACGTGTCATCACGGATGGTCCAATCATCTTATAAAAAATGTAAGCATACGCCAAGTTAACTGAAGTTATATAGCCGATGCTGAGCTAAACATATTTGTTTAAAGGAGCTACACCATGAATTTAAAAAATAATAATAATATTTAATATCATATTGTTTATGTCCCTCAAACGTTTTTCAAAAGGTTTGAGCCTAAATCAAGCCTCAGATATACTCATTCCAGCTAACTTCTCTCTGGCTTATAAAGCACTTTCACCTGCAATACCACATTGTCCTGTTTGGCACGGGGCGCTATTGAGCCAGTTTGTATGCATGCTATGTCCTGGTTCTGTATGGAAAAAGTAAAAAAAAAAAAAGGGGGAACAAATCTGACGGACTGTTTTCAGACCAATTTACATAAAAACCACAGATAGCCTATGAAAGCCTGCATGCTCGAAGTCGGGTATTTGTTGGAACAGAAGAGAGGTGGGGGAGACCAGAAACACACAAAAATGAAGAAAAAGTTAAAATTCATGGTGTAGACCCTTTAAATTTGAAGTTTTAATATTTAACCTTTATGATGAAAGGCCGCACAGAGCAGCTGTTGTGCCTCGCCACCCGTTGCGTCAATTGTATTTTTCCGACCTTATAAAGGACTTCGCCTTAAAAGAAAGCACTAATCACATTGGAAAGTCAAATATACTGTACAACGTGCAGCGCTTTAGCGCTCATTCATGTAAGCCCTGCATGCTGTGTTTGGCCTTCATGTAATGTATGGTTGCACATATTGTAGGGGGGCTCAAAGAGAAATATTTGGAGGGGGGGGGGGGGGGGGGGGGTCAAGGAAAAACAACTAAACAAAATCATATCTGGACCACCCCACGCCCCCCCCCCCCCCCCCCTCCGGTAACTAAATAGCATCCAGTGCCTTTAGCAGAGGAAGTACATAAGTGTGTATGCAGTTTCAATGTAGCGCTTCAAAGAAGGACACCAGTTAAACGTGACTGATAACACGTGAGGGGGGCGTGTTTTTTTCTCTTCTTTTTTTCTTTTTTTCTGTAATAATTGTTTTGGAAAATGAGCAAATAAATAAAATAAAATAAATGAAAAGTAAGTCATTGAAAACACACGGCCCCTCACACATTAGAAGGACAATCAGTCACCAGAACCAATTAATCCATCATGGTTAAATGGAGTTACAATGGGTTTGTATAGGAAGGGGGCGTGAGATAAAATGAATATCAAATATTTAAATACTGAATCAAGCAACTTCTAGGGTGCTCACAAAAGCCTGAGTAGACGTAAAAATGACCCCAAACATGTTTGAAAGTGAAATATCCCTTTAAGGATTCAGTACCTGTTATTTTTATCCTGTAAAATGAAATAAAAAATAAAGAAAGAAAGAAAGAAAGAAAACCCGTTCTGAATTCATAAAATAATGAAAGAATCTATTAGCATCTATACAACAGTGAGCTGTCACAGGTAATAGTAATAATATTAATTCCCCAATATTATGAGTTAACAAAAAGTGTTGTAGTGATGGTTCTTCTACAATGACTGTAACTCACCACCAGAGGGGTATGTAGAGCAGGCAAGGCAGAGATAAAGCCAACAGAAGATACTTCCAGTCCCTTATGAAATAAGCAAAGAGAGGCAGCATCATGTAGCCAGAAGTAAAGAACTGATTCATTCCCAGAGACAAAAACAGGACACGTACGTTTCCTGTCAAGATCTCAGAACCTGGAGGGAAGCAGAGGGAGAGAAATACACCAAAATAAAACACGTTTATCGGCTAGAGCTCCTCCGTTCCACATTTCCATAAACCTAGATAAATGGGCAACTGGCGGCCCCCACCGTCACATAATGCGGCCCGCAGGTTAATACCGGAATACTGATATATTATTGATTTCAGCTGTTACAACGACACAACACGTTTTGAGCTTGTAGATTGGCTATTTTTTCTACTTTTGTGTGACATAGAAAGGCCAAGTACGGTATTAATTTACGACAGTATATGCAATGTGGAGTGAGTGTGGAAATATAGTGGCCCTCTCCATAATCAAAGTTAATATCGATATGCACAGTATGTCTAATGTATCGTTTCATTGCATTCCTAATGCTGGAGTCGCAGGCCGAAAATAGCAGATCTACAAGGTACCGTGCCGTGTTGTGAGCTTGTTGATCAGTTATTTTCAGCCATCACTCCGTCGCACAACAAAGCATAAATCAGGCTTAAATAGTAGGCTACATGTTACATTCAGCACATTCCCATCCATTCTCAACATGTGAGTAGTTGTTACATACCTAAGACAAAGGCAGCCAGCATGTTGGAGTTCTGGCCCAAAGCAACGATGAAGAAGAGGATAGAGAACACCGTCCAAGAGGGAGAGAAGATTTCGACAAAGGTAAAAAGTGTCTGGACTGCCATGGTTGCAAACATGACGGGCTTTCTTCCAAACCTTTAAAAACAAAAGGATCACATTTTGAAATATCATCAGTTATGCTGATTAGACGCAGTTTCGGCAGAGCAGCAGCAAGCAGCACAGTTGCTACAGCTGTATGCTAAGCGGCTAGGCTAGCACGGGAAGTTCACAGATAGTAGCTACACATCTATCATTAAACAATTATGAATTTCAATCGAATATATTAGTTACAATGAGATTGAGCTGCCAGTTAAATCTTGTTTCTCTGCGTGGTATTTATTCGGTTTGGGAAAGTTGTCTGACTGTCACACATCCATCTGAATGGGTCTGGACTGGCTGAGTAAACAGGGACTAGTTATCAATGTCGGACACAGTGTATTTAAGGATAATAACAGAGATAACACTCGCACAAAGCCACCTCTTAATATTACGCGAAAATTGGAGTTAAACTGGAGTGTCTGTCTGTCTCGCCTGTGGCTCTGTCTGTCTGTCTGTCTCATTGTCTGTGGCTCTGTCTGTCTGCAGACAGACTGTCTGTGGCATTGTATGACAAATGCAGGAGTTAAAGGAATAGTTAACCAAAAAAGGACTTATATTCTACAGACCCCACGAAGCCTTGAATTCATGATATATGTTTTTTGTCGCATTCCTGAGACAATAATTTGATGACCAGCGAAGTCGGTCCTATTGAATAAATTTGCCTCCTGTGTTAATTGTGCATACGCATGGTGGTATGGTGATATTTTCTGAGGTGGTACTTGGTGTAAAAAGGTTGAGAACCACTGTACTGAAAAAATATTTAGAAGTGGTCTTCTTTTTAATAGGCCAGCCATACACATCTGGACAAAGGGTCAAACTGTAACACAGGTTAACAGACTATCCTGAAGGTCAAAGGGTCCTTATGTCAAACATGGGAGGACAGTAACGGTGTACATTTACTTGAGTACTGCACTTAAGTACATTTTATAAGTATCTGAGTATTGTTTTGGTATACTTTTTTGATTGCTTTCACTCCACTACATTTCAAAGACAAATATTTTACTTTTGACTCTTTGAAGTACTCATTCATTTCAGGCCATTTCCCCACAAGCCTGAAGAGGCGGAGCACCATGGGTTTCAAATACCTGTCTGAGATCTGTCCAGAGAAGAAGGATCCACACAGAACTCCCAGTAAGTACACTGAGGAGGTGAACGGTTGCTTCCACTGGTTGCTGCATACCAGGTCAAACTGCAGGTTGAGAATTTACAGTAAAGAAAGATTGACGCTTCCGGATGCACCTTTGGTTAAAATAAAATTGTATTCACTAAAGCTATGGATTGTGTAGCGTTAACATTTGAAAACTTGTGAAATGGGACATTCTGCATAATGAGTACTTTTGTACTTTAAGTGTATTTTGATACCAATACTTTTGGACAGTTAGGACTCTTACTTGTAACAGAGCATTTCTATATTGCAGTATTGATACTTTTACTTAAACTTTTTCCACCACTGACCCACGCACGCACTGACCTCCGTGACGATGGTGGACTGGTAGATGTCTTGGCTGTAGCTCCATCCGTCCACACAGCTCTCCTGTCTCAGTTCAGTGAGGTTCACGTCCCGACCGGGGATGTAGCCCAGAGCAGACAGGTTCCTGACCTCGTCCAGTCTGTACCGGTGGCATCGGCTCTGCTCCTCCTGTCCGTTCACCACCTTGTCAAATATAATAACCTCTATTACAGTGCAATAAGCTGTATGTATGGTATGTATGGTGACTAGGGATGCACCGATATGGAAATCCTGGACCTCTACCGATACCGATGTTTATAAATAACAATTTGACCGATAACAGATAGGGGGTCCCCAGCAAAATTAGTTAATAGAGCGTTACAATCATTTTAACCCCTTTATCCATATTTTACATTTTGGCTATTCAAAAATAGCAGATCTACAAGCTCATAGTGCTCATAGCCGCGCTATGAGCTTGTAGATCTGCAAAGTTTTTGAAATGGTGAATATTTGTGCAAGTTTATGAATATATATATTTTTTAAAGCGAACATTTGTACTCAAATCTTTGCTTCCAGTTATTTTTCTGACCCGGTTCTGAGATTGAAGAACCGGAGCCGGTTCCATTGTATTTGGATCAACGGTCCCCGCTAACGGTTCCTGGAATTTGTCATCCGTCTTCATTTGGCTCAGCTGTGTGCATGCAAGCGACTGTGGTGACGCTACGCCACCTACAGGGACGTGCACAGATCGACTCTAGGTGGTGCTAGAGCACCTGCCCTTTGCCCTTTTTTTTCCGGGACCCCTAGGGGGTCCTCAGAGTTACTACAGGGGGTCCGCCAAATCTTTATGTGATATGATTTTTCTTTTTACCATAACCACTCGAAACCTAGCATCCCTTTTCTGAGGAGAACTTTAGCCAAAAATAGCAGATCTACAAGCGAGGCGTTGTGGGCTTGTAGATCGGCTATTTTTGGCAAAGAGGTATAGGTGACGTTGAAGACCCCTGGTTTACAGTATGTAGCCCATGGTGACATCGATCAATTCTGGATTAAAAGCTTCTAATATATTAACAATTCCCCAAAATGTGCGTTGCAATTTTCTTCTATAAATCTCACACTACTAAGGCAGCCGGCGGTTCCACGCGCCACGCAAGGTGCCCTTTTTTTTTTACTTGAGCACCTGCCCCTCAAAATGTCTGTGCACGCCGCTGGATACGCCCACTGATCTAGGATCAGAATAAATACCAGTGTCCTTCGAGTGTGACGGAGTGAATATTGTCAGCACAGCAGCATATCGAACACACACAAATCCTCACGAGTGTGGTTGTACTTTACAAGAGAGGACAATGAGCATGCAAAGTGCATGAAATGCAGTGCAAAATACTTTGCTGCAAAGGTGGTAGCACGTCGACTTTAAATAAATCTCTCCACCAGAGACACAAAGGTTAATCTTATCTAGCCATTGTACCGTGTCGAGTCAACTCTGCGGCTGTTTTACTGTCTCGCCCCCTCTGGGGTGAGCGATCTGCGCCTAACTGTCTCGCCCCTAAACGCGGTCGCCCCGGATGGCAACGAACGTCTGGGATGAGCGATCCACTGTTGAACGTGCACCCTTTAAGTGCATATCTGCATGCACATAATTATATCGTTGTTGTGGTTAAGTTGAAATAATAGTTGTACAAGTTGTAATAATAGTGTTGTATAATTATGTTTCTGTGGTAATCAATTCATTATAATATATATATATATATATATATATATATATATATATATATATATATATATATCTCAGAGGTCGCGTTAGTCCGATAATTGCCGGTTTTGACCGTTTTTTTATGACAAAGACCGGAAAAAAATGAATCTCTTCGGACATCCTGACCGGTTGATAATGACACGGCAGTTCATTAATTATCACTGCAAATTAGGCACATTTCAAATCCTCTGCCTCTCTCTCACACTGTAAATACTCTCCACAACAGCTATAGGCTACTGCAACTATGGCATCGAGGTGAAACTCGACGTTAATCATAATCGTGGACCTAGTTTTAACTCTATGAGGTGGACACGTTAAAAGTAAACGTTACCACTTTGAACTGAATAGCTGTATGAGGAGACCACAAGATTCTCACAACTCATCAACTTTCCCACGGTTGTCCCAACTAGACGCACGGACGGCATCCACTGTCTAACTATACAGTATAACCTCCTGTGAGTGAGTAGTGGTCTATAATGTATTGCCCTAACAGGTCAGCTGAGCCACGTTATGAAGGATTAATCTGAAATGCCCAATTTTGTGCAGTGCCCTTTGATTAGAAAATGCATTCAAACGTAATTGATTATTGAGAAACCATTACGCACGCAGCATGCGCAAATGTAGGTAATTAACGTATTTGTGTAAGATGACCCTGCTATATAAAATGTGTATATTATGAACATGTTCAATCCAAAATATATAATGTATATGCCTAAGTATTAGGCTGTATTTGCGCACCTGCTTGTCATTAATGCATAAAAATAATTATGACCGCTATTTTTGTCAGATGTCCGGTAAATTTGTTTAAAATCCTAGCGCGACCCCTGATATATATATATATATATATATATATATATATATATATGAACCGGGAATTGGAATCGCTAAGAGGGAATGGGTAAGGAATCGGACGGTTTCCGGAATCGGAGTCTGTTAACGAGTCCCAACCCTAGTCCCTGGAACAAAATATTTTGAGATGGGGGTCTGCGGCCAAATACATTTTGGGGGTCCTTGACATGAAAAAGTTTGAGAACCACCGTCGTAAAGAACAATACACTGGCGTCAGGTGCTCACCTCTACTGGGATGATGGCCTTGCGCCACTCTGCAGTTAGGTTGACATCTGGAACCAGGCAGTGGTGGCGGGGGGTGTCAGCCAGGAAGATGACAGAGAACGCAGTGAAGCCATTGGGAATGGTGCTGACACAGAGCAAGAAGAACACGATCTGCTGGAAGCGTCCCCACTGTCCAAGGAAGGCTGTGGTCTCCTCGTAGTCCTTCATGGCCAAACACCCAGGAGTCTGAGAATGAAGAGAATCAAGATTCAAGAATCTCCTCTTCTTGCTGACATTAAATACCTCATCAAGTCAGGTGATGTGTTCTCCTATTTTTTTTCTGCAGCCGACAACAATATGTAACGCCTTCCTGGTTTAATGTCTTACTCCTCTTTCTACAGCACTTCTGTAGATAGACTTTGATCTATGATCTGTTGTCTATTACTAGTGGCAGAGATAAAGATAGCTATACCTGCTGAAAATCCAGTTGTAACGCTGACATTTAGCAATAGTGCCTGTGTAATCGTGTATTCTAGTCTAACACCATTCAGGAGCAGCGGTGGAAAGTAATTAATGTACAATTTCAAGGTATTTTTACTTTACTGGAGTTCGAACTTCGAAGAGTCCGCGAGTGCAAAATCCGATCACACGCACGGTGCAGGATCTATTCCTCTGCTCTAAGTGTGTGCGTCAGTTCAGTTCAGTGTGGGAGGCTATGGGTCGTCCAAATTAGCGATGGGAAATGGTTAGCAGCTGTTTGTATATACTGTACCGCCTGTGAAAATACATTCACAGGCAGCACAGCCTGTACTGCATGTAGGGGTGTCAGAAAAAAAATCACATACAGTATGTATGAACAGCTGGCCCAGGGCCCACGCAAAAATGTGTGCAGTAAAATAAGTAGGGCATGCATTCCCAACTTGGACTGTTTCTGACTTGCATCGTTCCCTTGTAGGCCAGCACAACGGGCACCGGTTTAGTAGCTTCAATTTCAGAAAAACCCTACATGCAAGTGCTATGAATATACAGTATACTCACAAATATTGCATGGAATCGTATTAAAAAGGTATTAAACAGCTTTCCTTAAAATTGTATACAATGCATTTCCTTTCTTCTCTGGGCAAAAAAAAAAAGAGTGAGACCCACTTATGGGTCACAACCCAAGGTTTGGAAACCACAGCTATAGGCTACCCACATTGCACCAGGCCCCATCAAGACCAGCAAGCACTTGTGGGTTAACTACTTTCAACCTGGCATCCCTAATTTGAACCTGACATTATAGCTGAAAGTTTTCCTAAATTGTACAAACTTGCATTTATTTATTTAGTAAGCTTTAACAAAAATAGGGACAATAGATCATCTGAGCTTGTAGAGCTGCTGTTTTCATTAATCGTTTGTTAACTTCTGGTTAACTTCCCTTTCAAATCACTCACAGTGTAAATTGAAAAGGTGTTCCAAAAGTGGTAGACTCAAAGCTCAACGTATCATCCAGGACATTCACCACCCCAGGCACAACCTGTTCACACCGGTTCTACCACTGCAGCCAGGCGAAGAGGCCTACCGTGGGATCAAGGGCATTGGTTCTCAAAGTGGGGTCCGAGGACCCCCAGGGGTACTTAAGGGGGTTCCAGGGGGTCCCCAGCTAAATGATGGACAGGGACCAAATAAACCCTTATGGGTCTGTAACTCTGAGAGTGTACAAATGGAACCAAATTTTGTACACTCTCAGAGTTAGATTAACATTGATTTGACAATATAAATTGAGGTCCCAGAGACATACATGCCATTAAATGGGGGTCCGTAGCCCTAATGCATGTCAAACTGGGGGTCCTTGAAATTAAAATGGTTGAAAATCACTGCTAGAGAGCCGTACAAATCTTCTATTATGAGGGTCCCTGGCTTATCTTTTCAAATGGGGGTCCGCGGGCTAATAAGTGTCTATTTGGGGGTCCTTGGCACAAAAAAGTTTGAGAACCACTGATCTAGGGCCAGACCAGCAGCTTTATGACCAGCTTCCACCACGCTACCATCAGACTGTTTAACAAGGCATGAACACCACCTGTCACCAGGCTGGCCTGCCGTACAGGAACACTTTCCTTTGACTGTTTTCTTATTTATCTTAATGAATGAATTGCATTTTTATAGTGCTTTTCCAAGTGCTCAAAGCGCTTTACAATGGTTCATTCATTCATACAGGAGGGGGGGGGGGGTGGGCATTGGGAGGTAAATCTTATTTATTTCCTCCCTAATGTTGGACGTGTTATGTGGGATTTTGCTTTTGACATGTTTCTTTCCTAAGTTTTTCCTAAGTGTATTCTGATTCTGACATGGATCTACCATTTTGTTTTGTTCTACAAGCTCACAGCAACAACAACACGGACAATAAAACAACAATTAAATGAAGTTCAGACACTCACCTGTCGTCAGGTATAAAGCTCTGGGTCGTGTTGTAACGTGTGGTACAGCCTGCTGTGACCGTGAACTATTTCAAGTGAAACTCTGTGATCTGATGAGACTAACAGACAGTAAGTAAACAGTGAAGCCACACCTTGTTGGGTTTTGCTCAGTCAGCTTATAGTATACATACTGTATATATAACATACTGTACCATACACATGAGAGATTTACCCAAAGGGCCTAGTGGGGCCCAGGGGCCCCTGAGCTTGAGCTGGTAGTATTTTCCCGTTACAGAGACGACCCCACCCTTTCTTGTACATTTAGCATTATAATTTTGTTCCCCCTGCTTTTCTTATTTTTTGTTTGTACATAGTGTTATCTTTTTCTGTTTTTTTGTATTGATATTTGAACTGTGGTGCCACTATATATGACTATGAATTGAATACCAAGGACCTCATTAGAATAAGTGACAGCTGACATGACACGCCTGCTTGATTTACTCACCATTGGGGCTAATATATTTTAGCCCCCAAGCTCCGCCCTTACTAGCTTGTGTGTGTGTATTTCCCCCAAAAAAGAGAATTCAACTGCCCCCTAGCGACCTAACGGTAAGTCTGACAGACATGGCAGTAGATGTGTTGGATGCAGCTCAAAGTGAACTTTCCTTAGGTATCTAGTTTGTCGCCATCCGACCTTCCTAGCCCGTGTTATTAAAGAATAATGGGCGACAATGGCCAAAACTCAATCAAAAATCGACGATCAAAAATCGGCAAAAGTTGCCATTTTCAAGATGTTTTGGCCATTATCTCTGGAACGGAAGGTCCAATCTGCTCAATTCAATCAAAACTTGTTGGATGCGTGACTTTGAGGACATTAAGCACACAACGACACCTTTACTGGTGTGACTGTGTGTGTGCGTGTGCGTGTGCGTGTGCGTGTGCGTGGGCGTGTGCGTGTGTGCGTGTGCGTGTGCGTGTGTGTGTGTCAGGGAGGGAGGGAGAGGCTGTGTGTGTGTGTGTGTGTGTGTGTGTGTGTGTGTGTGTGTGTGTGTGTGTGTGTGTGTGTGTGTGTGTGTGTGTGTGTCTTTAAAAGCAGTGATAAGGAACATGGGAATAGGTCTACTGTAGGAGGAGATGAGTTTTAGTTTATACATAACACTGGCTGCATTACACCTCAAGCAGACTTAAACATTTTAATTAATTGTCTGGTTCTGGTCTTATTTTGTTTATAAAGTGATTATCTGTGTTGTTGTGGGTACTTGTGTTGTTGTGGAGCATTTCCTATAACAAAGTATAGATAGCCTACAGTAGTGTCATTGCTGTAACTTGGTATCTGGAATGTGATGCTGTTGCTGCAGGGTGAACTATGGGTATCATATAGCAGTGGTTCTCAAACCTTTTCATGTAAAGGACCCCCCAAATTGACACTTATTAGCCCACAGACCCCCATTTGAAAAGATATGCCAGGGACCCCCATAAGAGAAGATTTTCTTTACGGCTCTAGCAGTGATTCTCGACCATTCTAATTTCAAGGACCCCCAGTTTCACATGCATTAGGCTACGGACCCCCATTTAATGGCATTTCTATCTCTGGGACCCCGATTCATTATTGTAAAATCAATATTAATGTAACTCTGAGAGTGTACAAATGGAACCAAATGGACCTGTTAAATGGTCCATTTGGTTCCATTTGTACATTCTCAGAGTTACAGACCCATAAGGGTCCATTTGGTTCCTAACTATCCATCAGTTAGCTGGGGACCCCCTGGAACTCCCTCAAGGACAAGGAGGGTACATAAACAGCTTGTAAACAGTGACCCGACCGTGTACTTTTTTTTACTCACAATGTTGAGTTTTTCTTACCAAAAACATTTAACTGCTATTTTGTCTCTGCTAACTAAAAGTAACTAGGTATGCAACTAGCCTAGGATAGTTCAGAGTGTTATTGTCTTTTTTCTCTCTCTAACGCTATGACAGGTGGGCTGCTCTGCTCATAGACCTAACATTACACTACCGTGCGAGGTCTCCAACTTAAAATAAAAAATAAACAAAGCTATTTCGCTACTCACCGAAACGTTCAACAACACAAAGCTGCCTTTGTTTCGGTGAATAGTGAAATAGTTTTGTTTATTTGTATTAAAGTTGGAGACCTATGAGTCTATGAGCAGAGCAGCCCGCCTGTCAGATCGTTAGAGAGGGGGGAAAAAGTCACTTAACACTCTGGACCACCCTGGTTGCATTACCTAGTTACTTTTAGTTAGCAGAGACAAAATAGCAGTTTCATGTTTTTGGTAAAAATGTACCTTTGAGAAAATGACGTGAACAAACACGGCTGTACTTGGGTAGGTTTGTTGAACGTTAAATCTTTGTGTGGTACAGCTGAGATCCAAGCCATACTACGTCTCCATACATTGTTAGCCTCACACACTGTATTCAATCTTGAAGAGGAGAGCTGCGACATGTGAACAGCTTTCTCATAGACCAGCCACACATACAGTGTGCACTGATCACTAATATCACTACTATGTAGTCTCATAGACCAGCCACACATACAGTGTGCACTGATCACTAATATCACTATGTAGTCTCATATACCAGCCACACATGTGCAGTGTGCACTGATCACTATGTAGTCTCATAGACCAGCCACACATGTGCAGTGTGCACTGATCACTATGTAGTCTCATAGACCAGCCACACATGTGCAGTGTGCACTGATCACTAATATCACTACTATGTAGTCTCATAGACCAGCCACACATGTACAGTGTGCACTGATCACTATGTAGTTGGCAAAGAAGTTAATGTTTACAAACACAAACCACCGTCACTCTCTAGTCTTAAACCCGTCTGTAGTCTGACCCCTCACGGGCTGTAGCGTCGAAAAGAGGGCGTGGCGAACTTTTGGTTGGTACACCCTATAGTATAATGCATGTCTTACAGCCCCCCCCCCCCCCCCCCCAGCCGCTACTGCCAATTGTTCTTTTAAATCAAGTAAATTTAGAATTCTGGACTTTTACTTGTAACAGAGTACTTCTACAGGACTTCTACGTTGCAGTATTGATACTTTTACTTAAGTAAAGAATTGGAGTAGCCTACCTACTTTTTTCACCACTGTCTCCCCTTTACCTCGGTACCATGTCGTTGAAATCACCGGGTTAGTGGCCGAGGTCCGGGTTGTTTGTTTGTTTGTTTGTTTGTTTGTTTCCGCAGATCCAACGGGTCCTACCGACACGTACTTTACAAGCGGCCGCGGGGCACGGACGCTAGATCCACTATATATATAAATATATAAATATATCCATAAACAAACACAGACAGACGGACGGACGGACGCAGCCTCTTCTGTCTTGAGACGCTGGCTAACAGACACTCACAGTAGTGATGTGTCGTTCATGATCGATTCGTTCAAAAGAACTAGTCATTTGCCGACGGCAAATGAACTAGTTCTTTTGAACGAAAAAGTGAACGAGCTCGTTCACGTTCACGGCAATTTGCCGTGAACGTGAACAAGCTCGTTCACTTTCTGAAACTGTTGCGTTCACCCGCGACGTGAAAAAAAAAAAAGCTCCCGTGATGGTGCTTATTTACACACATTATAAAACACACATTAACCACTTTAGCCCTATTTTTACCTAGTCTATTTGAAAATAGCAGATCTACAAGCTCACAACGCGTCGCGATGCCACACGTTGTGATCTTGTATGCCACACGTTGTGATCTTGTAGATCTGCTATTTTCAAATATGTTAGTACTTTTACTTTTGATACTTTTTTTTTGATACAGGATTTGTGACGAGGTGACGTACTTAAAGTAAAAGTAGGCTACTCATTATGCAGAATGTCCCATTTCAAGTTTTTCTTTTTTTCAAATGTATACAAATCCTTTGAAAATAGCTGATCTACAAGCTCACAGTGAGCTTGTACATTGGCTATCTTCAAATGGACGAAATGTATATAGGGCTGAAGTGGTTAATGTATGTTTTGTAATAATAATCAAAATCTACAAAGTAACTCACTAAAGTGTTCAAATAATTATAGTGGAGTGAAAGTGGCCTACACTATTTGCATCTCAAATAGAATCTATTACTTTATCAGGTTGTTGTTGCAAATCCTCCATTTAGTTTGCAGTGCAAAGGCACACTTTAAACGATCAGCAGTGAAAATGAAATAAAGTCCACACGCTGGTTAGCAGCTCCACTTAGTTTTATAGCTGGTCAGCGTTTCCATCCTACGGGATGATGGACCTTCATCAGGAATTTCACTTTTTAACAGTCAACATTTGTTTGCACATAGGCTATGTCTGTGTGATCTCACACCTCTCATAACCTTCAGCTAACAAACCCCTGTTTTACCTCTCAAGCCACACTGGCATGGAAGATGCAATTGAGAACGTAATACTTAACCGACCCTTCAGAATTTAGATGGAAGTGAAACATGTTCTTTCAGAGATTTAAAGGCAGGGTAAATGATCTTGTTTGGTAGTTTTTGTTAAAAAGGTTAAAGTCTTCTGATAGTAATCATTGCTACAGAGCGTTTGTTCGGTCACAGGGGTCTCTCCAGCTCTTTAGTAAAGAGAATATAGTACATTTTCAGGTAGGTGACATTAA
The DNA here is from genome assembly GCF_963454915.1 of Gymnoscopelus microlampas. Classification (NCBI taxonomy): domain Eukaryota; kingdom Metazoa; phylum Chordata; class Actinopteri; order Myctophiformes; family Myctophidae; genus Gymnoscopelus; species Gymnoscopelus microlampas. Next base: position 3,289,827 of record NC_139958.1, on the reverse strand, counting down.
CATTTAAGCCAATCAGGAGAGAGCATTGAAAATGCATGTTCTGTTTAATAAAGAGCTGAAGAGACATGGAGACTCCTTTTACTGAACACTCTAAAGCAATGAGTACTATCACAATATAGATTTAACACTTATTTCAACCAAAGTAAATCACCTACCCTACCTTTAATCCTCCACCCTTCAGTTGTATAAACCTATGTGTTAACTCTTGAGCCACACTGGCATACCGGAATAAACTGAGAACATAGTACTTAACCCACCTTTCACAATTTAAGATGAAAAGTGAAAAAATGTTCTGTATGGTTTGAACCCCTAAGCCTTTGGTTTTAACAGTTTACAGTTTACAGTTTAGGCATTTATCAGACGCTCTTAAGCCAGAGACCCTGCTTTATCTCTTGAGCCACACAGACATGGAATATTCAATTGAGAATGTAAGTATACTGTTCAGTGAAAGATATGAGCTGGGTAGGCCTACAACATTGGAAAAAATACTCAACCTTGGTCTACCACACCACAGAAGCATGTATGACTTTTGATACAGAGTGGAGTTTACATGCAGAGTGACGATATTGCAAAAGGTGAATTTTCCGAATGGTGAAAATGTTCCAAAAGCTTGATTGGAACCGGGGACTTTCTACATATCAAATCCTGCCATATCTCCTGCACCACAGTCACACAGGAAATATTTGTGACAACTATGGTAATTACTCAGCCTTCTCTTGCACGCTCTGCAGTGAAACATTTGAGGTACAATACTTCCTTGGTTTTGATTTATAAAAATGTCAGATGGTTTTAAACAATAACCTACATCTCAGTTGTGTCATAATGAACCACAGGGAGTCTCACAGCTGTGTCTGTGTGTCTAAGCCTCCTGCTCCCTGACACCATCGCTCACATGCAGCTCTTCCCTGGGTGAGGCTGTATTTCTCTGTCACGTCGTATTCTTAACACCGGGGTAAAATAGTACTGGTAATGACTGGAAGATACAGTATCTTTTGTGGAAATGGGGTAAAAAGAGCTTGACTTCCCCCACAGAAAGACATTTAAAAAATAGATTTAGTTTAATTTGATCTGAATGACAATCTCCTCTTTTACTAAGTGTTCAGTTTAAACATATTATATTTACACTGAATACTCAGTATATTTTTATTTTCAGGTGGTCTTCACCCAGGTATTGTTTCAAATACATGTGACACAAGCAAAATAACAGAATTATCTTTAAATTCTAAACAAGTGTAAGAACAAAATATTTTTGACCTTTTAACAATTTATAAAACATATTTGCACATCCACTTTGTTCAGATACAGGTGGGTTGGACAGTGACACATGAAGCAAGCATGAACACAAATCCTGCACTCTGCTATTACTCAGCAGCATCAGTTTTACTCTGTACCCAGAGTACGGAAAAAACACTCGCTCCTTCTGTACAAAAGTGTAATTCACACAAAAACTGTGAACATGTTTCTATTTAATAATAAGAGTCTATAATCATTGCTTGGTATTTATAGCGATGCATATAGCCTCTGTAACTACTCGTAAAGGTTATCTTAAAGTGACAATTACCGCTAATCCGATCATTCTCCGTGATTTCCTTTCAACTTTATTGCAACCGGGCCGATTTACATTAACCACTTAAGCCTGATGTACTTCGTTGACCCGAGTCCCCCAGGGTCTATACCAGGCCCCCTCCTTTTTTCCCTCTACACCATATCTCTTTACCTAAAATAACCGTTCTACAAGCTCACAACACTACGCAACACAAAGCGTTGTGAACTTGTAGATTTCACCGGATGTTCGCCCCCCCAGAATAGGGAATCTAGGGTTGATGTGGTTCAGGGACTAAGATCATGTTGAAGAATGATGTATAAACATTTGACCCAGACATGGCGGCTCACTGTCTTTTGTTTCCCTCAGGTGTTGTAAAAGGAAACGTTACAAACTCCCTCAGACTACAGGAGAAGAAGAAAGCATCAACGAGACATTGTGAAAGCAAGACTTCTTCTGCGATACAGTGCATTCAGTTAGGAGCTGTGCTCATATTCGACTCAGATTCATAACATTACTGTATGTTTTTTTTTGGAAAATACTTTTTTAATGTTGTTTATTTTAAGTAATTAATTGACACAATTCAACCAATATTAGTAAAATAAATGTATGTTTAAAAATATACAGAAATGTACAAACATTAACATTTTGTAGAATTTTGTCGATATTGTTGATGGGGCACAGATGGGGTCTTTTCCTTTGTATTGCCGAAACATGCACACTTTATCCTGGCAAAGAAAAGGCATAGGATTAGTGTTGTGTATAAATGCAGATAACCACTAAAGCCCTACAGTATATACTTCGTCGTGGGAATAATTGCATAACTTGCAGATATACAAGCTTGCAGATTGGCTATTCTTGCTATTTTTTGGCCTAAAAACATGCCCAAACAAGTAGGACAAATGATCTCAAAGATCATGACTGGTAATTCTCCCAGGAGCATACCTTTCTCTCACAGGCATCTGCTCGATAGTTTCAGACAAAGGTCGACGAAAGGTCTCTGGAAGGAAGAGAGTGGCCAGGCCAGACAGAAGAGCCAGAGAACCCAGGACCAGATATGGTAGAAACTTGTAGTATATACCTGCATATGGAGAAGAGCACATTTTAATGACTCAATAAAAATGGTAAATGGTGCATTTATATAGCGCTTTTATCCAAAGTGCTTTACATTGAATGTGCCATTCACACACACATGGCGGAGGAAACCATGCAAGGCACCAACCTGCTCATCGGGAGCAATTAGGGGTTCAGCGTCTTGCTCAAGGACACTTCGACACTAACTCTGGGGGAGCGCCCCAGTCCGGGATAGAACTGGGAACCTTGCGGTTTCCAGTTCACTCTACCCGGCCACTCTACCCCTGAGCCATTGCCGCCCCGTAATAGTTTAGTATGCAACATGTCTAGTGGTAGTTCACAAGTGTTGAAGTACCATACTTCTGTCAGGAAACGCCTAATTAATTAACTAATTATTGCATATGGAGATTATAGTTTAACTTGGTGGTACGCTTCCACTCTTGGGGATGCTCCCTGCAGCAGCACTACACAGGGTTCCCACACATGTATATCAATACATTTTCAACCCCCCCCCCCCCTCCCCCAGCAGCAGCAGCAGTAGATTTGATGGGTCAGGAAAGATGGGATAAGCTTCGCTGCCATCAAGTATAAGTCAAACTATTCAAGAATCTATGTAGATCTTAAAAACCTGTAGACCTGTGTCATTTAATGGTTGTCTGCAAATGTGTGAATGTAACGCACTTTGTAAAGTGATTAGGATAAAGGCGCTATAGAAATGCGAGACCATTTACCACGTGCTGTGTCAAATTGGTACACTTTTCTGTGCCAGTAACTCTTACTTATGAAGTATCTGTTCAGATGCAATAGTAGTTATTACTACTAATAGTAATAGTTATTACTCTTTGACAGATTAGAAGTTGACATTGCAGATCTATATGGACAGAAACGTACTCAGTTGCATGACATAAGGAGCCACGATACCGCCCACTTTGGAAAACATGGAAAAGGTGCCAACAGCTGTGTTTCTGATGGGTGTTGGGTACAGCTCTCCGGTGTAGGCAAAAATCGTTTGGAAGCTGGTGGAAATGCACAATTTGCCCAGCATCTCCAGTGCTATGGACAGGTCAGCTAGACCTAAGCAAACAGAAGAATAGAAGAGAATAAAGTAGAATAGATGCATGCATCCAGGGGATGTAATATATATATTATTTTTTTTTGTGATGATATTGAACTGTTTGGCGCTACTATATATGTTTATGAATTGAATACCAAGGACCTCAATGGAAACAAGACTGCAAGGACTTTTTTGGACGGACCTTTTAGACAAAGTGTTTTTAACTTGTACATTTTTGCCTAATAAAATATTCAATCAATCAATTCAATCAATCAATCCACGTGACCGCATCACTGTTATTAACTTTGCAGGGGCCCCTGCAAAGTGCAATGTGCAGGGGCCCCTGCAAAGTGCAATGTGCACGCACACTGTGTGTGACTTCAGAGGGAAGGATCCAAAAAGCAAGTGCAAAACAACAACAATTAGATGTTCTAATGTCCACACATTACAACAAAACGAGGGGGCCCATAATGGGCCCCCTCATTTTGTTGTAATGCGTGGACATTATGTTATCTACCCCGATAAATGGGCGGCCCATTTATCGAGGTAGATAACATAATGTCATTATTACTGTATGTTATCTACTCCGATTTATCTAAATGGGGCCCCCTCATTCATACAATAGCATCATATAACACTTGACTGTATAGTCCTTTACGTATGTGTGTTACTAGTGTAAGGCAAACAAGTGAGATTCCTAACATAAACATAAAAAACCCTAGTTTTAGCAAAAAATAGGGGCCCAACTCTTGCAAGAAACCAGGGCCTGCCCTATTTATTACAGATAAAGTGTGATGAATCATTTATTATAAAAAAATATATATAACACTATATCTGCATAAATAGGTCAGCACCCGATTGTATACAGTGTGTGTGTGTGTGTGTGTGTGTGTGTGTGTGTGTGTGTGTGTGTGTGTGTGTGTGTGTGTGTGTGTGTGTGTGTGTGTGTGTGTGTGTGTGTGTGTGTATATATATATACACCCCCTAAAATAATCATATTTGAACTGGGGACCCCCTAAAATAATCATAATTGTGAACTGGGGACCCCCACCCTGACAAGCACTTCACAATTTCACAATTTTTGCTTCTTATAGTATTTGATGATTTGGCCAATGTTTGATCGATCCATTCAACTGGTCTTTTCTCTACTGAAGAGTTTTAACTTGACTTCAGTTCTATAAGCTGTAGTTTCAAAACTATTCACTCAATCTTATTAACCAATATATCATTATTTTGCTATGATTCCCTGCTTTCATATGACATGAAGAAATGAAAATGAAAAAATGCTAGATGACTGTCTCCCAGTCAAATTTGGTCACATATATTTATGCATGTATGTATTTGTACACATATGTGCATGCAAGTGCTTCACATTACTGAATGTACAGTATATCCCAAATTTGCGAGCTCGTTCACTTCCTGAAACTATACATTGTAACGTTCATGTCATCGTTCATGCCCCCCATCCCCTCCCCCCGTACACAGGATGGGAGGGCGGGCTGTAGACGCGGTGTGATAATAACGCTCCCGCAATGGTGTTTTTCATTAGCTGTGAACGTGAACGAAATCGTTCGTTCAGTGAAATGAACGTTTTTTTCCCACCACCAACCTTGTGGCACCAGCTGAATGCAGTACAGCATTCCTCCTCCGAGAGCCATACAGAGTGCCACAGTCAGCCGCCTGGGAAGATACTGGAGCGCCAGATAGCTGGAGAAGGACGCCGGCACCCCCACGGCTGCTGAGATGAAACAGTTGAGGAAGCGGTCGCCTTGAAGACGGGATGTGTTCAGGGACAGGGCAAAGTAGCCACTGTTTATAGTGAACCTGGGAGGGACACACACACGGCAACAGTCTCTGTAAGTACTGATCAATGATTGACAGATGGATGGAGGATGGCTAGTAGAGATGCTCCGATTAAGATTCTTGGGGCCGATCACCGATCACTGGAAGCAGTATCTGCCGATCCCGATATTACCGATCACAGCGTCAAATCCATAAATTCTTCTATTTATTGTGTTACTGTAGCAGTATTTATATATTTAATGACTGTTATTGCCGTCTGGCAATTACAGGTCATGTTTTACTTGCCCGAAAAGTAAATTGGCATTACAATTTCAACACTTTACTTTCTACTAGCAAATTCTGGGGCTGCACGATAGACAAAATATCATACCGCAATACTTATGCCAAACATCTCAATAGCTATACAATATGACTATGGTTCACACTTATGTTATTTTATATTGTTAAGTGTAGCAACAGTGAAAACTCATCATTCTTCAAAAACAGCATATTTTAGGTCAGCTTTATGTGCTCTTATTTTAAATTCCAAAGACCAGAAGTCACTTACTTGCCTATAACTTGACAAAAGCGCTCTTATTTTTAAGTCCACCGACCGGAAGTCAAGAGAGTCCACTTTCATCTGACTTGATACATGCTAAGCTTTGCTGACCACACACGTTAGTACTGCACTGTTGTTTTGAATCTGACGCTTTTCAATAGGCACATAGACTAACATAACATAGACTTGTTTGACAGCACTGTGATCAGATCAGACATTTAAAACTCTCAGTGCTTAGTAAACTTGACCCTAGGCTCCTTACTTGGTCTGCTCTTTTTCCTTCTACACTCTACCTTTTCTAAAGTTCCCCACAGAATAAAGGGATTTTAGGGTAAGTGGTTGATGTAAATAAAAGAAAAAGACATAGACATAACCTTCTACAGTATGTGTGATAAGGTGAGTGCAACCTGTGGATACTCACCACACTAGGAAGAGTATGAGTGTTGGTTTTCTGGTTTGGGTGAACCTTAGCATGTCTAGAACGCTGTGACGCTCCTCTGGGTCACATTTGTCGTTTACCATGTCACTCTGCAGCAGTGGTGGAAAAAGTACTCAAATGTTTTACTGAAGTAAAAGTATCAATACTGCAATGTAGAAATACTAATAAAAGTCCGGAATTCAAAATTTACTTGAGTAAAAGTACAAAAGTATTGGCATCAAGATGTACTTATGCAGAATGTCCCATTTCAAGTTTTCAAAATGTGTAAAATATCTTTTGAAAATAGCAGATCTACAAGCTTACAACCGAGACGCGTTGTGAGGTTGTAGATTTTCAAATAGCTGAAATATATATAGAGCTTAAGTGGTTAATGTTATGTCATGTAAAAATACCTCAAAATTGTACTTAAGTAAATGTACTTGTGTCAAAGCATCAGCCTCCCTCTCAGTTCATTGTGTATTCTCCCTCCATGCCAAAATGTTATGTGTCTACGGCTGTCATCAAAGACAAATTTGAAGTCAATTATAATGGTCGCTGTCTATTTGTGAACATAATGTTAGATGTAGCAGGGCCCTTCATACTGTGTCTATTAGCAGGGACGTGCAGAGGGATTTGGAGAGGCAGGGGCTGGAATTTCAAAAGGGCACCTATTCCCGGCAGGCCCGATTACCATACTTTTAGGCCCAAAAAAAAAACAAAAAGCTTTGAACTGAGAAGATTGGACCTTCCGTTCCAGAGATAATGGCCAAAGCGTCTTGAAAACGGCCACTTTTGGCGATTTTCGATTGAGTTTTGGCCATTGTCGCTTGCTTGCGACAAACTAGATACCTGAGTTCACTTTGAGCAGCATCCAACACATCCACTGCCATTTCCGTTGGCCTTACCGTTAGGCCGCTAGGGGCAGTTGAATTTTTTTGGGGGGGGGAAATAGATTTTTTTTTTTTTCCTAGTCTGGAAAAGGCACTTTTTTACCGACGTAAAAGGGCAGGTGTTCAAGCCCCGTTTCATGTCTATGTGTGCACGTGCATGTATAGTAGGCTTCATGCCTTATACTCCAAAACGTCTGTGCACAATGCTTTTTGAAGTGTTTTTGATGACACCTCTGGTAGCTACGTGGTCTTTACAGCATCTGTTAGAAATGTGATTCCCAGTGTTGGGGCCAGAACATTGGGATTACAAATATTATTTTATAGTGTTTAGGGAAGTGTTCACACAACACATGTATGTGGAATGGTTATTGTGAAAAATATGCAAGTGAAGAATTATATAATATTATAAATAAATGTAATTTAAAAGGTTAAATAGTATGACTTAAAGTCAACTTACATCATAATCTTCAAGGATGACCTGCGGAGCATCTGCGTTGTTCTTCTTAGCAGCTTCTCTCAGTACGGCCTCAGCCTCCTCTATTCTTCCCTGGGAGATCAGCCATCGAGGAGACTCTGGGATGATCCTGCCTCGCAGGTAGGAGAGAGAAGGTCCACGCTTTGGTTATGGAACACAGTAGAGAGAGGTTCACGCTCAAACAGTCAGAAGGGCTTTACCTCAAAAGCAATTCATGGTCCCATACAGGTGATTACAGAGAACAGAAAATATCATCCTTTTAAAATGTAATTATTTTAAGAGAAAAAGACTCCAAAAAACTAAAATAACCTTCAAATCTATACTGAAAATGTTATGTTATAATTTAGTCATTAAGCAGATGCTCTTATCCAGAAGAAGTGTGTATGCAGTTTCAATGTAGTGCTTCAAAGAAGAATACCAGTTAAGCGTGACTGATATTGTACTTCTTTTTTTTTTTAAATAATTTTTATCCCACGATTTTTGTAACCCATTTTTTTCACCCGGTGCCAATTTCCTAAGTGATCCTACACCAGCCCTACACCAGCCCTACACCAGCCCTACACCAGTCCCCCACAGCCTGGGGAGGCCAGGGCCGAGCTCATGCTTCCTTCAGTGCATGAGAGCCAACTGACCTTCTTATCACCTGACAGGGGGGAGTTTCCCTGGTAGGACGTAACGCGTGGAAGGAACACGTTATTCCAACCAGTTCCTTTCCCCTCCATCAGGCGCCCCGGCTGTCATGGGGGAGGCGGTATAGTGACCAGGATTACTACATGTTTTTGTGAGGGTATTAACTACCCTGGGAGACAAGGGGAGAACGTGCAAACTCCACACAGAGTAGGCCCTTTCGCCAACCCCACCTAGGGTATGGGCGCTAATGACGCGGAGGTGTATTGCGCGCTGATATTGTACTAATAAAATAAATCAAAAGTAAGTCATTAAAAAAACACGGCCCCTCACACATTAGAAGGACAATCAGTCACCAGAACCAAGGACAGGTGTTCTCAATTAATCCATCATGGTTAAAAAAAAGTTTCAATGGGTTTGTATAGGAAGGGGGCGTGTCAGATAAAATGAATATCAAATATCTAAATACTGAATCAAGCAACTTCTGAGGTGCTCACAAAAGCCTGAGTAGACGTAAAAATGACCCCAAACATGTTTTAAAGTGAAATATCAATTTAAGGATTCAGTACCTGTTTTTTTCTCCTGTAAAATGTAATAAAAAGTTATAAAAAAATAATAATAAAAGAAACCCCCTTTAGAATTTGAATTCATAAGATAAAAAAATATTAGCATCTATACAACAGTGACCAATATTATGCGTAAAAACAAACAGTAGTGATGGTTCTTCTACAATGACTGTAACTCACCACCAGAGGGGTATGTAGAGCAGGCCAGGTAGAGCTAAAGCCAGCGAAAGATACCTCCAGTCCCTTATGAAATAAGCAAAGAGAGGCAGCATCATGTAGCCAAGAGTAAAGAACAGATTCCCTCCCAGAGACACAAACAGGTTCCGTACCTTTCCTGTCAAGATCTCAGTACCTGGAGGGGAGCAGAGGGAGAGAAAAACACCAAAATAAAACACGTTTATCGGCTAAAGCTCCTCCGTTCCACAGATTTCCATAAACCCAGACCATACAAGGGCAACTGGCGGCCTGGGGCCAAATGCGGCCCCCACCTTCACTTAATATCAGAACACTGATATATTATTGATTTCAGCTGTTACAATTCCAAACATGCAAACGTGACCCGCTTTAATTACTTCATTCCATATTAGTAGCTTAATGGCTAGTATTAAAATTATATTGTCTTTTTTATGTCAAATGTATTTAAGTTCATAAAGTTAACATAATAATAACTAAATATATTTGAAATTAAATAAAAAAATAATAATTCTTGCTACTTTTGTGTGACATAGAATGGCCAAGTATGGCATTAATTTACAAAAAAAAGTTAAAATACGGAGATAAGAGGTGTCTGACCGATGCAATGTGGCCCTCTGGAGTGAGAGTGGAAATATAGTGGCCCTCTCCATAATCAAAGTTGCATCACCCCTGACCTAGACACTGTATTTTGCAATAATATGCTGGAGTCGCAGGCTGAAAATAGCAGATCTACAAGCTACCGTACCGTGTTGTGAGCTTGTTGATCAGTATTTTCAGCCATGACTCCGTCACACAACAAAGTATAAAATCAGGCTCAAATAGTAGGCTACATGTTACATTCAGCACATTCCCATCCATTCTCAACATGTGAGTAGTTGTTGCATACCTAATACAAAAGCAGCAATATGGTTGGAGTACTGGCCCAAAGCAACGATGAAGAAAATGATAGAGAACACCGTCCACGAGGGAGAGAAGATTTGGACAACGGTAAAAAGTGTCTGGATTGACATGGTTGCAAACATAACAGGCTTTCTTCCAAACCTTAAAAAAAAAAAAAAGGAGACAAAATTAGCCAAAATGTGTCTTGTTTCTCTTTCTTGCCTCTGAGATGTAGTGGAGTAGAAGTAAAAGTATTGAATATTGGAAATACTCCTGTAAAGTAAAAAATACCTCAAAAGTGTACTTAAGTAGGCTACAATACTTGAGTAAATATACTTGCCAAATTACAAAGTGCAAGATCAGAGTAAATGTCTGGAACCCTTGTCAACAAATGCAGGGTCAATGATCACGTAAATAGAGTACAAAGAAAAACAATGAAGTGCTACATAGTAAGAAGGCAGGTGAGGCAAACATTATAATCTGTGGACAAGCAAACCACATACTAAATGTTGTTACGTTATGTGCACAACAATAACCAACATATATCTGGATCATTAAATCAAAATAGACCTTAGCAGTTATAACAATAAAAAAAAGTTGTCTTTCCACTAAAACATTATCTAGAAGTGGTACTTTCACCCAACATACACGTTCACATATAATATAAGTTATCTTCTTTTTAATAGGCCAGCCATACACATCTGGACAAAGGGTCAAACTGTTAGTTATTATTGGTGGATTATAAACCAGATAGACCAACGATAACACAGGATAACTGACCATCCTGAAAGTCAAAGGGCGCAGTCACATGACCATGACCATGAATCCTTATGTCACATGTGGGCAATGGAGGACAGTAACTGTGTACATTTACTTGAGTAATGCACATAAGTACATTTTATGAGTATCTGTATCTACGAGTATTGTTTTGGTATACTTTTTGATTACTTTAACTCCACTACATTTCAAAGACAAATATTTTACTTTTGACTCCACTGCAACTCTAGGAAGGCTGTGAAGTACTCATTCATTTCAGGCCATTTCCCCACAAGCCTGAAGAGACGGAGCATCATGGGCCATTATTAAATAATCATGCCATGGGTTTCAAATACCTGTCTGAGATCTGTCCAGAGAAGAAGGATCCACACAGAACTCCCAGGAAGTACACTGAGGAGGTGAACGGTTGCTTCCACCGGTTGCTGCATACCAGGTCAAACTGCAAGTTGAGAATTTACAGTAAAGAAAGATTGACTTCCGGGTACAAGAATTTGAGCACTTTTTCCACCACTGACCCACGCACACACTGACCTCCGTGACGATGGTGGACTGGTAGATGTCTTGGCTGTAGCTCCATCCGTCCACACAGCTCTCCTGTCTCAGTTCAGTGAGGTTCACGTCCCGACCGGGGATGTAGCCCAGAGCAGACAGGTTCCTGACCTCGTCCAGTCTGTACCGGTGGCATCGGCTCTGCTCCTCCTGTCCGTTCACCACCTTGTCAAATATAATAACCTCTATTACAGTGCAATAAGCCCTATGTATGGTATGTATGGTATGGTATGGTGTATGGCGACTAGGGATGCTCCAATATGGAAATCCTGGGCCCCTACTGATACCGATGTTTATAAATAACAATTTGACCGATAACTGATAGCCGATACCGATGTATATTAACATATAGAAGGTGCTCACCTCTACTGGGATGATGGCCTTGCGCCACTCTGCAGTTAGGTTGACATCTGGAACCAGGCAGTGGTGGCGGGGGGTGTCAGCCAGGAAGATGACAGAGAACGCACTGAGGCCATTGGGAACGGTGCTGGCAGAGAGCAGGAAGAACAGGATCTGCTGGAAGCGTCCCCACTGTCCAAGGAAGGCTGTGGTCTCCTCGTAGTCCTTCATGGCCAAAGACCCAGTAGTCTGAGAATGAAGATAATCAAAGATTCAAGAATCTCCTGTTCTGGCTGACTCTTAATACCTCATCAAGTCAGGTGATGTGTCAGACCAATGGTTAACAATGGTCCCACAAAATACAAGCAGTTTGCTGGAAATGCCCCCCCCTTACTGTCCAAGACCTCCTCATAACCCCTCATAATCCCATTCCCAGGAATCTCCTTTTTTTTCCTGCCGCCGGCAACAATACGTAACGCCTTACTGGTTTAATAATTAATTAATACAGCACTTCTGTAGATAGACTTTGATCCATGATCTGCTGTCTATTACAGCTCTGTGGCAGAGATAAAGATAGCTATACCTGCTGAAAATCCAGTTGTAATGCTGACATTTATCAATAGTGCCTTTACTGCCTGTGAATGTATTTTTGGCCCAGGGCCAGTGTTGATTTTATCGACTAAAACTATGACGAAAAATGTTTGTCGAATACCTTTTTTCACTGACGAATAAATGAATATATTGACAATTTCATCAACAAATAAAAACTAGACTAAAATGTTAGTGAGGGATTGGGTGTAGAAGAGATCCAGTAGAACTAAAAGACAAGTCATTTTATGCTTGGGTGTTGCGCTCTGAAAATAGCAGATCTACAAGCTCACAACGCGTCGCTTGTAGATCGGCTATTTTCAGCATGCGTGTAAAATCAGCCATTATGACGACTAAAGCAACTGTACCCAGGGCCCACGCAAAGATGTGTGCAGTAAAATAAGTATAGGGCATGCATTCCCAACTTGGATTGCTTCTGACTTGCATCGTTCCCGTGTAGGCCAGCACAACGGGCACCGGTCTAGTAGTTTCAATTTCAGAAACGACCCTACATGCAAGTGCTATGAATATACAGTATAGTCACAAATATTGCATGGAAATGTATTTAAAAGGAATTAAACAGCTTTCCCTAAAATCGTGTCATGCAAAGTATACAATGTTTTTCTTTTCTTCTCTGCGAAAAAAAAAAAAAAGAAGAGCGAGACCCACTTATGGGTCACAACCCAAGGTTTGGAAACTACAGCTATATAGGCTACACACATTGCACCAGGCCCCATCAAGACCAGCAAGTGTAACTTCCCTGTAAACAGGGGCAACGGGTGAATGAGTGAATTCACGCGACGTCTCTTCTTCTCAAACATCACAGTGTTTCTCTAGGTTGTTTTAAAAGAGCTGTGTGACGGCAGGGGACTTCTGTAGCTGGAAGAAGTGGACCCACGCTGCACACATCTCAGCGGCGTCTCCATATGTAACGCCCCTGTGAACAGGGGCAAAGGGTGAATGAATGAAATTCACATGACGTCTTTTCTTCTCAAACACCACAGTTTATCTATATAAAGCTTCAGCAGTGCAATAAAACATTTACATACAATGACATGCCTTCAACATAAATGCACAATATCTTGAGCAGCATTACAGTATGTCCACAACCACTACTCTCGTCCCAAAACACACTGCCCCCTTTTTTTTCGCGGACCGAGGCCGCGGGTTTAGACGCGGGGCAGGGTGTTTCAGGACGACGGTTCTTCTTCTATTACATTTCTGAATGGAGAGGTGCTCATTTCTGCGCAATGGAGAACCAGTTTGACGGCGAAACTGGTTTTCTAATGGCCACTCATTAACAATTTGGCCGAATGCAAATGAGCCCCATTTGAAAACAAAGGTGACTTAAAGGGTGAGGGGCTGCTAATGTTGTTATGTTGATTTTTTTTTTTTTTCCCCCTGGCGGATCAAGCATGGGTTCACACAGACCGGGCCATGAACTCGTTGGCCCCAATGAGCGTACGCCTCTGCCTGCTGCGCACAGCAGCTTAACAGGAGACAAACAATTAACGTCAATGAGGACTGTGCTGCGCAACGAAAACAGCCTCAAACAATGTCAAACTGTCACATTGTAGCTGCTGAAATAAACTTCCCATTTGGATCATTGCTGTTTGCTGACAAAGGAACAGAACATGGATGATGTTTGCAAAAGGATTATTTATTTATTGTCCATTGCAGTGAGGTCACAGCTTCTCTCTGCTTTTGTATGATATTGATAGGATAGCCTAAACTTTGAATTTGTTTGGAGTTATTCATTTCTATTGCTTGCAGGATATTAAGACTTAAAATGTTGGGATTTCGCTGTGTTGTCACATTTATTAATCTATATTTTGTTGTTGATCAAAAGTCGGGCTCTCGTCCCTCCCTCCCTCCCCCCCCCCCTCTCTCTCTCCGTCCCGAGTGAGACATGCAGACACACTGCACGTAGAGTGAGTGAGTGAGTGAGTGAGTGAGTGAGTGAGTGAGTGAGTGAGTGAGTGAGTGAGTGAGTGAGTGAGTGAGTGAGTGAGTGTGTGTGTGTGTGTGTGTGTGTGTGTGTGTGTGTGTGTGTGTGTGTGTGTGTGTGTGTGTGAGAGAGAGAGAGAGAGAGAGAGAGAGAGAGAGAGAGAGATGGAGAGGCATTAGTGTCAACCCCTGTAGGCCTACTGTATGGTTTATACCTTCATGAATTGTCCCTGGTTTTAACTGTAACAAATGCATCATCAATACACAACGTGCAGTGATGCAAACCCCAGTGTAGGATGTGGACAATGGCGTCTCTACCTGCCATGTGGCTCTAAAAACACAATCCACTAGTTATTATTATTGGGTCTGAATTAAACTCTTAAAGTAAATATGGCTAGTGCTGTCAAACGATTACAATGTTTAATCGCGATTAATCGCATGCTCTGTCATGGTTAATCGCGCGATTAATCGCAAATAAGTCATCTGTTTTTTTATCTGGTCACAATGTAGGCTACCTTAGAGGTAGGCTATATGTGTATATGTGTGTATAAGTTTTTTTCTACCCCTATTAACATGGGAGTGGAAAATATGCTTGCTATGTGCAAAAGTATGTTTATTTATTATTGGAAATCATTTTTGCCAAAATTTGCAAAAATTAAACAGCCAAAAGAAACCATCAAATGGTAGGCTACTGCATTACATTACATTACATTAGATTACATTACATTACATTACATTACATTAGCCCCATTACGAACCTCTCACTCCGCTATACAGCTCGGAGAGGTTCGTAATGGGGCCAGTACTGCATTAGCATACAAATAGGCTGCAGCAGATGGGTATAGAATGATCTGCTACGTATACTTAGTAATATAAGTAGCCTACTGTAGTGTCCACCTTATACTTATAAAATATGTTAATACTAAATGCAGGACCTCATACAGGATTCTACAAAATAAAACAAACATCAATTGAGCACATGATTGTAGCCTCTCTATTACATTCCAATCTATTAGTAGTGTAGGCATGTAACAATTGATCGTAAATCGATTCAAACGGATGACGATTTAAATCGATTTAATAATACATTTAAAAAATCGCAATGTGAAAAATATCCAGAAGAAACATTTGGACAGGTGGAAAACTTGAGTTAAAATTGCAGAGTTGACGCATTACTTTACCTGGCTTACATATTCTGATAGTTGTACTTGAATGTTGACATGAAATAATAATCCCGTTTAGTGTTTGATTAGCGCGAGCGTGAAACAATCCAAACAGCCTACAGCGTGGAGTGATGCTGCTGGTAAACACAGACACGTTGAAAAGCTAGGATCATGATACCAAGGATTAGGCAGTGATGTCACTGTTATGCAAACCCGGAAGTAGCACGGACGTACGCCAAAGCTGGTTGTAAAGATACCAAGGATTCGTCAGTGATGTCATGATGTCATGACACGTGCAAAAGGAAAATACCGGTACAGGATCTTTTTAAGAGAATTGATGAAGAGTTTTCAGTCATTTGCTAATGTATTGAAAAGAGGATAAGTGAAAAAATAAAGACAAATTATATAAAAGAGAAGAAAATACTGAATTTGTGTAAGAGAAATATATATATATTTTTTTTAAATGTCTGTAAAATAAATGTAGTTTAAAAAATCGTATTGTGAACCTCAAATCGTGATTCCAATCGTGAGTTGAGTAAATCGTTACATGCCTAAGTAGCATTTAGCTCCCAGGCTATTGAAAGTAGCTGAAGACATAAATGTAATGCCTAATGAGGTGTAGGGTAACAACTAAAGGTACTGTAACATCTACAATGACCATGGAAATCCACAACACATAACAGCAAAACATAAGGAGCATGCTCACTGACATGGAGAGCTGTGTCCTAAACTACGGATAAAAATATGCGATTAATTACGATTACAAATAATTAATCGCAATTAACATAACCGTGAGTTAATTGCGATTAATCGAGTCAACACAGCCCTAAAATATACACAAAGGTATCAGTTCACATCATAACATGCACCTTATTTCCCAATTATATTTGTTCAAACTTTACCTGGGGCAAAGGGTGAATGAATGAAGTCACACGACGTCTGTTCTTCTCAAACACCTCTGTGTATCTGAGGAGAAAACGATGGTTACTCACGTAACCGTGGTTACATGAGTAACCACGGTTATGTGAGCGATTGGAAAATAGCGCTACATAACAGGAATCACTGTGGCAGACCAACATAATAGATCATAGACTCACCAAAACACACACTAGCCGATCACAGAATGATAGATCAAAATGATGCTGTAAAGCAGTGGTTCTCAACCAGTGGTCCGGGGACCACCAGTGGTCCTTGGGGGGAGTACCAGGGGGTCCCCAGCTAAATTAGTTAACAGCGTCACAATTTTAACCACTATAGCTTTGGCTATTTAAAAATAGCAGATATACAATTGCAAGCTCATATAGCTATGAGCTTGTAGATCTGCTAATTTTGAAAAGTCTTGAAAATGTGTGAATATATACATGTTTTAACTCAAATTTTTGCTTCTGGGGGTCCCTGGCACAAAACATTTTCAGAAGGGCGTTCGCGGCCAAATATATGTCAATTTAGGGTTCCTTGCCAGTCCTTAAAAGGGTTGAAAGCCACTGCAGTAAAGTAATATAATCATGTTAAACTGTGCTAAAATAAAGGAAATCACTCAAAATAGCTGGACCACAATAAATATATTAAACAAGATACTTTTGACCAAGCTTAGAACCGTTTTTTTTTTTTTTTTTTTTTTGCATAAATCAATAATATTTCAATCTACGAATAGAACCAGTGTCGGGGCCCACACGGCCCCGACACTGCCCTAGGAAGGAGAATCACGCCTGAAGAATGGTCCCTACATACCTCATGGCACCAGTTGGCCCTCCCGCATGGAGGGAACATTTCAATGAGGGCAGAGGCCAGGAGCCCTGCTGCTGCACCTCGCAGGGCTCCTGGCCTCTGCCCTCATTGAAATGTTCTCACGCACACGCACACGCACACGTGCACGCGCACGCGCACACGCACACACACACACACACACACACACACACACACACACACACACACACACACACACACACACACACACACACACAGACTCAAGCATGGCTCCTTCATGACACAGGACACAGTTGCTGTCCACAATGTGACTTCATTAAAAACGTTGTGTGATGTAAAGGTTGTGTAATGGTGCGTTCACACAGGCAGATTAAAAGATACATGCTACCATTCATTTTCAATGGAAACCAGCCACATGAAGACACACAAAGATACATCCGAGGTTTGTAGCTGTAGCTCTAGCGACACAAAGCTAGAAATTCAAGTTGAGCTGGGTTCAACTTCCAGATACAAAGATACAACTGTAGCTCCGATGTCCGCACGTTTGATGACAAAGCCACACAGCGACAAAGATGCGGTGTATTTTTGTATCTTTGTATCCTTTAATCTGCCCGTGTGAACGCACCATGAGTGTTATTTTTTGGTTAAAACAAAAAGGCTTTCTTGTTAAAAAGTCAAAAGTAAAAGTACATTGTGAAAGTAATCATTGCTATAGAGCAGCAGCGGTTCTCAAACAATGGGTCGCGACCCCAAGTGGGGTCAAGGGAAGGTGACGGTAGGGCATTGGCAACTGAAATGGCATTGCAGTTACGGGAAAAAATGGGGTGGCGACCGACCGTGAAGAGGACGTTAAAGGCGGCCACTTGACTCCGTGAATCGTCCAGCTCCAACCGACCGAGAACCAGCAACACGGGACAGACAACGCACAAGCCCTGTATAGCAGAGGCTCACAGGAACTAATTTTGCTCTCATGAACGTTACAGTAATACATATAGAGCAGGAATTGTGTTCAATAGCAATGAGTGGGTTGGCTCTAAAAAGAGCCGTTTTAGGGGGTTTGTGTACAAACTAGAGTCACATCTAGAATTCGGCCTGCTACGCGCTCCTCACATCTGTCGCACCGCCGATCCAACAGATACATATGTCTGAGTCATAGTGTCGGGGGCTTTGTCAGAGTACCCGTTGTACCCGTCTGTCTGTGTCCCTTTTGTGCCCATATATATATCTGTATCTGTCTGTCCACCTGTGTCCCCTTTATGCCCATATATGGAGACCCCTGATGTCATTAGCATATGGCCCATACTCTGTATATTGGCATGCCCATATATGGGCATATTGGTTGGATTGGCGGTTCTGGACAACTGGATATCCTCATATGCCCATATATGGACATATTGGTCGGATTGGCGGTTCTGGACAACCGCATATCCGTTCAACTCGGCAGCAGGCACCGCACTCCCTTGAGTCCTTGCACGCGCCGAGTTCGAAGCTGGTCGGCCCATACTGTATTCACATGACCATATATGGGCATAGGCTAGCGGTCGGCTCTGTGGCTTTGGACAACTGGATCTCCTTATGCCTATATTTATGGGGTTTGTTTATGGTTATGTCTGAATAAGAGTGACGTGGCCGTGGTCGGCCGGCCGGTCCTCCCTTAGGCCAATTCTAATAGGATGGACTCCTGCAGGTCTAGTGGGCGGCCACAGCTGAATGGGTAGAGAGGAAGCCTCCATGGGGAACAGAAGGTCATAGGTTTGATTCCCAGCCCATGTGTGTCCATGAGCAAGACACTTAACCCCTTACTGCTCCTCCCTGAGGGCTCATCAGAGCCATCAGCTGCAGGGCGAAGCTGCAAACAGAGTTTCCCCCGCTGGATTAGCCAGGTCTCCCCCTTTCCTCTAGTTCCAATGCATTCACTGTCCCAAACCAGACCGCTGGCGATTGATAGCCTTGGGTACCAAGTAATGACTGTC